>NC_138561.1:8088640-8426140 GCF_964273705.1 Natrix helvetica
GGGCGCATCGCGTTTCCACGCCTCGCGCCTCGCTACAAGCCGACTGGAGAATGCTACAATTGAAGGAAGCAGCTGCGGTGCGGTGAGGTTGCCTCTCTCTTCATCCCTTACTTTGCATGAAGATTTGATTCAGCTTTTAAAACTTTAAAACAACTTTCGGAGCATTTTGGAGGTGCGGCTGGAGGGAGGGGGGTTTCCCCCCCCCCCCTTGGACAAGCGGCAAGAAACAATTTTGCTCTCAGCCCCCGGGGAAGGAGGAGGGGGGAGAGCCAACGAATGAAGCCTCACTTAGGCTGAGATGATTTTCTTTTCAATTTAATTTTACATATTACAATGATTTGAGGACTTTTGGAACTTTCTAAAACTTTGTTACGCCTCTGTGCCCAAAACTGGCAGGGCAAGATGGCACACTTCCGTTGTCTTTATGAACTCTGAAACCTGACTCCACCTTTAAAATTCAGGCTTCCGGTCTTTGTCTCCGTGTCTCCCAGAGGAACCTCTTGTGGATTGGTATTTTTTTAACCTTCTAGGGGAAATTTTCTATCTATTGCCAGACTTATTGGAGAGATTCTCTTCTGCCTGGTTATTCTGCTCCCGGATTCACCTGGCTACCCTTCTTTTCTAATTGCTTACTTCATATTTGGACTGAACTTTTAACGTTATAAAGGATGGCATCTAAAAGACCCCCTCCTGGAAAACCTGGCTTTGCCACTTCTGCTCCAACATCCGCAACATCCAGTCCAGCCACACAGTCAAAGATAACAGAACTGATGCAACATAAGACTACAGAGATGGACTTTCAACAAATGCTTCAACAAATTCTACAGGGCCAGGAGGAAATCAAGAAACAGTTAAGGGAAATGAAAGATGAAATTAAAGAAAATCAAGCCCAAATATATAAGAACTCACAAAGACTGAATCTTGTGGAAGGGGGGGTGGAGGAGGTGAGGGGGGGGGTGGAAGCCGTGCAGAAAGGGAACAAAGATCTTGACATCCAACAGATGAAATTAGAATTTGAGAGAATGTCCTATTATCTTAGATTTCAAAATGTTATAGAAGAAGATGGGGAAAATATAAGGGACATCATGACAAACATTCTGGCTGACTATACACACAAAGAAAAACAACAGATGGGGTGGGATATAGATCTGGTTTATAGAGTGAACTCAGCTTATGCTAGAACACACAATTTACCCAGGGAGGTTCACATTAAATTCCTTAGAAAAACCACAAGAGATGAAATTCTGGGTGTACAAAGGGGGCAAGCATTGACATATCATGATATGGAGATAACCATTCTGAAGCAGATCCCTAAGAAGATTAGAGAAAAAAGAAAAAATTATTCGCAATTAGCGAATAAATTATACCAGAAAGGGGTGTGGTTTAGATGGTTGATGCCTGAAGGTATGCTGATATTCTGGGAGGAGACAAGAATCAGAATTAATTCACCCATAGAGGCGCAGGCCTTTATGGAAAAAAATAAAACACTCCTAGAGAAACCACCAGACACTACAACGGACACGCAGGACACGGGAGGGGCCAGAGCTCTGCCAGTGGAGGGAGATGGGGCAATAGCAAGAAGACTCAGATCACAGAAATAAATATGAAAATCATATTATTATAAATTGACCGAAAGTGAAAATGGAATTATATTTGGATTTTATATTGTAATGTTTAATTTGATTGAATTTAATAATAGAACTAATATGCTGATTATAATCAATTATATACTAATGCATTATATATAAATGTACGCTATGGGTATGGAGGGAGGGGGGCCTCACACACTTTGCAACTGCCAAAATTTGTATACCTGTCCATTTACCCTTTTCCCTATAAATTTTGAAAAACCAATAAAATTTTATTACGAAAAAAAAAAAAATCAGGGTCGGCTTGGGAATAAAGCCACAGGTGAACGGCCCCTCCCATAGGAAATAAAAGAGGAGTGAAAGGGGAGTGGGCTTTTGCAGGAAACAATTCGTTTGTTCATTTCAGGAGTGTGAAGATCTGTCCATGAATCTCAGAGACTCTGTGCCGTCTTTCCTTACACAGCACCTCATTTGGAAAATATTTACATGGCAGCTTTCCAAGCTTGAAAAGGTCTGTGGTCATAAATTCGCCTTTGAAAGACTGTTTACCAGGCCTTTGCTGAATGCGAATGAGAGCAATTCACATTCATTTAAAAAAAGGGGTTTTGTCTGAACCAGGAATCTGCTTTGTGCTTTGGGGGGAAGCCTGGATCAGAGGAGCATGCTAAAATCCCAATTTTGAGAAAGACAAATCCCTGCAGAGGAGGGGCTTGTAGTCTAAATAAAAAAAATTCCTATCTGCCAAATCTTCTGAGGATGCCTCAACAAATTTAATTCTTATGCTGCTGTTTGGAAACACATCACATTACCGCGAACGGTATGAACATTCAAGACAACACACCGTCCTTTTGATCCATGCCCAACACAGTAGTTTTGTTAAGGGAAGCCTAAAATGTTTCAAACAAAATCAAAAAGCCAACCGTAAGAAGAATTAATGGGACGGTCCAAAATAAATACGTTAGCGAGAAAAAGCCCCGGAGGCAGTGTCAGAAGCATAATTCCCAAGTCAACAAAGGCTTTAATATTTTTTCAACTGTTGCACATTTTTGATTCTATTCATACTCTGAAGCAGGATGAAGTCATTACAAACCAAGAAAAAAAAAAACCCAACATGTCTGATGTTACAATCAATTATTGTCCCAGTGGCATTCTTTAGCTGATTGAGAGAGACTTGATAGTGATCGACCGCAGGTGTCAAGGTGCTCCCTAAGAGGTCACTGGAGGATAACAGTGTTGTGGCTGGCCGTGGCCAGCAGAACTGGCCGCAGGTTCGGACAATGGAAGGCAGATCCACTTAACCACCCCGTTAATAAACAACTGCAGTGATTCACTGAACAACCATGGCCGTAGAATGGGGCAAAGCTCAGTTGGACAACTGCATCGCTTAGCAACAGGTTTGGAACTCAACCACGGTGGTAAGACAAGGACTACCTGCATTTAAAATCCCCTCAGACCACCATCCTCCTCCTAAGAGGTGGCAAGAGGGTGCGTCCATTTTCGTCCTTAAATACAAGGAACACTAACACATAAGAACCCATACAAACAGGCCATATGCTAAACAGATAAACAAACCCAAATAAACAAACCAAGAGTCTTTGAGGGGAGGGAGGGTACTCCCTCATTGTTAAAGGTGGGAAGGGGAAAAAAAGTTTTAAGACACCTTCACTCCCAAGGGAGGGAGATTGGGATGGGGGGGGGGAGAGGGAGGGGAACCTGGCAAAGAAACTCCCAAAGGAGACTGACCAGAAGCTGGAAAAGCGGGTAAGGGGAACCTGGCACTCCCAAAAGAGACTGACCAGAAGCTGGAAAGGGGATGGGTGGTGGGTTGAGGGGAGGGCAAACTGGCAAAGACCCTCCCAAAAGAGACTGACCAGAAGCTGGAAAATGGGGGGGACGGGACGGGACCTGGCATTCCCAAAAGGGAATGACTAGAAGCTGGAAAGGGGATGGGTGGTGGGTATTAGGGGAGGGAAGCCTGGCAAAGACCCTCCCAAAGGAGACTGACCAGAAGCTGGAAAAGGGGGGAGGGCGAGAGAGAGAGAGAGAGACCTGGCCGGGGGAGGGAGGGGGTTGGGGCTCCTGTCATTGGAAGGGGGGAGGGAGAGGAGGCGGACCACGGGTGGGGTGTGTGAGTGGAGGGAGGGGCTTACCTGCTGCAGGCGGTGGGCCTTGCTGAGGTGCATACTCAGCGCCGGCGGGTTGGGCAGCACCTTGCCGCAGCCGGGCACCGTGCACAAGATGTTGCTGCGGACGGCCCGTGACAGCTCCGTCACCGAGGGCGTCACCAGCTCCCGAGGGCTGGACGGCCTTTGGACGACGTCGCGGGTGGCCGGGCGGCGGGGACGGCCGAGCCCCAGGCCCGGGCCCAAGCCGGGTTCCCCGCCGCACTGAGGCGGGCGCTGCGGCTGAGGAGGAGCGGCCGCCGCCATCTTCCTCGCGACTGACCGGCCGCCCACTTCCGGTGGAGGGAGGCAGACTCATGAATATTGAGAGACGCCGTTTTTACATATTCATGAGGGACGCGTGGGAAAAAAGAGCCGCCGCGACGGAGCCCCGCCCAGTCGTGGACGGAGATCCCGCCCCCCCTCCACCCCGCCCCGCGCCTGGCTTAAGGTCACGTGGGACAGACTGGCTCTTAGGCTGCAATTCCTCAATCTTATAGAATGAATGACCCGCAGGTTTAATGCGGCCGCCGGTTTGCGTAGCTCGACTTTGGGCGGCTTTTCTGGTTCTTGTCGCGGGGGGTTGGACTAGATGACCTCCAAAGTTCCTTCCAACTCTGTTACTGTTTAAACTGGCATGGAATGACTCACATTACTCGAAAGTTTTGTCTTCTGGCTGGCAGGTTTCACGTCAACATAAGGTAGCCCAATCCAGGAGCCAGGCTACAAACTGTAGCAATACCACTTAGACTTATATACAGTGCTTTTACAGCCCTCTCTAAGTGGTTGCCCCTAATAATTAGAGTCCTCATTTTATCCACCTCGGAAGGAGTCAGAATCAAACTGCCAAACTGCAGACAGCCAGCAGAAGTAGCCTGCCGTACTGCACCTAACCACTGCACCGTGGGTTGCTTTTCTCGATTAGTTTCCATCTCAACCAGAAACAATAGAAATACCAAATTATTTCAGAGTTAATAAGATCTAGCTTAAGAGACTTAATTCTGTATATAAAATGCTAAGAAAAGACTGCTGACAGGTTTACCTGCCTGCTTTTAAAAAAATTAGCAACCCTTTTCTGGAAAATTAAGCATACATTTTGTCTTTCTAAGGAGAATTATTTTACCTATCCCTCTTAGATGTTCCATGATTCTATGCCTTTATAAATTCCAGATTCCAAACACAGAAAGAATCCCTTGGGAATTGACAATTCTATTAATACAAACGCATACAAAAAGGCAGGTTTGTTCTTTAATTTACTTGAAAGGAGTAATAGGAGAAGCCGAGAACGTTAAGTATTTCAAACTACAAACCTGCCTTTTTATGATCCTGCAGTTCCCTTATTTGGAGTAGTTAGGGCAACCACAAAGTCAACTGGAATGCAACTGCAACCAGTTTTATCTAACGTATTTTGTATATAGAATTATAAATTTAACATTCACAAAGTATAAACGCTAACATTTCAAGCCAAGTTTGATTATTCCCATTTGTAGAGAATAACAAAAACCCCAGTAGTTTATAATGCATTGATTTAATTTTTCAGAGGGTGCATAATTGGTTAAAGATTATACTTAATTTAGGCTTCAATTAAATTCAAATAATCTAAGCGTAAGAAGGGGCTTGCATAATATAATTAAACCATGGAACAATGTGATTTGGTGTAAATGTCGGCAACTACACATTAAATTATGGTTAAGGCAAAGTGCATATAAAACTGATAAGGGGCTAATCAGCCACACTTATTATCAAGAAGCATGATAAACCTGGAATACAGTAACAGCAATACAGTGAAATTTTATAAATAGTTTATTTTTTACAAAGTATGAGAATCAAAAACCTCTCAAAATAGCTACCTGCATTGTCAGAAAGAACCCTGACATTTGTTAACAGTGTTGTGCAGTATCTGGTTAATATATATTCCTTTTGTCATGGACATTTAAGTACATATAAAGCCATATTATTAAAAATACACATGATTCACTAAACATTTCAGTTTAAAATTCAATTTAGTATAATCGAACATTTATGTCAATGTTTTTATAGAGTGCATTCTGTCTTCACAGCAGCTTCTCCAAAACAAGCGATTAAAATAACTGGATTATTTTAACATTTTATTAACATTTCATTTTTAATTAGACAATACTGGTTGAGCATTGATAACATCTGCACTGGTGTATAAATAAGCCTATTAGAATAACCCAAATACTTTCTTAAAAAACTTGTAAGCCTGTTGGCTATGGAAAAGGGCCCCTGTCGTTTCCTTAATGTCAAATAGAATGCAAGCTACTCATCTTTCAAACTAGTATGAAAAGTAAACTTTATGTTCAACAGATCAGAATGGAATGAAAGATTAGTAAAAGATGGATGAAAAGATTCTTCCTCTTCCTTTGCTTATGGCTCTCCTGGGGATATTATTTTGTAAGAGGCTGAATCCAGCATAGAATGCTGCCATCCTGACTAGCAGTTAAATGTAACTGCTTTGTTATCTAACCTTTTCTGCCATCATTACAATTTTATAAATAAGTCTATAGGCTTATTTCTCCCACTTGCATCAGTTAACTAAAATATTTAAAATAAAGTTGTCATTTTCAGTGGTGCTTTTATTAATTACATGGTAAGAATACACAAACCTTCATTGATAATTATTTACAAAATCTCACAAAGTTAATGCTGTGAATTATTCAATTTCTAAAAACTTTTTTGTATGGTTTGCTTCAGAAGAATATGGCACGCATATGAAGAGTTACTGGTTATAATACAGAGAGTGTCTCATCCTTCCAAGTTTTAAAGTTTATTTTTCTGCAAGCCATACAGTAATGGGAAAGATGCAGGAAGCTTGAGAGAGAGAGAGAGGAGAGTCCATATCTGTCTCTGTTCTTTAATTTACTTGAAAGGTATTATTGGTTTGTGAAAGATCATTGTTTTTCTCTCTGATTTTAAAATAATTCCTGGCTTTTCGAGTGATGCAGGTGAGTAGTGGTGAAAGAGGAGCGTCTGCTATTCCTAGTATAAAAAACATAATAAAAATCAATATATGATCACTTACAGCTGTGTATGTAAACCTGGAAGTTCAGGGATTTGATGTCTTTTAATAGCACTGCATAAATCCATATATAACAGCATGTCACAACGGTTTGGGATCAAAATCTGTTTCAGGCAAGGGTAGGCAACATGACATTTTCACCTACCATGCTTGTGAGTAATTTATTTTTAATGTCCGAAACTATGCTTGAGATTTTGCTAAAATTTGTTTAAGTCTTGTGAGATTTTGGCAAAATCAAAATGGGAGAATTCAGGTACTCTTATCTATTCAGAATTAAAATACAATTCTGAATGCATTAAAGCTGCTCATTCACATGATAAATTTAAAGGAGGCTACTATAGTGAGCAGCCGAAAAGGGACTTTTGCCTTATTAATTGATATTCGAATGAATCAATATGTGCATTTGAATATAGTAGAATTTATTTCATCAGATGTTAATTAGGATGAGCCCAACTACCCCACACTAGCATTTAAAATACAGTTTAAATTGGTTGGGCAACGAAGGAACTCAAATGAGTAGTTTGCATCATTATGGAAAGACGTATGAATCACTGGTTTTATAGGCAGCTTTATTCTGTAAAATGTTTTATATAATAGTGGTGTTTAGGTTTTTACCATAATTGCAATACTTACCAGAGGGCCCTAGAGACTTAAGGGCTTCTAGAAGATGAGGACTAGAAAACCTGACGGTACATCTAAATGGCTGATCAGTATTCAGGATGCTTCTTTCTTCACTTTTAAACACTGTTTCAAGCTGTAATAACAACAAACAAAATCCAGAAACTATAAATAGATCAGTCTGGTATGACTGTTAAGGGTCTGGCCTAGGCCAGGGAGATTCACATTCAAATCCTCTTCTAGTCATGAAAAGTCATTGGATGGCTTTGGACCAGCCCCATTCTAAGCCCAAACTAATTTACATGGTTGCTGTCGTGGGGATAAAATGCAGGAAAATCCCCACAGAAATAGCCTTTAAGAAATACATATAACTAACAAACAAAACAACAGAATAAATCACATTTAGCCCATAAATCCCTAAATTTACTTCATCTTTGGCCCAATATGGTAGAGAGCTCAACATATTAGGTTATCCCAATTTGATCCCCACAGCAATCTTGTGAGTTAGGATGAGCTTTAACAAAAAAGACCCCCCAATTACCTGTGATTTCTGACAGAATGAGAGCATGAGCCTTAATCTTCCTGACCTGATCCAATTCAAATATCTTAGCTGCTTCATTATCAAGACATTTTAAAATGTACCAGAAGTATTCTTACATAACTCGTCAACATTCCCAAAAATTGCAATGTTTTTTCCCCCAAAAAACATTAATTGTAAAATTAATTCGATTAACAAAAGCTCGGCATCTATTCAGATTTCATTTTCATATACTGTCACTATTTTATTCAAGAATAATTTATTATTACGATATTAAATACAACTGTAAGAAATATGCACATGAAAAATCAAAGGGTGCCCTCTTGTGGAAAAAAAATATTTAGTTCTAATACACAACCCCAAAACAAGCAGAACTTTAATTTAAATACACTAATTTATTCAGCATTGTTATTGATTGTATTAAGTCTTAAGCTTGGGAAGACAGACATATATGTAGCAATTCACACTGGCAGCATGTAGATCAGTTTTTTTCAACCTTGGTGGCTGGGTAATTCTGGGAGTTGAAGTCCATACATCTTCAAGCCATCGAGGTTGAGAAACATTGGGTGTAGATTACAGTCCATAATCTTCAATGAAGACATTTTCACCCTGCAATGTATTGATTCAGGATGATATTCTCTCTTTTATCAATATGCTAATCATACCCAACAACTTTGAACTATGGTGCTGGAGAAGACTCCTGTGAGTCCCTTGGACTGCAAGGTGATCAAACCGGTCAATCCTAGAGGAGATCAACCTTGACTGCTCTTTAGAAGGCCAAATCCTGAAGAGGAAAATCAAATACTTTGGCCACCTAATGAGAAGAAGGAGTCACTGGAAAAGAGTCTAATGTAGGGAACTATTGAGGGCAAAAGAAGAAGAGGACGACAGAGAATGAGGTGGATGGATGGAGTCACTGAAGCAGTCGGCCTGCGCTTAAATGAACTCCAGAGGATGGTAGAGGACAAGAAGGTCTGGAGGAACGTTGTCCATGGGGTTGCGATGGGTCGGACACGACTTCGCAACTAACAACAACATCCAACAACATATATTTATCCTGGCTGAGCAGGGGTGGCAATGGAGGCAGTTAGGGCCTAGATAGAATGAAACAGGCTTAGATCAATCCTACCAATACAATGTGGTGCTCAGCAGCTGAGTGAATCCAGGGAAAAACCTTCATAATTTGAGAGGGGATTGCTGCTCCTGTTTGAACAACAAATGGAGGTTGTAACCATGAAGGCCTTTGTATAATCAGCTATTATGTGCCAACCATGTACATTGGAGTGTTAGGTTATAGTTGTATTACCCGAGTTCTGTTTTAAACTTTTGACATTAATACTGTAAGTGGCTCGGAGCCTCCGGAAATCAGTTTAATTAAGAATAGAAAATTAGAGCAATTATGCAATCTCCAGAATATAAGTATAGAAAAGCCAAAAGAAAGATTGCCAATGTCTATATAAAGTAGAAACGAACCTTGTATTGTGCATGTTCTAACTTTGGTTGAGGACCATCACCAAAAGTTTCCCGATTAACTTTTTGAATTCTCTCCTTTTCATGTTTATCTTCAAGAATTATCCTTGGATCAACTGGAAAAAAAATGTTAAAAACACATCAGTGTACTGAAAACATGCTTAGCACTATTATTCTACATTCCATTTGTCCCCAAATGCCAAAATGTTAAGAAATCAGTTATCCATGGGATAACTGAGCAGCCCTCTGTTAGACATCCTAAGGCACATGCTCAGTGTGGCAGAGAGCACTTCCATAGGGATGGCTGTGCACTGAGCATAGCACATTGACCTCTAATGTAAAGAAATCATTTTGATTTAAAACAAGTTAACAAGTTAGCTTAAATACCATTTTCCAGGTCACTGTTTTTTTCTTGTAGGGGTCGAAGGAGATCTGTCTGAAAAAAAAAAAAATAAGGAACAGAGAAATAATGCCAAAATGTTAAGTTGGTACATTTTCTTGTAGGAACGATGTTTAGAAATACTGAGAAAACTCTGTGTAGCAACTTTCTTTTTTAAAAAGGAAACTTTAGTGCAGAAATACTGCATTGTAAGTTTACACATTAATCTCTGAACCTGACCAAATATGGAATTTCAAAATGGGAAAGAACCCAGAGTGGTCTGACACTCATGGGTTTTGTATAGGGTTTCCTGCCTAGGCAGGGGGTTGGACTAGAAGACCTCCAAGGTCCCTTCCAACTCTACTATTGTATTGTATTGTATTGTATTGTACCTGCAAATCCGTGTTTTTCTCAGTACTCGATCTTATTCCACTGATACATATGATTCTGAATTTAGAAAAATGTTTATGCATTTAACTGAATACCCACAGAAGCCACTAGGAACTTTTTAACTAGGAGAAAAACAGGGAAAAACAGTGGAGAAGGTAGAAACAAGGAAGCACACATGGCTTTGTATTGCATATACATGTTGGAATTCCTTCTTCAAGAATAATATGTAAAGTGTACATATGCTGTGGTGCTAGCTAAAACTAAAATGTAATGTTTGTCAATTGCTAAATTTAGAGTAATAGCAATATAAATATTTAAGGCATTGTTATGCTACTGATTGAATCTTGAAGGATTTTTCAAAAAGCAAAAGGTGAAATGTTAGTTCTATCCACAGGGTTAAATTTACCTTGTTGGGAGACTATCTAGCTTTGTAGGACTATAATGTCTCTCTTGGAAGAAGTCACATTCACCACATTGGGATCCTTAGAAAAAGGCACAAAACAAAACAAAACACAACACAACACAACCATGACTTTGGCTTAGAAGAGAGAAGCAGCTCACCTGGGAAAATCTTTTAAACAAAATAACTTTAAGAGAGTCTAAGCAATGGTTTCGGAGACCCATTTCATGGATGTCTTTGTAACAGGTAGCAGCCAACAGAGCCTTCAAATGAAAATACAGGCAATCTTTAATTGAAACTGAAATGTATTGTTCTCCCCACCTCCCCATTTTACAGTTATGATATTAAAGCATGTCTACATTAATACATTAGTTTAGAAAACCAAAATATCAATTGATCCTTGTTATATCAAAACATATAAAAAAAACCTTGAAAGAAGATCAAGATAATTAAATGCAAAATATATTTACCTGAAAAAGTAAAGTGTTATTTCTCTTAAGCTTAGAATTGGTTATAAAGACATAAGGTGTTTGTGAATGGTAAACAACGTAGGTTGGCTTGTATTGGTTAGGTCTTGTATATTGAGTTCCCCATGCAATTCGAATCCACACTGCATTGTCTTCATATTCTTTAAAGCTGATAGTTGCCTGATGTAAAGAGAAAGGGGGAAAATCCTTTTTTTTGTGGCTTGTTTAAACCATAGTAAAATATTGCAAAAATAAATAAGACACACAGTAACTGTTTCTCACATATGCATTACAGACAAAACAAACACAACAGCCTACCTTGCACAGAACACAAAGGCATCATGGCTTTGCTTTTAGTTTAAAATAATATATGCACTCCTGTTTATGGCTAGTGCAACTGTTGAATAGAATAGAATAGTATAGAATAGAATTCTTTATTGGCTAAGTGTGATTGGACACACAAGGAATTTGTCTTTGGTGCATATGCTCTCAGTGTACATAAAAAGACAAGATACATTCGTCAAAAATCATAAGGTACAACACTTATATGATAGTCATAGGATACAAATAAGCAATCAGGAAAGAATCAATATCAATATAAATTGTAAGGATACAAGCTACAAACTACAGTCCTGCAGTTATAAGTGGGAGATGGGTGATAGGAACGATGAGAAGATTAATAGTAATAGTAATGCAGCCTTAGTGAATAGTTAGACAGTGTTGAGGAATTATTTGTTAAGCAGAGTGATGGCTTTCGGAAAAAAACTTTTCTTATATCTACTTGTCTTGGTGTGCAGGACTCTATAGTGCCGTTTTGAGGGTAAGAATTGAAACAATTTAGGTCCAGTATGTGAGGGGTCTGTAAATATTTTCACGGTCCTCTTTTTGACTCGTGCAGTATTCGGGTCCTCAATGGAAGGCAGGTTGGTAGTAATTCTTTTTTCTGCAGTTCTAATTATTCTCTGAAGTCTATGTCTGTCTTGTTGGGTTTCAGAACCAAACCAGACAGTTATAGAGGTTCAGATGACTGACTCAATGATTTCTCTGTAGAACTATATCAGCAGCTACCTTATTTTTCGCACCAAGATTTTGAAGAGGCAAACTTAAAAAAAAGTAGGTAGGTCGAGAGGGATAGAAATACAGTAGGTAGTTAGGGAGTAGTTAGGTAGGTAGATAAAGGGATAGAGAGAGATAAAGAAATACAGTAGGTAGATAGGGGGAGAGAGAGTATGTGTAGGTAGATAGAGGGATATAGAGAGAGAAATAGAAAGAGATAGAGAGAAATACAGTAGATAGGTGGGGAGAGAGAGAGAGAGTAGGTAGGTTGGTAGGTAGAGGGATAGAGAGAGAGAAATACAGTAGATAGGTAGGGAGAGGGAGAGAGAGTAGGTAGGTACATAGGTAGAGAGAAAAATACAGTAGGGAGGGAGAGAGAGACTAGAGAGAGAGATTCAGTAGGTAGGTAGGTAGAAAGAGGGAGAGTAGGTAGGTAGATGGATGTTTTCAGGTGTATTTATCCATGTGCTGGAGAAGAAAATTGGTGACAATCTGCAGCACCTAAGACTTTATTTCTGCTAGCACAGCACTTGATCAATCTAATTCTCATCAATCAGACAAAGAGCTTTCCAAAAGAGGGGGGAAAAGTTTTTGCACTCTGCAAACCACCCAAAAACGGCCCGTTCCTCCCCCCCCCAAAGGGCATGAATAGCCTTGGGGGGGATTGCAGAATGCTCCTGGGGAGTGGGGGCAAAAACGAGCAAAAATGGCCCATTTTTCGTCAAAAAAAATTGCATGCATAGCCTTATGGAGGCTTATAGAGTGCTGCTGGGGGCTGGGCAAAAAATGGCCCATTTTTTCCTCATTCCCCCCCCCCCCAGCCCCCAGGAGCTCTCTGAAAGCCTCTATAAGGCTATGCAAGGGGATTTTGGTGAAGGGGGTGGAGCTTCGGAAGGCAAAAAATGGTGTATTCATTGTATAAGATGCACCCAGATTTTCAGCCTCTTTTTTGAGGAAAAAAGATGCGTCTTATACTCCGAAAAATACAGTAAGTGTTAAGCTAAAAAGCGCTAAGCCTATGTATCCAGCACAGCTATCGTGAACAGTTAAATTATTTTAAAAATATCAGTTCTATTAGGTCACATACAGAATGATATACGCTACATTTCATATGTGATTAGCTTCTGAATGTTACCATCAAGTTCATTTTAGTTTGTCAATCTATTCCTTACATGCAGATATAGCCTGTTCAGAAGATAAGGACCACTTATAAATAAAAATGAAGGTACTTTCCCTTTTAATGTCAAATTGCTTTACATTTAAATTGTTTAGTAGATTAGGTTAAGTATAATGTCTTTAATTTAGAGAGTAAATATTTTCATGGATTATTCTTACATTTTTCAAAACAGATAGCACAGTGCATTTAAATTTATTTTTGAAAGTTGTCCAGTTAAAAATGACTGCATCTTCATCATCTGCAAATAATGAGAGATATTAAAATGGGTATCATTTAATACACACATATATTTTATAAAAAAGAAAGGGCTACTTTTACACTGAAGGCTGCAATTTCTTTAATGGTAAAGGCAATTCAAGACCATTCATGTTTATACAAACCAACTTTCACACACCTGATGATTTCTATATGTTTTTAGTCTACTGCATATTTCTGAGAGGCCTCCAAAACTCTCATTACATGAGGGGGCTGCAGAGCAGAAGACTGCTGATGGATGACATAACTAATATTTCAATCTTTGAAGTATCACACAACAGCTAATTTTGCTTTAGAACAAGCAGGCTGCCACAGCTGAAACTGCATGGGATTAACAAGGAGGCAACTGCAGGGAAAGCTTCTTTTATTCCTTGGCCATAAAACTAAATACATGTCTCGAGGCAATTTTATTAAGGGGGGGGGGGGGAGTCTGCTTTAAGGTGGAGTATTTTTTTAACTCACTTTATGTTTTGGCAAATGCATTGGTTTTTCTGCTATGCATTTTCTTTCAGTTTCATATCACAATAATATGTATTTATTTATTTGATTTACATTCACTTATTTCCCAGAAGCTAAAGGTTTTGGAAAACAAAAATATCCATTGTAGCTTCACAAACCTGTCAAGTAGGGTGGATTGAGAACAGGTAGCCCTCAACTTACAACCATTCATTTAGTTACAGTGGCATTGAAAAAAGTGACTTAGGATCATTTTTTACACTTGCAACCATTTGCAGCATCCCCATGACTCATATTTCTTTATAGTTGCAGTGTCCCAGGGTGATGTGATCACTTTTTGCAACCTTCTGACAAGCAAAGTCAACGAGGAAGCCAACTTCACTTAGCAGCCACATTATTAACTTAACAACTGTAGTGATTCACGTAACAACTGTGGCAAGAAAGGTAGTAAAATGGGGCAAAACTCACTTAACAACTGTTCTCTATTAGCAATTGAAATTCTGGGCTCAATTGTGATTGTACGTCGAGGACTACATGATTGAAGAAATATTTGAAATTTGCCCTCTTAATTCTAAACCTAAGCACTAGACTACATTGGTACTCAGAAGCAGTAGAAATACTAAAAGGAAGATATACATGTAAACGAAGGCTATTCACTTCATTTTAATCATTTAACTCATTTAATATCAATTTAACTGAAGATAAATACAGAAGGTTGATGAATCAAACTTACTAATGAAAATGTGGTTATTTCAGTTAAGAAAAAACTTTTGTTCTAACTGTAAATGTTTCAAAATAAAGGGATGGAAATTCTACTATATTAATTTAAAACATAAGACATTTCAATATATTCAAAGTATGTCAATTATTTTTAGATTAACTAAAGGTAAGTTGTGGGTACTTACCTTCTCTAGTCATTTGGTAAACAATCCAGGTGCTTTTGTCTTGATAGGTGTAGTTGTCTAAAAAAAAAATCACAAACTGAGTGACTACTAATTTAATAATATAGTAACTTAATAAAAACTCCATGAATATTGTGACAAAGCCCTTCCTCTATAAAATGAATTTCAGGAATATCAATATTACTATTTTTTATATTTAACAATTTTTCACATTAATTGGAGTTAATCTCTATTCTTTACTCATTGTCTTTAAAGATATAAACAGTCCACACTGCCTTATAAATAAGTTTTGGTAACATCCAACAGAAGATTAAAATATGTGTTTTCAAGTCGTAAAATTATTAGAGATGGTGCAATTTTTTGAAAACATTAACAAGCTGCAAATCAAAATCAAATCCAAGGGAATTATCTCATTAATTAGCTAAAAATTCAGATTTAGACTATGAACTATATAAAATGCGGGTATCAAATCCATTGTAATCCTGACTATTATTATGTGGGAATAGGCAAACCTCAATGTATTATCTCTGAATAAATAAATGATGTAATTAGAGCAATTCTTCTTATCTATTAAGAATTTGGATTTTAAATTGCAATACCATTGTTTTGGAATTGTTTATTTGATAAATTTAATTATCAACAATAGGTTGGAGGAGTCTATTCCATCTTCTGCCAAAACATTTACTTTAACAATGGAATATTGTGCAAGGTAAAGAATAATTTTCTATTCTTAAAAAGGTAAAACTGCTTTTAAATTGTATGACAGAAAGGATACATATCAATCAAATGAACTTAGTTTATAATATAATTGATTTAGACTAAAGAAAAAAGGCTATTTACTCTTTCTCTTTAAATAAAAGACTCTACTTACAAATTAAGTCTAACTCTGCTGCATCTTTGATAGTTGCCTGGTTCTCCTTTAAGACAAAGAGTAACTTATGAACAATATTACAATTGTATGTAATACAATATTGTTGAGATTGGAACAATATTGAGTATTATAAAGCATTAAACAAGTTAAATATATAATAGAGGAACGGCACTGAAATTGTCTCAATCTAATAAATCTTTGAGTGAAATGTATCAGAATTGTATTAGACATTATGTGAATGACACTGAAATAATGTATGCTTACAATCTACGTTGCAAATAATGGAATCCATTCATGGCAATTAGTCCTTAAAAATGAGGTTACATATCTTATTTTGTGGACTTAAAAAGATTGTTAGATATCACTACCTGTCTACTTCAAGAAAGTTGTTTTCATTCACTCAGTTTAGAATTTAGTTGAGTTGACTATTTTTATGGGAAATAATTTATACAAAAACTCACCAGCAATATATTATTATTTTTAAAAATTCTTAGCTACCCTGCTCACCATGATAAAGTATAAGCTAAATAACAGGTTGATTTTGCAGAAATATTAAGCTAAAATGAGGTTAACAATAATATTGTCCAGTGTCTCTTATGAACATAATCATATTAAGAGCAGTTGTAAACATATGCAATTCTGTGTTTCGCAAATAATTCATCTTTGTCACAATAAAAGGGAAACCTTTGCTCTAAGAATATACATTTATATATATATAGTCAAAGAGAAGCATTTGTACTTTGCTCTTACCGCACAAAGTTCAACAACTGCTTCAGATATTTTGTCCTTGAAATGATGAATTTTTAAAGATTGAAGTTGAGTCTCGGACAAAAAACCCCACGAAGCCAGCATTTTGGATGTTTCTGAACGTGGTATTCGCAGCACGGTTCTTCTAATATATTCAGCTACTGTTTCATCCATGATGAAGACCCTCCAAAAAAAAATTAAGATAGGAATTTTGTTCAGAGAACACACACTCTAGTTTTAGACAGTGCAGCACAGATAGTGCACAATGGAAATAGAAACAAGGGTTCTTAACAAAGTCTTGTGCTGTATGGCCTTTCAAAGTAAGGACTCTGGACAGCGCATCCTAAAATGATCTACAAGACAACTTAATGACAAGTGTATCAAAAGCAAGAGCAGTGAACACCGACAAAAGACACCTATACTGTTCTAAACGTTATAGCACAGTATGTACATTTCTAATTATACTACAGAATGCAATTATGGAACTTGAGTAATTTTAAGATATTGATAGACAGTTACGTTTTACAGGTATAATAAAGTGAGCCCAATCAATTTCAGTTTGGGGATTATTATTTTTTTACAAAGTTTATTTCTTTCAAGGTTTGGAAAAGGAATTGTAGTGTTTTTCTCCTAAACTTATTTCTGAAGTCAGCAGTGGCACAGCTCTTTTTTGCCCATTGCATCCTCCAAAACCTTTGTGTTGTCTGCTACCTAGAGAACACTCAGAGTATATTTCCACATCTCTCTCTCACACGTAGAAGAGAGACGAACCGCCATCGCCGCTTCATTCTGCGTCGCGGCTCAGGCACAACAGCAGCGGCCGACCTCACAGGGTCGTTGTGAGGCCGAGAAGAATCCTCCCTCCCTCCCTCCCCACCCGAAATGTACAGTGGGGGGAAAAAGGCTCCAGTCATTTCGGGATTGGTGGTAGTCCTCCCTCCCGTTGCTGCTCTCCCGCCCAACTCACTTCGACGGGGGATCCTGTCCGCCGCTGTTCCGCAGCCGCCTCTTCGGCGCCATTTTTTGGGGGGGGGGGGGGTGTGTGTTTCCGTTCTTTCTCCTCAGGACATTTGCGGCCCGAACGCCCTATTCGAATCACCCAATTGCCGCCTCCAGATCGAAAGGTCCCTCCCTTTGAAATTGGCCAATCGGCCGCCTCCGCCGCGCCCTAATCAGCCAATCACAACGCGACTCCTCCCCAAGCCGGCGACATTCCGTGCTTGCGTGACGCTATGGAAGCCTCCGCTTCTGCAGTTGTGCTTGCGCCCATTTGGGAGGTGGGGAGAGGCACCTCAACCCATGACGAAAGGTTAACCCAGAATAACTTCCGGATGGATGAGCGTTCGCTTCCGGGTTACCGATTTCTTGGTGAGGTATTTTAACTTTTTATTCCAGCGTTAGGTAATTTCTACTAAGTGTTAAATAGAGGTGAAAAGCCGGAGTGTAAGTTCAATTGAGGGAGATAAATGTTAGGGAGAGGAAAAAATATAATGATTAATATAGTAATATAATTGTGAGGGGGAAGAAAAGTAGTAATGATTTATATAATAATTGTGAGGGGGAAGCAAAACAGTAATATTTATATAGTAATATGAATATGAGGGGGAAGAAAAATAGTAATGATTTATATCCATATATAAAACTTAATATAAATAGAAGTTACACAATTAAATGTGTGTGCATCGAATCTATTTGAATAAATGTCTAGAATTTTCTCTTGTTTCTCCAGAGTTTTGCATTAGGACTCCCATCATCCCCAGTCACAATCAGGCTGGGAATTTTGGGATTTGTAGTCTGGGATTCCTGGGGAGCATCAGGTTGCTTATCTTTGAAATATATATTATGGGATGCCGTGTTTAACAGAAAAAATAGTTGAAGATACCTTTATATCTTCATTGATTAAAGTGAAAAAGAAAAGTTTTGCGTAGTGCAAATGGCCTCCCAGGAAGATAAAACATGTTTCTTTTAAATTGATGCTGTTTTAAATGATCACAGTCACTCCTAAAAGAGAAATAATGCAGTTAAGTGCTCACTGGATTTAGATACTGATTTTGTTACATTTAGTGATTAATCTATTAATAAATGGATCAAATTCGGTAACTGGACATATTTGCCATTGAGCCTTTGTGGCCCATCAGCCATCAGTATTAAATAATACTAAGGGGTAAAATTTTAAATAAGTGTAGCCTTTATGGACTTTCTTCTTTAAGTAATTCTTTAAGTTATTCTCCCTTCATCATCTTCATCTGTCTTGGATGATCACTTTGCTGTATTTTCAGACAATTATATCTGGATGTCAGATGCTTAGACAGACTTTGACAGCTAGACTCTAAAATTTAAAGGAGAAATGCAACCTAGAACTAAGGAGAATTTTTCTGACAGCTAGAATAATTACTCAGTGGACCGACGTGCCTCCAGAAGTTGTGGTGCTCCAACACTGGAAGTTTTTAAGAAGAAATTGGATAATCATTTTTCTGAAATGGTATAGGATTTCCTGCCTTGAGCAGGGGGTTGGACTAGAAGACCTCCAAGGATCCCTTCCAACTATGTTATTCCATTCTGTTCTGATCCACTTAACAACTGCAGTGATTCACTTAACAACAAAAAGGCTATAAATTCAGGCACAAATCACTTAAGAACTGCCTTGCTTAGTAACACAGATTCTTAATAATCTATTGAGCGTAAATGAGTTTAAAAGCAGTCTTTTGTTCTCTGAGATTGTGACCCATTTGTAAGATAAATTGATCATTCTATATTTTTAAAGCTGAACTTGTAGAACAATTGTTTTGTCATTTAAGTATTTGTTTGGGTAATGTATTGTGATACTGTAGGAGGCACCCTTGAAATGAAAGGTGGGAATATAAACCAATCAATGGAAGATACTGTATATAAGTTGCAGAACGAAGCACATTGGGCATTATATTAATCTGTTTTACTAATAGTAATGTATCTTTTAGGCAGTAGATGTTAAACTGAGAATAAAGTTGGGCTGAAGGAACTTAAACTTTGCTTGTCATTCACCAACACGGATGAATTTGTAATAGCGATCCTATTCATATTTACTCAGAAGGAAAAACTGTTTTTCCTAACATATACAGTTGGTCCTTGACTAATGATGGTAATAGAGCCCAGGCTTTCCATCGTAAGTCATGATGATTGTAAGTCAAGGCTCCCATGTGACTGACCTAATTTTTCAACCTTTTTTTGTGGCGGAATGCCATGTTTATTAAGCGAGTCAGTGCATTTCTATGGTGTTTTTGCTGGAATGTTGTGAATCGCATCACTTAAAAATGGAATGCTGTAACCGGTTGTAAAGGAGAGCCAGTTGCCAAGCACTTGAAATGCGATATATGACCATTGGGGTGATACCTTTTGGTGTCCATTGTAATTTGAAGGGTCACTAAGCAATTGGCCATTAAGTGAGGACCCCTACATGCTTTGCTTATAGCTATGCCTGAACTCAACCCTATCTACCTTAGGTAGATTTTACCAAGAGCCTGACAATAATGTGAAGAGCCACTTCGTTGTTGTTAGTTGCGAAGTCATGTCCGACCCATCACGATCCCATGGACAACATTCCTCCAGACCTTCTGTTCTCTAACCTCCTCTTGAGTCCATTTAAGCTCACGCCGACTGCTTCAGTGACTCCATCTAGCTACCTCATTCTCTGCAATCCCCTTCTTCTTTTGCCCTCCATCTTTCCCAGCATTAGGCTCTTCTCCAGGTAGTCCTTCCTTCTCATTAGGTGGCCAAAGTATTTGAGTTTCCTCTTCGGGATCTGCCCTTCTAAAGAGCAGTCAGGGTTGATCTTCTCTAGGACTGACCGGTTGGATCGCCTTGCAGTCCAAGGGACTTGCAGGAATCTTCTCCAGCACCAGAGTTCAAAGGCCTCCATTCTTTGGTGCTCAGCCTTCCTTATAGTCCAACTTTCACAACCATTCATTGCAACTGAGAAAACCATAGCCTTGACTATACACACTTTTGTTGACAGGGTGATGTCTCTGCTTTTTAGTATGCTGTCTAGATTTGCCATAGCTTTCCTACCCAGGAGCAAGCGTCTTTTAATTTCTTGGCTGCAGTCCCCATCTGCGGTGATCTTGGAGCCCAAGAAGATAAAATCTGCCACTACCTCCATTTCTTCCCATCTATTTGTCAGGAATTGAGAGGGCCAGATGCCATGATCTTAGTTTTCTTAATGTTGAGCTTGAAGCCAACTTTTGCACTCTCCTCTTCCACCCGCATCAAGCGGCTCTTTAGTCCCTCTTCACTTTCTGCCATTAGAGAGGTATTATCTGCATATCTGAAAAGCCACTGCTACTCCAATTAAAAAGTCTGGGAATAGGATGGCTTGATTCTATAAGTTAGATTCCTAAGGCAGCCCCATTTTATCCAACCTCACTTCTTAATAAATGGCTTAAGAAAAGGAGCTTTAAATTTCAAATTTTTGAGTAGATTTCTTCATTTTCATTATTATTTTACAACTTTGTAGAAGAAATATTGAATCCTAAGAGTATTTTTTGCCACCAAATAAATTGAAGGAAAAGCACTCTTTATTACTGTGCTTTTTCTATTTTCATTCTTCTGTTTGTGCAAATGTAGAAATAGATTTCATGCATCATTTGAATCGTATTAGTGCTTTGTTATTTCTCCGTGTAGAAAGACATTTTTCTCTAAGATGCTTACTACTAATAAAGCTTGAAGGAATCATATATCCCAGGAAAAAAAAAGCCCGATTACTTTGTGCAGCATGGTGTAGGGAAGCATCCGTGAAGATGTCATTTTTGTCACATCATTGAGGCCATAAATAGCCTTGTGCTAGAACTGCACATAAAGTTCTTAATACGATACCACTTTGTAAAGGATCAAATAATCCTGGCAAAAAAAAAAAGTGTACATGCATAAAACAGGACAATTGTCATTTTAAGCTTCTTATTCAAATAGAATTCTTCTTCTTCCACAATTTACATAGTAATACTTACAAGAAAAGGGCACTGGATAATCTGCTTTCTGCCTCGCCACCTTGTGGCTATTTGTATATTCATTTGCTAGTGGAATGCTTAGCCACGTTGAATAAGCTTCCAGTCCAGGTGCGATGACAATAAGAAAAAAACGAATTAGCACAGAAATAATTTCCTCCCCAGAGAATGGCTGTAACATGTTTCTTGCTGACAGGAACTCCTTTTACTGGGTAAATGATTTCCTCAGCCCTAAAAGCAGAAGGAGGACTCTTGCCAGTTGGCTCCAAAGCTGCTCGAACGCTCCCAATGTGAACTTCTGCAGGTGCTGTAATTTTAACGGCTGTAATCCATAGGTTTAGGAGACATGTTGGGAAATGCTCTTCCTATTTCCCCAAAGCGGCTCTTAATGGACAGCAGGACCTTTTCGGCTTCAAAGCTAAACAGAACCAGGCATGATTCGTAGCTGGATGGGAAATTATGAGAGCATTTCAAGGCTACAGACTAGACTGTGGAAGTAATATGTAACGCAAACCATTTTGTGTTCCATTTTTGCTGATAAATAAACAAAGGGAGACTAGTATAGATCTATTTCAAGCTGTTTAGCTCTCATCAGCTAGCCATACGCTTGCTGGGATTCGAACTTGGGCTGCTTACATATTAGGCAGTTGTATTAATCTCTAAGCCACAAGTTCTCCTCCCTTTATCAGCTGAGCCGGGGAGAGATTAAGTGTTTTTTTCTTCTGTCAAAGAACCTGGTCTGCCCAAATTATCAGCAAAAATGGAACCCAAAATGGTTTGTCGTAAGCGACTGCCTGGAAGGCTCTTGGAATGGGGCTGAAAGGCGAAAATGGAGCAGTATGCTTCCTTCCATATTTGGGCAGACCAGGTGCTTTGACAGAAGAAAAAACACTTATACATGTACTTATAAATATACATATACAACTGCCTAACGTGTAATAACAGCCCAGATTCGAATCCCAGTAAGGGTATGGCTAACTGATGAGAGCTAAATAGCTTGAAATAGATCTATACTAGTCTCCCTTTATTTATTTATCAGCACAAATGCTATATATATCTCCCACCCCTCCCAATCCAGGATGCTATTATCCCAGCTTTGCTTTCTATTTCAGAAAGGGGGCCCATTTGTAAATGAAAGCTCTTGATTGCATCCAGCTGCCTTTTAAAAAAAATGCCATTGGGACCTGCTTTCAAATAATTGCAGACTGAGGTTACACACACACACACACACACCATTGCAGGCTGCAAAGCATCAGTTTGGAACTGAATCCAAAGTATGGCTCAGCCCTACAATGATATATGATTGTTGATCAAGGTCCTCCTGCATTAGGTTGGTTCATCAGCAGTGTAAGGGGAGAAAGGAAGTGAGGAGTATCTTGAAACCCTCTATTGTTGGCTGTCATCAGTTTAAGTAAGTTTTCCAAGGTTGACTTTTTGTTCTCCTTTCAAGCAGGCATGATGGTGGAACCTGGCAGTGGGAAATAGAGCAGCTCAATGGTTGAGTGTAAACCAAGGCATCGTTTCCTTATTTAACTCATCATAATCCCTTGATAAGAGACCACTCTTGGAATACTGCATCCAATTATGGTCACCACAATAGAGAAAAGATGTTGAGAATCTAAAAAAGAGTTCACAGAAGAACAATAAAGATGATTAAGGGGCAGAGGGTAAAAGATACACAGAATAGTTGCAGGAATTGGGTATGACAACTCTAGAGAAAAGAGGAACCAGGGAAGACATAATAGCAGTGTTGCAATATTTGAGGGGCTGCCCCAAAACAGAGGGGCTCAAGCTATTTTCCAAAGCATCAGAAGGCCAGGGCAGGAAACAAGAGTGGAAATTGATCAAGGAGAGAAGCATATATAAATACGGAGAGATTTCCTGACAGTGAGTATAATTAATCAGTGAAACAACTTGGCTCCAGAAGTTGAGGGCACTCCATCTGCTGAGGCTTTTAAGCAGGGATCCCTGAGCAGGGATTGGACAAGAAGACCTCCAGGCCCCCTTCCAACTCTGTTATTCTATTATGTTGTGGTGTCTCTCTGAGCAAGGGAAGGATGCAGTTGTCCAATGCTAGACGCTCCAATCATATCTGGAATGCAGGAAGTTATTTTTCAATGTTCAGACTCCTCAGACAAACTAATTCAGACGATCCAAATCAGGGATCGATTTATGGGTTGTTAAAAGGTTTCCACACTTCATTTAGAACTGGATCCGCTTGCCTACAAGGAAAGGAAGATCTGTGCTGGGATAACATCTCGAGTTAGGAGATGAGAAAGGATGAAAGGGAACGATACCACAGAAAAAGCCAGCTTGTGAATTGACGTGTCTCCATGATGGCAGCTATTTTATGAGAGCATCTACGACATGCTTTCCAAACTCAAGATAGGTTCACCAAACCAACTAGATTTTCTGCTCTCAGATTAAAGCCAGAGATAAGACATCCAGGCTGTATTTGCTTATTGGGTTGTGTGTTTTTTTTAAGAAAGTAGAGGAAAATGAATCATGTAGGTTCAGCTACTCTTGAATCAAATAATAAGGAAAGCTCTAGGTTTGAGTTATTTATGTGTTTGACTAACTCATTTGCTAATCCTGAAATCCATCGACAAGGAAGAAGCACACTCAATCGTTCCCCCCCCCCCCAGTAAATCATTTAATTGACATCTTGGCCAGTTGCTCATTAAGAGATGTGCCCAATCTTGCAAACATACTAGACCCATTTAAGAAATGGAATTTCTCCTGACCACTTTCCCCCTTAGTAATAGCTTTACAACTTCATCAGGTAAGCTTACTAGCTTATTTCTCTGTGCTCTCTTTATCCAGGGGTTGCGCTATCTTTGTGTTTGGGTGCTGCAGAACTACAGTTCTGTGTTATGAGGACCCAGATTGTTGGGGGAAAGATGCTGACTGTGTAAACCGCTTAGAGAGGGCTGTAAAAGCACTATGAAGCAGTATATAAGTCTAAGTGCTATTGCTATTGTATAAAGTTGCTGGGTTTTATACTCCCAACTTACGTATCCCTAATGGGAAAACAATCTTTTGAGTGTATAGGTAGTCCTCGACTTGCAACAATTTCTTTAGTGACTGCTCAAAGTTACAAAGGCCCTGAAAAAAGGACGTATGACTGTTTTTCACACTTATAACCATTGCAGTATATATATATCTATCCTACCAACATCGTTTTTTTTTTAATGAACAGTTTTTATTCATAAATTTTTGCTTCCAAACATGTAGGAGCAGCATGGAACTTTTTCTGCATAGACACACAAACCTCAAATGGAGATTGCAATCTGCCAAATTGGGGTGGGTGGTTTAATCTCACTGTCAGGGAATTCCTCCTTAGTTCTAGGTTGGATCTCTCCTTGATTAGTTTCCATCCATTGCTTCTTGTCCTGCCTTCAGATGCTTTGGAGAACAGGTTGACCCCCTCTTCTTTGTGGTAGATCCTTAAATATTGGAAGACTACTATCAAGTTTATCAAGCTAGACTTGGAGACTTTACTTTATGGATCCCTCTAAGCTAGGATTACAAGCAAATATGGTCCTGAGGACACAGGTTCTCCAATCTTATGATGTGGCCTTTTTGTAGCTGTATTCTATACTAGGTAGTTCAAATATCTCAAGGGACACAGTCTACAATACATAAACTTACTGGAAAGGGCAGGGCTTTGTTTTATGTGGTCTTTAAAAGAAGAATATCAGGACCTTGGACAGGTCCTGCCATACTGTATGCTGTAGTGGTTAATCCTGGCTGGAATTTATCCAGGAAGAGCTGGTGTTTCAGCAAATTTTTGACACTTTCCAGAAGGTTGGCTGGATTAGGTCACCCTTTAAATCAATCCCATTTGAAAACCTGTCTGTATTTCCTGAATGACCATAGGCAGTTTTCCCACTGTATGAGGAGTACTCTTCATACGGCAGGAAGCTGGTAGAACATAACCATTGGGTCAAGGTCAACTGCATGCAGAAATGCTTTAGAGCAGGGGTGTCAAACTCAAGGCCCGGGGTGGGCAGATCCATCCTGTGGGGTGCTTAGATCTGGCCCTTGAGTCCTCCCTGGAAACAGTGAAGAACCGGCCCGCAGTGCCTCTGCCAGTGAAAACAGAGTTCGGGTGGGCCTCTCCTGTTTGCGGCCTTCCCAAGCTCCGTTTTTGCTGGCAGAGGGTTGCAAGAGGCCGTTGCAGCAGAAAAGGGAGCTCGGGAATCCATTTTTGCTGGCAGAGCACTTGGGCCGCCACAGGCACGCCCGATATGAGTGACGTTGAGCTGGCTATGCCCCCTGGCCACACCCCCAGCCCCCCCCAAGGTCAAACGCAACCCTGATGCAGCCCTCAATGAAATCAAGTTTTACCGCTACGTCTTGGTTCCAATAACCTTGCTCTTCCTCAATA
Organism: Natrix helvetica; assembly: GCF_964273705.1. Taxonomy (NCBI): domain Eukaryota; kingdom Metazoa; phylum Chordata; class Lepidosauria; order Squamata; family Natricidae; genus Natrix; species Natrix helvetica. The sequence goes on from NC_138561.1 coordinate 8,114,524, forward strand.
AATGCGTTCAGAATAAGATAGCATGACATTAAGCATAATTTATATCACAACATTGACAGGAGGAAGAACCTATGGGTTTGTTTGTTTTTTCTTTTAGATGAGCGGCTCCTAACTCGTGATGCATCCGAACTTGTCTCCTCATCTTCATACTGAAGAGTGTAATATTTTAATCCGTCAACTTCAAAAATGCCACGAGGAGGTAAGATGCTGAAAGAAATCCAGGATGCCGCGATATCTCCACCGATAAGGGGCTTACCTTGTGATCCTGTTCTTAGACAAGACTGACTTTTGTTGGTAATGAATCAATTTTCATCAGACTAGACATACCCAGTTCCTGCAAATGTTCTTCATATGTTATCTATCTTAGAGAAATGGAAATAAAAATGAACTATGTAAAGAAAAAAAACACACACGTTTGGGTTTGCAAAGAAGCCAGGGGTTGGCATATAAGTGACAAGAGGAAAAAAAAAAGGAGAGAAAACCATTTTCAAACTATGAGACACCGTATTAATGGATAGTGCGGCCATGAGAAATCATTTCATCATATTATTCTACTGTAACTTGTACAAAGCAAGTGATATCTCTGTGGAGAAGATAGAGGAGCATCTTAAGAAACAAAATTTATCGAGGATTACTGAGGAGGAGGAGAGAGGTTATGAACGGACCTGTAACAATAGAGGAAATTTCTGAAGTTATAAAAAAGATTAAACCAGAAAAAGTGCCGGGGACACAGATAGACGATCAGATTCTTATTAGAAATGTTTTGAGGAAAAAGAAATGATGGCTAAACCATTAATTGTTTTTCTGCCATAATCATCGCAAGAAATTTGACAGGTCTTCAAGAAATCTTTGCTGGGCTGTCAGCTCAGAGGAAACAAACAAGCCCCTTGTCCAATCTTGGCTGGTTATGTGCCAGGAGTTATTAATTCAATATCATATAAAAAGGGCATTGCAGAAGGAGACACAAAACTGTTTCTATTTCCCTTAAGGGGCATGGGCAAAATTGTTCTTGGACTGGAACATTGAGAAATCTTTCTTCTGAAAGAGAGAAAAAAAATGGCCTTTCGGTAACTTGAAACTTATTCTCAATCCTGTCTGGTGTGGCAATAGAGGATTATAAACTTTACGTGGCTATGTGTGTATGTGTGTTCGTGGAACTGTGTTTAGAGACAGTTATATCTGCTTTTAGTTTTTCTTCTCAAATTTAAATACAGCCAATTTTTTATTTTCTCCTTTCCCTGTACCTCTCACTAACTTCTGTCTTTATTTTCTTCCCTGTATCCATCCATCCATCCTCCTTCCTTCCTTCCTTCCTTCCTTCCTTCCTTCCTTCCTTCCTTCCTTCCTTCCTTCCTTCCCTCCCTCCTTCCTCTTTCTTTCTCTCCCTCCCTCTTTTTTCCTTTCTTTTCTTTCTTTTTCTCTTTCTCTCTCTCTCTCTCTCTCTCTCTTTCTTTCTGTCCCTCCCTCCCTCTCTTCCTCCCTCCCTTCTTTTCCCATGCATTATATTAAAATACTGAAATGCAAAGAAAATAGAAAAAAGATCAAAAAATAAAAAATAAGACTAGTTTAAAGTTTAAAAACAGCAAAAAAGTGAAATACTTTTTAATGATACAGTCTCCCCTTCTTTGTATCCCCAGCCAATACAGAGTTTAGATTAGACGTGTCCAACTTGTAACCAGAGGCTGCAGGTAGCCCCACAGTATAAAGATACTAAATATTTAATGTTTTTATTACCTTTATACCGTATACAAATAAAAAATTATTTAAAGAATAAAGGAAGTTTATAGTTTATGTACATCAACTAAATATTTTACATGTGGCCCGAGGCAATTCGTCTCCACTCAGTGAGGCCCACGCAAGCAAAAAGTTTGGATAACCATGGTTTAGAATAGTTGAACTTTGCTTCTACCTTACGTCAGAGAGTTGAGATGGAGAGAAATGGGAGGTAGCATTTTTTTCAGTCTTCAGTCCTAGTAGTATGGCTCTTACTCCCTTGTAGCTCTTAGAGATTTCCAAATGATGAGTGTAATGTCTTTTCCTTTTCTGACTGATAATAAGCTCCACACTTTCAAATATGGTAAAGTTGTCACTGTTTTCACATGCCTGTTGTAGCAATGGCCATTGTCTCACTTGCTTGTCTCATTGATTGCAGCTTTTCTCTTTGAGCAATGAGAGGCTTCTTCCTTCTTCCTAATTAGGCCTTTGTCAGTAATTAAGAGCTTTTCCACACCTCCCCCCCTCCCCAGCCCAGCTTGGGAGGATTTCATCTGTGGGAACATCCTTGCCTATCCCTGATTGCAAGGGAAACCTTCTCTGAAATAATATTCATGCTCAGTCACAATCCTTTCATACAGTTGGAGACTAGGTGCCTTTAGCGACAATATTAGCCATAATTATACCTGATCAGGATAGTGGTTTAACTTGGTCCTCATTATGTAGTCTTTTGGCTTGTTAGAAGGACACAAAGCAGCTTTGGTTAAAGAGGGAAAGATTACCTGTGATAGCATACTGGCAACCATATATTAACATCATTCATTCCAGTTCATATTCTATGGGTGTTGGTAGGTAGGTAGGTAGGAAGGAAGGTAGGTAGGAAGGAAGGTAGGTAGGTAGGTAGGTAGGTAGGTAGATGGTAGATAGACAGATAGATAGACAGATAGATAGATAGATAGATAGATAGATAGATAGATAGATAGATAGATAGATAGATAGATAGATAGATGATAGATAGATATAAGATAGACAGACAGACAGACAGACAGACAAAGAGACCGACAGACACACATGAAGGCAGAGTTATAATTACTTAGGGTTTCCTGAAAAAAAAAAGGTGAATGTGATTAAAAAGAAATTGCTTCCTTTGTAAATTTGTATTCCTTTGTATGTAAATTGCTTTCCATAATTTACAACAAGAACTTCCCCCTCTTACAACTTCTTTACTGCTTGAACACTGGGACTTTTTTTTTTTATTGTGCTTATAAACAAGATTTGCCCCGGACCTTTAGCAGGAAGTCACATGAGGTGAGATACCCTTGTGAAGTCCTTGAAGCGTTGATTCCGTTCTCAGCGGAACTGAGCTTAGAGTCTTAAGAGCCCTTTGTTTTCACGTGGTGGATAAGGCAGATCCAGCCTCCAACATTTCTTTCAATTGCTGTGGAAATTCTTCTCCACTGACCGTGTTAGGAGAACCAAAGGCAATTTTTTTCTAACCATAATTGGGATCAGTTTTAGGAATGGCTGGTCCAGCAAGACCCTTAGCATTTCATTATCCTAATATCTACAGAACCTTCACATCCTGGAAATAAATTGTTTCAATTTCTATCCTCAAAATGACGCTATAAGGCACTGCATACCAGAACAACTAGACACAAGGACGGTTTTCCCCCATGCCACTACTCTGCTTAACAACCAATTCCCACAACACTGCCAAATAATTTACCAAGAATGTATTACTATTCTTCTTCTCTTCCTTCCTAGCATCTTATCTCTTCCCACTTATGATTATAACCATGTTGCTTGTATCTTTCAATTTATATTGTTTTTGTTTCCTAGTACGATTTGATAGCTTATTAGTAACCTTGACTATCACTAAGTGTTGTATCTTTTTATTCTTGATGAATGTATTTTATTCTCCTTATGTACACTGAGAGCATCCGCACCAAAGACAAATTCCTTGTGTGTCCAATCACACTTGGCCAATTAAGAATTCTACTCTACTCTTCTCTACTCTATTTCCTGTTCTACTCTATTCTTTCTCATTCCTATTCTATTCCTATTCCCATGCTATGCTATTCGCCCAGAACCGGGGTTTTGAAAAAGGATAGTATGCTTGAAATATTATATGTAGTTTACCCCCCACAGCACTTGTGAAGATATTTTTTGAAGGGTCCAGGAAGAAGAGAGGAGGAAAATATTCTTCCCTTTGTCCTTCCCTTCATAAATAAAGCTTTTTATCCTCTGTGTACTTCCCATTGTCAACAGGAATGCTTTGCTTGGGCTTTTATGTTCTGGGTTCCCCTGGTGTTTAGGGCTGGTTGAAACCAATGAAAACTTCTGTTTCCACGAATTGTGCCTTCTATTGTGAAAATGCAGGCATAAATGTTAGCCCATCCAGACTGAAGGCAATAGAATTGCCAACTGCTTCCTGTCTTTTCAATGGCTTCTGTCTTCCGAACCAAACAAAGAATTCAAACATAACTTCAGAAACTCCCAAATTCTCACTGAGGGTTTTTTTTTTTTTAAAAGCAAATTCCTCTATTGTATTGGCTCTTTTGTCAAAGGTCTTTTGACTGGAGGTTGGAGAGGCAATATTTAAAAAAAAAAACCCAACAAAATCCTTTCTGAGCCTCTGGAATTATTTGTTCAGTTGTAGATCCTGGATTAAACATCTTTCCCAGCTATATTTTAAATTACAATGTGAACAGGGCTGGGCTGCTGGGGGTTCGCAGAGGTTCGGGGAGAACCTCTAGCTAAGATTCTGTGCAGTTCGGAGAACCCCCAAACACCACTCTGGCTGGCCTCGCCCACCCTGCCCTGTCCCTCCCAGGAGTTCCCACGCGGCTTGGGCGCGTGCAGAGCCTTGGGGAGGGTAAAAAACGGCCTACCAGAAGTTCAAGAAGGCCAGAAATGAGCCCGTTTCTGGCCTCCAGAGGGCCTCTGGAGCCTGGGGAGGCCGTTTTTACCCTCCCGGATGCCTGAGGAAAGCCTCCGGAGCCCCGAGAGGGCAAAAACGCCCCCCCCCTAGTGCAGCAGGCTGAGTAGGCCACGCCCACTCTGGCCACATCTAGCCGGCAACCAGGCAGAGAACCCCTTGCTAAAATGTTTGAATCCCATTCCTGAATGTGAGGAAAAGGGTCTTTATGCTGTAGAACAGGAGTCATATTGTCTCCAGAAGTTGTGAATGCCCCAACACTGGACGTTTTTAAGAAGAGATTGGATAGCCATCTGTCTGAAACGGTATAGGGTTTCCTGCCTAGGCAGGGGGTTGGACTAGAAGACCTCCAAGGTCCCTTCCAACTCTACTATAGTATTGTATTATGGTATTGTATATTTCCCCTGTACTTTGCAAGATTTACCTCTCGCAAGCAAATTGCAGTTCTTTATTCTCCCCAAGTCTGACAATTTGCTTTTTGTTTGACTTAAAAACGACCAGTGTGCCATCCAAAAGAATAATGTCTGTTATTTATTTGTCATGCTTTGGATATTTTCTCCAGCTTACCTGGAGTAGATCCATTTCCAGCTCAGGATCACCTGAGAAAATATTTGGAGCTGCAGCAGGAATTCGCCTCCATCTAAAAACAGCATGTTTGCAAGTTTCACGTGCCCCTTCCAGTTAGTTACAGGTGTACTAAAAGGAAATTATGCAGCTAATTATTAGATCCGTGCCAAGGTTCAGATTTGAAGGGCAATATTGAAGGTGAGTGGAATCCTTGTAATTGTTGTTTTGACTGATTTTGCCCGGCTGTTCCTCATTTTGATGTTTTAATTTGTAAGTTGCCCAGAATCTTTTGGAATGAAGTGGCTAATAACTTTAATAGTAAATACTATAATAAAATTAGTAGTGGTGATAGTAGTAGTAATAGTAGCAGTAGTAGTAATACTATAATACTATACTATAATTTTGTTCAGTCGCTGTCATGTCCAAGTCTTTGCAATATCATGGACCACAGTACACCAGACTCTCCATCCTTCACATACGACAATAACATATAATATAGTAATAATACTATAATAAAGTATAACATAGTAATAATACTATAATACAGTGGTGGGATTCAGTTTTTTTTTACTATCGGTTCTGTGGGCATGGCTTGGTGGGTGTGGCTTGGTGAGCATGGCAGGGGAAGGATACTGTAAAATCTCAATTCCTTCCCCACTCCAGCAGACGGTTACTGCAAAATCCCCATTCCCTCCTTATCAGCTGGGACTTGGGAGACAGAGAATAGAAGGGGGCGGGGCCAGCCAGAGGTGGTATTTACCGGTTCTCCGAACTACTCAAAATTTCCGCTATTGGTTCTCCAGAACTGGTCAGAACCTGCTGAATACCACCTCTGCTATAATGAAATATAATACGATATAGTAATAATATTATAACAAAATACGTGAAGGATATGGAAGGATAAACCCCATATGAAACTGGTTAAGATCAGACGTGTTAGAGAAAGAAATTGAAGGCTTTATTTTAGCAGCTCAAGAACAAGCTTTGTCAGTTAATGTCACCAAAGCGAAAATTCAACATATAACAAACAACATGTCACCGTTGTAGAGTGTAGGGTGAAACAATTGACCTTTTAATTTAGCAACTGCTATTATTTCCTTGGACAAAAATAAAAAAAAATACATATTTTGTAAATAATGTAATGTTGGATGTTGATGTTGCAATGTCTTTGCTTCTCTTCTTGATAACTGAATACTTTAATTTAAAAAGCACACTGTTGGCATCGGGAGAGGTAATACTGGAGATTGTAGAATATTATTTTGTTTTCCCCCCCTCTTTTTAACAACATCAAAGTGATCATTTTTCTTTTTCCCTTCCAGCATTCCTTCTTGAAATTCTTCGGCCATTGCAATGATTTTGACAGAGAAATGAGGAAATGCCTAAGGAAAGAGGTAAGGCGCTGTTAAAAATTTGGGAACCAGGATATTGATAATCTTGTCAACTTGACAGTTTACTAAACCGGGCATCCAAGTATCTACTCGGGCCAGGTGTTCTCATATGCATCGTGAAGTTGTCACCCAAATGGTGTAATTATTTGGCACAGCAACATCGTGACAAAGTATAAAATTGTCGCTTGTATCCAGGCAACGAACCTGATGTCGGTCAGATCTCTCAGACTTTTTTCAGTTGGTATCCAGTAGGAATAGGCATCCTGCTGAAGACCTGACAGCCTAGGTTCAAGACCCGAGCTTGGCACAATGGGGTGAGCTCTCATTCCCTGCCTCAGTTCCTGCCTCCCTAGCCGTTTGAAAGCATGCAAATGCAAGCAGATAAATAGGTACCCGATGGGAAGGTAACAGTGTTTTGTGCACCTTTGGCGTAGAGCCATGCTGGCCGCATGACCATGGATAATTGTCTTCCGAAAACGCTGGCTCCCTTAGCTAAGAAACGGGATTAGCATCGTGCCTTACAATTGGACATGACTGACAAACCTTTTATCTATTTTTTCCCCTCTTCAATAGATTAGACATACTTAGCTCCCTCAATCGTCCATCATGCGATTTAGCTTCGAGGTCCTTTATCATTTTTGATGCTCTTTTCCGCACACTACATACAATATTCCATGAATGGCCTCACTAGTGCATTATAAAGCGGTATTATCACTTTTTGTGATCTTGATGCAGCCGAGGACTGCAGTGGCTTTTTTTTGGCAGCTGCAGCACATTGCTGGCTCATGTTTAAGTGGTTTCCTTTCCTTTCCAATTTATTTCTTTTCCAATTAATACCAACTTATATCAATGTGATTCGTTTGTTCATTTTTGGATCATTTGGGGAGAAGATTTGTGGGCCACCTGTGCCTGGGGCTACAATGATATAACCTCTCACCCTGCTGTTACATTTTGGTTCTCCAAACATTACATGGGTATGATTTTTAGTAACCTGGTAGATTTACACGTTTTTTGTTTTTGCCTCTGGCATTCTGGCACTAGAACTCTGTCCCACATGTATAGAGGTAGTCCTTGACTTAAGACCAGTCACTTAGCAACTGTTTACACTTCTAAGAAGTGACTTACAAATTGTAGCATTTACTTAACAGCCACTGCAAAAAGATTGTAAATTCAGGTTGGTCATGTGGGTGGCCTGATTTATGGCCATCACTGTTTATGACCATGATGGGCAGGCTCCATTACTGTCATACATTGATGACTACATGTAATCATTTCTCTCCCCCCCCCCAATTTTTTTTGGGATCATTTGGGGAGAAGATTTGTGGGCCACCTGTGCCTGGGGCTACAATGATATAACCTCTCACCCTGCTGTTACATTTTGGTTCTCCAAACATTACATGGGTATGATTTTTAGTAACCTGGTAGATTTACACGTTTTTTGTTTTTGCCTCTGGCATTCTGGCACTAGAACTCTGTCCCACATGTATAGAGGTAGTCCTTGACTTATGACCAGTCACTTAGCAACTGTTTACACTTCTAAGAAGAGACTTACAAATTGTAGCATTTACTTAACAGCCACTGCAAAAAGATTGTAAATTCAGGTTGGTCATGTGGGTGGCCTGATTTATGGCCATCACTGTTTATGACCATGATGGGCAGGCTCCATTACTGTCATACATTGATGACTACATGTAATCATTTCTCTCCCCCCCCCAATTTTTTTTGGGATCATTTGGGGAGAAGATTTGTGGGCCACCTGTGCCTGGGGCTACAATGATATAACCTCTCACCCTGCTGTTACATTTTGGTTCTCCAAACATTACATGGGTATGATTTTTAGTAACCTGGTAGATTTACACGTTTTTTGTTTTTGCCTCTGGCATTCTATCTGGCATACTTCAGTTTGCAGTGAAGGGTCCTAGTTCTTCTGGCTTAAAAACATAGGAATTCATTACACATGAAAGCCGTGGTGGCGCAGTGGTTAGATTGCAGTACTGCAGGCTACTTCTGCTGCCTGCCGGCTGCCTGCAATTTGGCAGTTTAAATTTCACCAGGTTCAAGGTTAACTCAGCCTTCCATCCTTCCGAGGTGGGTAAAATGAGGACCCAGATTGTTGGGAGCCATAGGCTGATTCTCTAAAACGCTTAGGGAGGGCTGTAAAAGCACTATGAAGCGGTATATAAGTCTAAGTGCTATTGGTATTGCCTTGCCTTCCCTCCCTCCCTCCCTCCCCCCCTTCCTGTTAAAATGCTGTATTGCAGGCTAATTCTGCCCACAGCCAGCAATTCAATTCTGACTGGCTCAAGGTTGACTCAGCCTTCCATCTTTCCGAGGTCGGTAAAATGAGGACCCAGATTGTTGAGGGGGGAAGAGGCTGATTCTGTAAATCGCTTAGAGAGGGCTGTGAAAACACTGTGAAGCGGTATATAAGTCTAAGTACTAGGGAAGCAAAATGAGGCTTTGGAAAGGAGCAATTTTTTTTTGCCTGTTTTTTTCAGCTTAAATCTCAGCTGAGTGAAACAATTAAACGTGGAAATCACAGAATGACCGAAGTGGAATTTTTGATCTTTCTTTGCTTGCTTACGTTCTGCCAGTTCATGCATACGGTTTCTTTCAAATCACGTGTGTTCCTTTCCTGCATGATAAGGAAAGCTTGCTGCCTTTTCAAAGTGTGGTGCCATGGCTGATTTGTGATTCATTTCCTGCCTTCCTTTCCTTCCAGTATGAAGCCAACCGAGCCAAGAGCTACCAACATGCAAAGGAGATGCACCGGAGGTTGCGGGAGGCTTGAGCAGAGGGTTAGAACTGGTGAAGTGGCTATTCAGACGCTGTGAGGTCAATGGAAAAAGTACCTTTTCTACTGTCTCCTGGACACTGAAAACGTATTTAACCTGCGGTAATAAAAATGCCTTGCAACCCATAGATCTGGATGCTTTTCAGTTATTTGGCATGATCTAAAGCAAGGGTAACAGGGACATGGTGGCTCGGTGGCTAAGACACTGAGCTTGTCAATCCGAAAGGTCGGCAGTTTGATGGTTCGAATCCCTAGCACCGTGTAACGGAGTGAGCTCCCGTTCCTTGTCCCAGCTTCTGCCAACCTATCAGTTCGAAAGCATGTAAAAATGCAAGTAGAAAAATAGGGACCACTTTGGTGGGAAGGTAGCAGCGTTCCGTGCGCCTTTGGCATTTAGTCATGCCACCCACATGACCACGGAGACGTCTTCAGATAGCGCTGGCTCTTCGGCTTTGAAATGGAGACAAGAGTTGGGAATGACTAGCACATATGTGCAAGGGCAACCTTTACCTTTAAAGCAGGGGTATCAAACTCAAGGCCCACGGGCTGGATCCAGCCCACGGGGTGCTTAAATCTGGCCTGGGGGCCGCCCCGGAAGCAATGAAGGACTGGCCTGTGTTGCCTCTGCCAGTGAAAAGGGAGCCCACAGGGGCCTTGTGTAGCTTTCCCAAGCTCCGTTTTTCTTGGCAAAGGGTTGCAGGAAGCTGTCGCAGCTGAAAACGGAGCTCGGGAGTCCATTTTCGCTGGCAGAGCACTCTGGCCACAAGAGGTGCCCCCAACCTGAGTGCGTCGAGCTGGCTTTGCCCCTCCTGCCCCCCCCGAGGTCAAACACAACCCTGATGCGGCTCTCAATAAAATTGAGTTTCACACCCCTGATCTAAAGAATGCCCCAGGGAACGCTGTCAATCAGTTCTAAAGAAGCTTCTTGGATGAGAAGCGAAACATCCTTCAAAGAAAAGCAAAGGCAGTCCAGTTGCTTTTTGGAAAAGTTTCAGTTACAATTCCATTTTTAAAAACTTATGGGAAGCTAATCATTTGGGATCAATCTGCTTTCTTGATCCACCACAATAAAAATAAGAAGCTTTCAGATCCTGGAAAGAATGCAACAAAGAGAAGAGCAACAAAGGTGATTAGGAGACTGGTGACTAAAACATATGAAGAATGGTTTCAGGAATTGGTTATGTTTAGTCTAAAGAAAAGAAGGATAAAGGGAGATGTGATAGCAGTGTCCCAATACTTGAGGAGCTCCAACAAAGACAAGGGGGTCAACCTATTCTCCAAAGCATCTAAGGGTAGGACAAGAAGCAATGGGTGGAAACTAACCAAGGAGAGAAGCAACAGAACTAAGGAGAAGTTTCCTGACAGTTAGAACAATCAACCAATGGAACCACTTGCCTCCAGAGGTTGTGAATGCTCCAACACTGGAAGTTTTTAAGAAGATGTTGGATAACCATTTGTCTGAAGGGGTGTAGGATTTCCTGCCTAAGCAGGGGGTTAGACTAGAAGATCTCCCAGGTCCCTTCCAACTCTTCCCTCCTGTCCCCTTCCCTTCCCTCCAAAAGCTGTGGGTGTTTCATCATTGGGGGCTTTCAAAAAGAGACCATTTATCTAGGATTTGACTAGAAGATCTCCAAGGTCCCTTCCAATTCTATGTCCTATGTACTAGTGGGAAATTTTCTGGCTAGAGACGATAAGATGCCATTTTCTACTTTTCTTTTGTCCAAATAAAACAAATCCATTTGATTTCGTGGGTCGATGACGGAGTTCTTTGCTCTGGCAGCTTTGGATCGCTGGCCCTGTTTTACCTCCTCTCTGTTTCTTGCTTCTAATTCCAACGTTGCTGATCGCGAAAAACCCTGTCATAAGGGAGCGGTGCTAAGTGATGGGGGCTTGACATGACAAATTATGATGCTTGTAATATCGTGCTCCCCAGACGATTGCATTAAATCAAGGCAGTGGCATTTAATGCACAATTGGCTGTTCTCCTATCGGATTGCGGTTGGGAGATGCCACAGCTTGTGACTCTGTCTGAAATGGAAAATCACAAAGAGGGAGTCCTTAACGTACCACCACAACATTGTGAGCCCAAAATGTATGTTGTCAAGTGAGAAATTAGTTAAGGGAGTTTTTGTCGCTTTAGTAAAATACTGGAATATGATAAGAGGAAATCGTTATTATAGATGGCGTGCAATAGCGGGTACTTTGAATTAGCGCCATCTATGTATCTATATTTTTATTTAACATTCGATTGAGCAAGATACATTGCAAGCTGTGTGCTGTTGATGTCACCGTGCCCACATTACAACTTGGATATTCACATCTTTTTTTATATCGTGGCATCCAACGCAAGCATGCAACTCACATCACTTGGGGAATGCTGTCCTGTTTTTTTTTTAAAAAAAAGGTTTATTGGGGTGGAATCGAGGTTTCAGGTAAAAAGATGATTATTGGAGGCAATTGAGGACATAAACGCACCCAACGTAGTCATTCAAAAATAATTGTTGCTTGCTTTTATGTAGAGGCTGTTTCAAGTTTATTGGAGGTAAAATGGGAAGCAGCCAAATCCTGAAGAGTCAGGAGCATCAGAGGTTGGAAGACATCAAAAAGATCAAGGTGGCATGTGTCGCCTATGTAACAAAATAATTCTTATTATTATTCCTCCTCTTCCTCTCCTTCTCTCCCTCTCCCTCCTCTTCCTATTCTTCTTTCTCCTTCTTCTTCCTCCCCTCTTCTCCTCCTCTTCTTTCTCCTTCCTCTCCTCCTCCTCTTCTCCCCCTCCTCCTCCTCTTCTTTCTCCTTCCTCTTCTCTCCCTCCCCCTCCTCCTATTCTTCTTCTTTCTCCTTCCTCTCCTCCTCCTCTTCTCCCCCTCCTCCTCTTCTTTCTCCTTCCTCTTCTCTCCCTCCCCCTCCTCCTATTCTTCTTTCTTCTTCCTCTCCTCCTCTTCCTTCTCCTTCCTCTTCTCTCCCTCCCGCTCCTCTTCCTATTCTTCTTTCTTCTTCCTCTCCTCCTCTCCTCCTCCTCCTCCTCCTCCTCTTCTCCTTCCTCTCCTCCCTCCCCCTCCTCTTCCTATTCTTCTTTCTTCTTCCTTTCCTCCTCTCCTCCTTCTCCTCTTCTTTCTCCTTCCTCTTCTCTCCCTCCCCCTCCTCCTACTCTTCTTCTTTCTCCTTCCTCTCCTCTCCTCCTCCTCCTCTTCTTTCTCCTTCCTCTTCCCCTACCCTCCTTCCTCTGCCCCCTCTCCCTCCCCTTCTCCTTCCTCCTCCTCTGCCTCTATTTCTACCGCAGAAATTTCATATTTATGACGGTTGCAGTGTCTCTGGGATCGTGTGAACCCCTTCTGACCAGCAAAGTCAACAGAGCCAGATTCACTTAGCAACCGTGTTAGCAACTTAACCCCTGCAGTGATTCACTTAACAACTGCGGCAAGGAAGCTGTCTTGGGCTTTGCTGCCATCTAGCGGCCATCTGGAGGTTTGCAGGCCAGATCTGGTTATTCTAAATTTTTTAAAAAAATGCAAACTCTAAATGGCCCTTGATGAAAGGTACATCTCAATGGGATCTGAAATACAAGCCATTCAATTACTCTCTGGCAGAAGTAGGACTTAACCATTGGTTTTCCCACTGCTATATTAGATGTCAACTGAGTGTACACATCCATAAGCCATGGTTTGTTTAACCATACTTCACTGACTTAAGGTGTATTACTTGGATTTGCAGATCACACGCAAGCAGGCGCTCCACTTCCCGGGATCACAAATTGGATTTAGCTAAATCCAACCAAGTGTATTATAGCTAAGTCAGAGATGAGTACAGACCTACTCTTTCTCCATTTAATAAGCAGCCGAAACTGTTCCATACTGTTTGCAGACAGGAAGTGTTGTATTGCATTTTGTGGGGTTCGGGGAAAAAGAGTCCCCCAAATTCTTACATAGAATAGCTCAGAGGATAAGATGTACAGCCTCTTCGCTGATGACATAAAACTAGTTAACACCACCAACAATGCTACTGCCCTCCAAAGAAACCTTGATTATGTGGCAGAATGGTCGTGCAACTTGCAACTCCAAATCTCAACTAACAAATTGTCTGCCTTACACATTGGCAACAAAAATCAAAACACCAAATACTAGCTGGGCGGATACTACCTTGTAGACGACCCTCAGTCTGCCAAGGACCAACCTGATCGTCAGAGCAAACCGGTTCACTCTCAGATGATCGTCGGAGCTGCCAGTTCGCCCGAACTGGTCCGAACCGGCTGAATCCCGCCCTTGCCTAAACTCTGATAGGGCCTTGTTAGGAGATAATCCAACGTTGGTCTTTTTTTGTCACATGTTCTACAAAGCAAGTTGATTGAAATATCTGTATTTTGAGCTTTGACGTGGCGCTCACGTCCCCCTAAAATTCGACCTTTTCATGGAAGAGCCAAAGGAATTATAGGTAGTGTTCGATATTCCATCTTCTCAGTTTGGGGAAACTAATCAATTATCATTTGGCGCTTGGAAATCAATTGAAAAAGCATCTTCTGAGATTTTAGGATTAATAGGGGTAGACATAACAATAGGCCATCCTCTATTTTTTCCCCACATTGCAGCAAATGAAATTATCCTAGATCAGCCTCACCGAAAACTGAGAACATCCAGCTGAGTTGGATTATGGAAATGGAGAACTGTGGATGTTGTAGTCTATCACATTTGAAGCCGTGAAGTTGGGAAAGCTGCCCTAGATAACAAACTCCGCTGAACACTGCAATATTTTAGGGACACAAGGACCTCTTAAAAAGTCACCCTGTTGGCCTTGGATAAAAATAGCAATATCATAACCTAATTTGAAGAGGACTTTTGAAGCTTAAGTATGGATATCTTGGGGAAAAAAATCTGTCTGCCAAAGAAAATGTTTAGGCTTTGTGAAATTGTGACTTCCTAAGACAGATCTTTCGACTTATGTAACCAAATGATGGGACTCATTTGGCAGCAGCATCTGATCAACCTGTGTGTATGTGTGAACTGTGGTTGGGAAGGAACATCATGGCAGGATCTTGTGGTGTCTGTACATAGGCTGTGAAAACAGAGAACAGCATAAAAACAACAGAAACAAAGGCAGAATATAAGGGAAAAAAGCTGGATGACAGATTAAATAGATGGAAAACCAAAGCTTTGCATGGACAGCACTTGAAAAACATGGAAGGAAAATGTGATGACAACTTGACATGGACATGGTTTAAGATGGGAACTATCAAGAAAGAAACAGAAGGTTTAATATTGGCTGCTCAAGACCAAGCACTACAAACTAATGCCATGAAAGCGAAGATACAAAAATCCACTGACAACCCAAACTGCCGACTTTGCAATAACAAAGTCGAAACTGTTTCACATTTAATATGTGAATGCAGCAAAATTACACAACCGGATTACAAAGCTAGACACGACCGAGTTGCTAAATAAATCCACTGGTCATTAGGTAAAAAATATGATTTACCTGTATCCCGAAAGTCATGGGAACATAAAGTGGAAAAAGTTATCGAAAATGAGAAGGTGAAGATCTTGTGGGACTTTTGAATACAAACGGATCGTCATTTGGAGCACAATACGCCAGATATCACGGTTGTTAGAGGGCTGAAGTGTACAGTTTATTGATATTGCTCTTCCTGAAGATGCCAGAGTCGGAGAAAAAGAACTAGAAAAAATAATGAAATATCGCGACCTGGCCATTGAAACTACACGGCTATGGATTGTCATGGATGCATTTGGCACCATGTCCAAGAATTTTATAAGATATACCAACAAATTGCAGCTTCCTGCAATAACACCAGCGGAACTGCAAAAAACTGTGCTACTCGGAACATCTTATGTTTTAAGAAGGTACTTGGTTGATACCTAGGACGCTGGCAGCAAACCGTATCAACCATTAGCACCAGTCAATGGTATTTGTGATGCATTTTTGAATGTTCAGTTGGCTGAGTTTCATGTTTAATGAATAAAGTAAATAATAATAACAACAGCAGCAACAACAACAAAGAAGATATCAATAGCACTTAGACTTACATACTACATCTCAGGGCCCTCTCTAAGTCAAGCTATTCTCCAAAGCACCCTGAAGGCAAGACAAGAACCAATGGATGCAAACTAATTTCCTGACAGTTAGAACAATTAATCCGTAGAACAACTTGCCTCCAGAAGTTGTGAATGATCCAACACTGGAAGTTTTTAAGAAGAGATTGGTACAAAATATCCTGCCTGAGCACGGGGTTGGACTAGAAGACCTCCAAGGTTCCTTCCAACTCTGTTATTCTGTTCTGTTCTAAGTGATTTACAGAATCAGCATATTGCCACCAATAGTTTAGGTCTTCATTTTATCAACCTCGGAAGGATGGAAGGCTGATTAAACCTTGAGCCGGTCAGAATCGAACTGTGGCAGTTGGCAGAATTAGCCAGCAATACTGCATTCTAACCACTGATCTACTATGGTTCATGGCAGGTACACAATTTGAAGCCGCTGCCATCCCCTCCCTACAAATGCCCCAGCCAGCCTTTCAGCTCTTTTACTAAACAGTGATGAATGGTTATTATTTTAGGAATGACAACATTGACATGAAAAGAAAGTTCAAAGTAAACGTTGAGTTGATTCCCAATCCTGCAAAGTCAATCTGAGCTGCATTAGCTTTGCTCATGTTATAATCTCTCACTATTAACAATACCAATTTTCTAGGTAATCTTGTGTTTAACTTTTTGTGATTTGTGATTTGTTTTTAAATGTTACAGGAGTGGTAATTTATTTATCCCATTTCTACACTGTGCAACTCATCTAAATGCCAATAATAGCAGTAATGAAGCAAAAGCTCTGCAGAAATCTCTCTACACCCAACTTTTCATGTTCATTTCACTTTCAAATAAGCTGACAGGAGAATTCTAGAAGTCGAAATCCACAAATCTTAAAAGTTGTCAAGATTGGGAAACACTGATCCAGGCATAGTGGTGATAGGCAACGGCGAATGAAAGGATGACGTCACTTGCATTGCAAAGCAACAACACAGCCACAGCAATTTTTAAAAATTTATAAAGCCCTGGATTACCAGTGGCAAAATTTACATTACTTGCGCTCTTGTGTCTCCTCCATGGTATCACTTGACACACACACACACACACCCCTTGTTCCTTCAGCATATATCAACTCAACAATTCTATTTTGTTAAGTCAAGTTTTGGGTGTCTTTTGAATCCCACCCACGGGGTGTAAAAGTGAATATTATTTTCATGAGTGACCCTGAAAGTTGTGATTTTGTATATTTGGCAATCTTTCATGTTCTGTTGTTTCTTCTTGTTATATCTTTTTTTTAATATAAAATAGTTTTTATTAAACATTTGTACCTTTAAAAATGGGGGAAAAAAACACAACAAAAACCACAAGACAAACATAACAAAATAAAGTATTTATACAGCCTTCTGTATTGGCATTCATGTTTAGCCTTTGTAGTTCTCCATTCTGCATTGCCTTCCTAGCGATTTTAACTTATCTAATAGTGCAATAACAGTAGTACTAACACTTGTAATAATATCAATTGTTCATATCATCATTATATTTACATTGTAGTCAATCCTTTAAGTTTGATAGTAATTAGTAACTGGTTAATTTTTATTCAATACTAGTTTAGAAAAAAACACAAAGACTTCTATTTCCTGTTTTGACTTCTGTTTTCTAGCCACTTACAAATTCTATTCCGTATTTTATAGAAATCAGATTCTTCTTGTTATATCTTTTATTCACGCCCCATGGAATGTCTTCATTCAGTTTTTCCCTGGAATGGTATTTAAAAAGCTGAAGGTATCAACTACAGTAAATCCTTGGCTTACGACCATTCATTTTGTGACGGCACTGAAAAAAGCGACTCATGACCGGTTTTTATACTTACGACCAGGAGTGGTATTCACTTACCTTCCCTACCGGTCCGCAAATGTGAGCGTGCGCACATGCGCTCAGCCTTCCATGCATGCGCTTTGACTACAAAAAAGTCCTAAATGGGATGCCGTAGAGCGGGCGCAGGTGGGTGGGGCCATCCATGATTCCCACTATCAGTTCGGGCGAACTGGTCCAAACCGGCGGAATATTACCTCTGCTTACGACCCTTGTAGCATCTCCAGGGTCATGTGATAAAAATTCAGGAGCTTGGCAGTGACAGTGTCCCGGGGTCATGTGATCATCCTTTCCCACCATATGACAAGGGAATTGTTTTATTTAATTCAATATTGAGGCTGCCAAAACTCCGAGTGATGTATAATTAAAAGACCTCAAAAAAGGGGGTACCACTGACCAGAAGACCAACCCTATAACACAAATAATCCAGAAAACACAAAAGAAAAAAACAACAAAACAGAGGAACTTGACTAACTAACATATCCCAAGGCCTGTGAGAAAAAGCTAGTTTTTAACCGTTTCCAAAAATCAAAATCAAAAAGTAAGGTAGGAATAATATGGATCTTGTGGATGTCATTCTGGAGGGCAGGAGCTATCAATGAGAAGATACGCTTCTTGCAAGTTGACATTTAGTTGATGGGACCCAGATTATGTCCATTCTAGAAGACCTCACTGGTTTTACTGCCTTTGAAGCAACCAATTGTTGGCCGAATCTATATGTACATATGTTCCATTAAAACTCTGAAGCGTCTTGAAGTATTTCAACCAAACTTGATACACAAATGACTTATCCTCTGGAAACAAATACTGGGGGAGTAAGTCACCCCTGGTGTGTGTATGTGTGTGTGCCTGTTCCAGCATAACTCTGGAACGCCTGGCCTGTTGAGGAGAGCGAGTGTGGTGTCCTAGAGCAGCAATTGTTTGTGATGTCAGTTCCTTCACAGCTTCCTCTGGAAAGCCAGTTGTGACATTCGCCTTCCAGTGGACCAATGGGGAAGCACCTGATGGATTTGGAGAAATGTGCCAGGATCGTAGACAGGGCGGGAAAGAGGAGGGCATGGGAGGGAGAAGGAAGAGGGCAGGGATGATGGGCATGGGAGTAGGGGAAAGAAAGGCCCCTCTCAATGGCTCCCTGTCAGACAAACACTTCAACATCTATAAATACCTGGGCAACGCTGGGTTATCAGCTAGTTATTGAATAAGAAAAGCTATTTATAATGGTTTTCAAGTAAATTTAGCTTTTGCTTTTGTATGATAGATGACACTAAAGGAAGGACTGAGGAAAAAGTTTACTTTGGTATGTTTAGAATATGGCAAGACATGAATGTCCTGTTTAAACAGCTCAATTACATTTTGGCATCTTTCACACTCTTTCCTTTTAAACAAAAGACACCACTTGTGTGGAATTCTTTTATACACCACCATGATGTGCTGATGTAAAATACAGCCATCATTTCAGGAAATATGAAACGTCCGCCAGAATATAGGGAATGTCTAACTTCTTCCACCTGTGCAAAGAGGGAAAAAAGTAATAATTACAAATGGACTTCTGTTTCTCATTTTTGTGATTGTTACTTGGAGTTGGGAATAATTAAGCATGAAGAGGAAGAAAGGGCAGACTCAACCTTGGCAACTTGAATATGTCCGGACTTCAACTCCCAGAATTCCCCAGCCAGCTGGCTGGGGAATTCTGGGAGTTGAAGTCCGGACATCTTCAAGTTGGCAAGGTTGAGAAACACTGCTCTACTGATTCTTTCACACTTCGGTTTGCTTGAATTTCTCAGCTGTTTGAAGAAAAAAAAAGCACTTTGCCAAACTTACGCTGTGAAGCTGCTTACTTCACCATGTTCCATCAAGCCACTACCGGTAGTCCTCCACTTACAACAGTTCATTTAGTGACCATTTGAATTTACAACAGCATTAAAAAAAAGTGACTTATGACTGTTTTCCACACAAGACCATTGTACTGTCCTTATGGTCATGTGATCCAAATTCAGGCACTTGGCAACTGACTCATATTTATGACCGTTGCAGTGTCAGGACAACATGTAAATCACCTTCTGACAAGCAAAGCCAATGGGGAACCTCTTATGGCATTGGTTTGTAAGATCTGACACCAATATAATAAGATTCTAGAGCAGTCTTCCCTCAACTGATATTCAAGATATCTTGGACTTCAGCTCCTTGAAGTCCCAGTTAGCATGACCAAAGTCAATCTTTTGACTATGCTGGTTAGGAATTCTGGGAGTTGAGGCCCAATGCAACTTGGTCTAAACATATTGCCCATTTCTAATCCAGCTATTTCCTTGAACAGCGAAGGTTGACTAACAGTGGCCAAGATGGCTAAGATGCTAACGGTGGCTCAATGGCTAAGACGCTGAACTTGTTGATCAGAAAGGTCAGCAGTTCGATGGTTTGAATCCCTAGCACCGCGTAACCGAGTGAGCTCCCGTTACTTGTCCAGCTTCTGCCAACCTTGCAGTTCATAAGTATGTAAAAAAATGCAAGTAGAAAAATAGGAACCACCTTTGGTGGGAAGGTAACAGCGTTCCGTGCACCTTCGGCATTTAGTCATGACCACAGAGACGTCTTTGGACAGCGCTGGCTCTTCGGCTTTGAAACGGAGATGAGCACCGCCCCCTAGAGTCGGGAACGACTAGCACATATGTGCAAGGGGGAACCAAAGGTTGACTGGAGCGCATAACACCAGACACATTGTTAGAAGGAAAAATCACAGAGCTGCATCTCTCTTATTTTGGCCATGTCATGCAGGGGAATTCACTGGAGAAAACGATTATGTTTGGAAGAGTTAGCAGTAAAAGGAAATCAGGATGTCAAAGAACATGGTGGCTGGACACCATCAGAATTGACTCCAAAGCATGGGACAAGTCAGTGAAGGAATGGAAGATCGGAAGATGTGGACACACTTGGCCCGTAGAATCGCCAAGTCAGACACAACTGAATGGCTAGCATCATCATCATCATCATCATCATCATCATCATCATCATCATCATCATCATCATCATCATCCAAGCCAGTTCTAAAAACATTCTAAATGGGATAGCGTGCCAAAAACGTCACCCTACCTTGACACCCCTTGATCCACCAAAGGGAAGTTTCAATGTTTTTATTCAAAGCAGCTTCTCACAATGTATAAATACTGCATATTAACACACATGAAAAATACAACTTCTAAGGCACCCAGAAAAATGTGTTCATACACACTAGTTTACAGGACCATGGACAAATAAATTGTGTACAATTTGATCTACACAGTCACGATATCAGATATATCAGAAGATATGCATCCCTTAGTACTGAACTAATTTCTGAAATATTTACAACACTGTGGTTAAGGGGTGCCCCATACCCTCATATTGGTCATACTGTGCAGTCTTCACAAATATTGGAAACATGACATTTAGACAACAAAATAACATGGGCCGTATCTGGGAAAAAAATCTATATTTTAATTCTTTTCTCTCTCTCTTTTTTTATTTGGTTACCTGCTTTATTTTTATTTAGTTTGGTAATAAGCCTTACCAATAGACACCTCCTTACTTATAACTACTTTTCATTTTCCTCTTTTTTTTCCAGCAGATAGACTTACTTCGGCTACCTTGCCCCTTTTTCTTTCCCTAAAATGAATTAAAGATGATACAAAATGCAAGTTGAAGGGGGATGTGACAACCAAAGGCAAGATTGGAAAAATGGAATTCTTTGGTCCTTATTGTTTTTAATGGAAGCTTGATATTTACATACGATATATATTATTGTCTAGAAGCCAAAATCCTGCTTGAAAATGTGAGTGGAATTATATGGGGGACTTTCCTTGTTTTATAGCTGAAGTAGTGACGAAAGATATTAAGAACGGCTTCAAAACATATTGTTAATAGGGTACATAGAGATACATCCATTTACGATGGGGAGCATTTCAATGCACAATTCCGATTGTCTCTACATCTCTTATGTAAACTTTAGGGTCTCCCAAAGAGAGTTGGCTTCAACCAGGTTTGACTTATTCAGATCGAGCCACCCAAAGAACCTGAGTGTGATTAAGCTTGCTTAGATTAGAGTTGGTCAGATTAGACCCATGGGTGTGATGGCGAACCTATGGCACGCTTGCCACAGGTGGCACACAGAGCCCTCGCTGTGAGCATGCAAGCTGTTGCCAAGCTCAGCTCTACCACGCATGTGCGCGCACCTCCTGCCTGATTTTTGGGTCTGCCGTGCATGCGTGGGCAGGGGGGAGTATGAGGGTCTTCAGAACCTCAGGGGAGGCTGTTTTTGCCTTCCTGGGGGCTTGAGGAAAACCTCCAGAGCCTGGGGAGGGCGAAAAACAGGACTCCCGGAAGTTCAGAAACGGGCCAGTTTCCGGCTTCCGGAGGGGCTCCCGAGCCCAGGGGAGGTTGTTTTTGCCCCCCCCGAAAGCTCGAGGAAAGCTTCCGGAGCTTGGGGAGGGTGAAAACGCCCCCCGCCATGGGGGGTGGGTGGGTGCATGCATGTGCAGGTGGGCGCATTGAATTGTGGGTGTGCACAATTTCGGCACACGAAGACAAAAAGGTTAGCCATCCCTGGGCTAGAGGCTTCCATCCCTGACTACAGAACAAAGCCCATGCTAAAGAGCCTAGCTATGTCCGAAACAAACACATGTACACACAACCAGAACAACCCGTATTCTCCATTTCACTAGAAAAACATTACGGCCCTGCATTCTACCTTTGTTCAACTGTCGGGATGCAGCTGTGGGAGGCAAGGGGTTGTCTTAATAGTTCATCCAAAGAACAGGGGTGAAATCCATTGAACATGGTTTCCTTCCCTCAAACCACCACTCTTCTACAGATCGGTCCAAGTCAGAATTTTAATGTTAGAGAAATTATGCTTGGAAAGAGTTTTGGGGTCGGGAAAGTTTCAGTATGAATTGTCGTGTCCCCCCCGGCCCTCCATTTGCTTCATGTCTGCAAGGCAGGGTCAGATCTTCTAACCCCACCTCCTGCAACCCCATGGTCCTCCAGATGTGATGGGCCTTCAACTCCTGGAATACGCAGATTATAAAAGGATGCTATAGTCCTTGCTATTCTGCCACCCCCAGAGAGTTGACTCTTCATTTTCCTCATGAAGTTCACAATCTTTGTTTCAAACTAGTGGTAAGGCTTATTCACAAATGCAGCAAATCTACAAATTCATTTAGTTCAAGTCTGGAAGAAACGAAGGGAGGAAAAAAAAAAACCTGCCTGCATATATTTATAACAGTAAAATAGTGTGTTATTTTCAGTGAAAAAACAATTGGCATCCACCCCAGAATACTAGAGAATTAAAGGAAGAGTTAACCATTGTGTAAAAAGATTGCCTAGAACGCTTACCCTAATCTACCACAGAAATATAAAAAGTTTATATATATATATATATATGTATAATTTGAAAATATATACTGTATTAAAATCAGCAAGCTTATTCATTGAAACAGAAGGGCACCCAAATACACACATTTTATATACAGCAATGTATGTATGTATGTATGTATGTATGTATGTGTATATACATACATACGTACGTACGTACATACATACATACATACATACGCACACACATGCAAGACAAACAGAATTTTTTTTTGAATTGCTTACTTTTCCATATCTACAAATGCAAAAACTGGGAAATCTTTTAAAGATTTGTACAAAACCATTTACATGAAATCATATGACATACTTAACAGCAAAGTTTGCATTTTATTAAATACTGTGGATATTAATCAAGATATTCAACCCAGTATATATAGCACACCTTTATAGCTAAATACTCAAGTGATGCTGGAAAGATAAAACCAGATGAGGAAGCTTTTTTAAAAAAATAATTACTGACCATAAAAAAACCTGAAATTAGAATAATCATACTGATGGTTTTTTTTTTTTTCAAAAGTAAGATTTAGAATTTTTTTAAAATGAAGGAATTATATTTGGCCTGTTTCAATTACTGAAATGTAAAAATAAGAATATGTTGAAAAAGCTGTAGAAAAAATATTAACGTTTCAAAACAAGGTTTACTTGGAAATCCAGAACTTTTGGATCCTAATAATTCTTCCCATTCAAAGGAAGTTTCAGTATGGGAACATTTTCCTGCTAGTTTATTGAATTTATTTCTGGAAGAGGAACTAGACCACATTTTGAAAAATATCATTTCAATAAATGAATGCATTCCTGTATGTATGTATGTATGTATGTATGTATGTATGTATGTATGTATGCATGTATGCATGTATGTATAGATATATATTCCCATGGTTTTCATTTGCTTGGTATTATATACCTCTAGGATTTTATCCCTGAGTCCAGAACAGCTGGACTCCAGAAGCAAAAGATTTATGAATTTGTTGAGATTCTTTGCCATCCATAGCAGAGAATAAAAGAAGCATTCTCCATTTTCCCTTCCCTGAAAATCTTGGTTTATATGTTCATTGCATTCTGGTAAGATCATGGTCCGATGCTTGAAGCCAGAGTGTGCACCTATTTGTAAGAATTTTGTAAAGATTTCCTGAAAAGAGGAACGTTTGCTAAGTAAATGCATTTTTTAAAAATCAACAAAGGAACCATCTCTAGGAATTCAATATCACATCAACAGCATTGATGATGTTACCTGGTTGGGTAATGAAATGTCTGAAAAAAACCAACAACAACCAAGTTCAGAGAGCACCAAGGACTGCACAATTCATCCCTGAGCTACAAATATTCTCTTCCCTTGAATTCAATGTCCCATTTGGAAGCTAACACAAAATACTTAAACGGAAACAATCACAGACAGAAGAAACAGAAGAAAAATAAAAAACAACCAAAACGTTTAAGAAAACTGCTGGAAGTCAGAATTTATGAAATGGACTTAAGCCTAGAGATATTTGACTTTCTTTCTTTCTTTCTTTCTTTCTTTCTTTCTTTCTTTCTTTCTTTCTTTCTTTCTTTCTTTCTTTCTTTTTCTTTCTTTCTTTCTTTTTTTCTTTTTCTTTCTTTCTTCTTTCCTTCTTTCTTTTTCTCTCTCTTTCTTTCCAACTTTTGTAGCTGGAAAATGGGGGGCCATCTCATAAAGCAGCCCCTTCATTTCCATGTTTTTCCTTTTAATGCACCTTGGTTGGGTCTTGCCGACTTAAAAAGAAAAAAGTCCTTCCATTACTTCTCAAGGGATTTCACAGACATTGTAAGGTGTTAAATCGATGCAATTACAGAAAAAAAAATCTCTGCAGTGCTTCCAGAAAGTATTGGGGTCAGATTCTAAGAGCGAAGGAGCACAGAATGAGCCAAAGGAGAAGCTCTGCCTTTCTGCATTTTCCTAATGGAAAGGAGAACTATCAATTGCTGGGCAATAAAAGGAATTCCAGAACCTCTAATAGCAACATTTTCAAAGCCATCCCTAAGAATTTTATGCCACTTCTCAGAGGTGGGGTGGGTAGCCTCTAAGCCAGCAGGAATTCTTCATTCTTTGTTGCTACTCTAGGTTGGTGCAATAATATAGTTATTACTTTTCAGCTGGTTAGGAAAAATAATAGTAAACATTTCTTATATTAAAAAACAAAAAGCTACACCCTGCCCTATTCTCAAGAGGAGTTGTGTTACACTCACAGTTTCGGCACCACAATGTTCTTCTTTAAGGACGATTCAAATACAGTGCGCATTTTGGAGGACAATTTCTGAATATGAATCGCAGATGGAGTTTTTTTTTTTTAATGCCCCAAGAGTCCATGGCATTATCTGATTTCACTGCTTTTTGTCTTTGCCAACATAGCACAATCTTTTTAAAGACTACCAGGGAGATTGTTGACATGTGCAAAACCTATCCAGTCTTGGTAAGTACAATGATGCATACACATCATATTCTCTTATATATATATTGTGTGTAGTATATATACTGTATACACACACACACATACATACCTACACACATCCATATTCATATTCATATCCATATCAGAGAGACTCACAAACACAAATAAATTAATTAAATAAATTGAACCAAAAGGGGGAAAAGCAATCCAATCCAGGTAGGATTATTTTGAGTGTTTTCCTTTTTTTTTGCAAAATTATTTTCTTTTATCCATCAGCCATTATAAATTCTATCCCCCACCTACCACGTCTTCTATTGCTAATGGTGGAACAAACAAACTACATGGACGTCTTCTTAAAGCAGGCCAGCCGGGTGAATACGATTTAGGACGATTTAGAATTCTAAACCGTCATTTGGACTGTGATGAGCTGCTTACGGTAAAACGGGAATAAGTTAATGAAGAATTAAAAAAGAAGAAGAAGACCAAAGAAGTAAGATTTGTGGTGTGTCTTAAGGGGTTACCGTTAGTGCTTCTGGCACATGGAATGTATGTTTCTCTCCAGCCACATGGGTGTTAAATGCGACTCTTGCCAAACGCTGGGTCAATACACCCGCCTTTCCGTCCACAAAGAAAAATCCATTCTGCTAGGCAGAATTGTTGAATACAACAAGAAAACTGGAGGCAACCTCAGAAATGTTAGAGATGCTCTCACAAAAAGCCACCGGTAGGATTTGCTGGATCTTGATTTTGGCTTTCATGTGATTCTTCTCAAACCTGGAGACATCTGAAATCTCTTTGATCTCAGAACATTCCCCCCCCTTTTTTTTCCTTTTTGAAAATGTCAAACTTCATAGATCTTGTCTTGGAGATAGCTGAACAATGAATCTAGTCCTTTGGAAGAGCTCCAGAGCTGCTTTAACATCTGGCATTCTTTCTCGTTCACGTCTTCAAGGCCAGATTTCAGAAAACTCCGAACCAGGCATTTCGATTCTTCTAAAACCTAAGAGAAAGCAATTACATCCCCGTTAACTTATTAATTATTATATTAATCCTGTGAGATAACTTACTCTCTGGAAACAAATATTGTGGGGGGTAAGACACCCCTAAAACCCCTCGGTGTATATGTTCTGTTAAGATACAGCCTGTTGTGCCTTAAAATGGCTTCTACTGTACTGCCGTAAAATGGCTTCTATTATGCAGCGCAGTGGAGTTGCCATGGTAATGGCTTCACAGTATTCCACAAGGGGGCTCCCTCTGGTAAGGGGGGAAATGCAACGTTAGAAATTACATTTGGTCTGGATATTTTCCCCTCATAAATAAATACCCGGGCAATGCTGGGTTATCGGCTAGTTTAATTTAAAAAAAATAAGAAAGAGGCAAGAGAGAGTGTGCTTTGCCTTAAGTCCCTTCTAAAGGAGTTTCTGAAAGAGATGAGGTGGGATGCAGTTGGCATCAAAGAATCACACTGAGGTAAGATGGGTGACCAACAAACAAATGAATTCTCCACAAAATCTCATATTCTTCTTACCACTGCACTGCAGGACGCCATTTCCTTCACCCTCAGCATCACTTCCTGCCCAAATGTGGTGGGCCAAAAGACTTGGGAGATAAGTCCTCTGCTGCAAGCCTCTTGCGCTGTCAGCTTCCTTCCGCAAAACAGCATCTCATTGGCCTGCAAGGATCGAATGTATTAGAAGGGGACAACCTATTCTTCTCCTTCACAAAGAGCAAGCACAAAACACAAGGTGACATTGCATACAGATTTGGACAAAACAGACAGGGACCTATTTAGTGGTAGATGCAAATGTAGGATAAATAGGGGGAAAAAAGGCCTCGTATCACACTGGCAAATAATGAATCAGATGAAATATGCTGAAATCTATTTTGTCTGTGGCCTAGTGGGGACTGTAGATGGGTTAACCAAAGATCATTCTTTTCCATTCTTATTTGATTTTTAAACCTGATTTGGACTGGAGAGCTACTTAGAAATGGGAGCTTTAAATAGAAAATTGCCTCTTGACCACGAAACAGACTCAAGATGGCACATTTCAATCATTACGTTTGCAAGCGACGGATTCAGCTGCTTTTCAACAGCAGACAACTTGCAGCCCTGAGTATTTGCTTTGTACATACAAATCGGAAATCCAGAGGGGAAAGAAATCAAGTGGCTGGAAGAGGTCTGCTACAAAGGGATGAGAAGTTCATTTCTTTGGTCCAATATTCATCCATTAAGTCAGAAGGAAATGTCTGGAATAGACATTTCGGGAGTGTGAAGTTCTATCCGCGAATCTCAGAGACTCTGTGCCCAGTCTTTCCTTGCACAGCACCTCATTTGGAAAATATTGACATGGCAGCTTTCCAAGAATAGATAAGGTCTGTGGTCATAAATATCCCTTTGAAAGACTGTTTGTCAGGCCTTTGTTGAATGTGAATGAGAGGAATTCACATTCGTTTAATAAAAGGGGTTTTGTTGGGACCAGGAGTCTGCCTTGTGCTTTTTGGGGAAGCCTCGGTCAGAACAAGTGGGACCATAGAAATCTGAAAGAAGGAAATCTTACCAGAGCCACACCCAATATCTGTGGAAATGTGTACGATGAACAGCCTGCTGGAGTGAGGCGAATGGTTGCGTAGGGTGTTTGGAACCAGGCCTTTTCACTTGCCCACACAATGTCGCAGAGTGGTAAAATGGATGCTCCCAAGCCTAGAGCAGGGCCATTGATGGCAACCACAATGGGCTTCTTAAACTGAATGAAGGCTTTCACAAAATCCCTGGAATGGAAGAGATGGATGGAAGTCACAATGAACTACCGTTATCTTTCAGAGTATAAGACTCTCTGAAGTATTATACTTCGGAGCGTCTTTCTCTTCTTTTGGGGAGAAAAACAAGAAAAGCACCTGAGGGTAGGACAAGAAGCAATGGGTGGAAACTAATCAAGGTCCCTTCCAACTCTGTTATTCTATTCTGTTCTGTTCTGTTCTAAACATGTTTTTACAGGTTTTTTTTTTTAAATAAGACCTCAAAGTGTCCTCTCAGTTCTGGTGTTCTGTATTCTCTACAAGTAAAGATAATTTTTTGCACAGCTCAAAACAGAACTTACAGGAACAAATATACCTAATTAAGTCATTGGTCTGTTGAGTTCAATGTTGGTTGATGTCCAAGATTTTTTCTTGTCCCAGAAGATTCCAGGTTCACATGCTTATAGTCTAAACCCTGGAACCTTCTGAATATATACAGCTCGAGCTGCAGTGCTGTATTACTGCCTTCTCAAATGAAAATATATTGTTATTAGGTATAAACCTAATTGGCAAAAATGAACCATGATTACATGGCTACAACTGGTCAAAGTGTGGCATGAGTCCAAATTGGATAGGACAACCCCGAGTTTGCATCTGAAAACCTGTCCTTCATATTATCTAGATTGGCATCGAATGTAATATGAGATGTATGAGAAGGCGGCAATATTTTAACTTTGAGAGTCTATTTGCATGTAAATGAAGTCATTTCCCTAAGAAGAAAAATCTTCAAACGTTGCCTTAAGAAGTCTGGTGAATAGAGCAGAAACATGATGGAATCAAACCATGGAAAAACACTAACAAAATTCAAAAGTGAGTTAAGAGAAAGATTGCTTTAGTTTTCTGCAAATTGGTGTTCTTCAGATATGTTGAATTAGAAGTCTCGGAGCGCAAAGTTATGTTGGCTTAGAATTTTAGTAATTTTTAGTTTTCCTTGACTTAAAAGATAAAGGTTCCCCTCGCACATATGTGCCAGTCGTTCCCAACTCTAGGGGGCGATGCTCATCTCCGTTTCAAAGCCGAAGAGTCAGCGCTGTCTGAAGACGTCTCTGTGGTCATGTGGCCGGCATGAATAAATGCTGAAGGCACACAGAACACTGTTACCTTCCTACCAAAGGTGGTTCCTATTTTTCTACTTAAATTTTTTTACATGCTTTTGAACTGTTAGGTTGGCAGATGCTGGGAGAAGTAACAGGAGCTCACTCTGTTACGCGGCGCTAAGGATTTGAACCACTGAACTGCTGACCTTTCTGATCGACGAGCTCAGCATCTTAGCCATTGAGCCACCACATCCCTTAGTAATTACTTACTTACTTACTTACTTAGTAAGAAAGCCATTAACTTACTGCCTTCCAAATATATCAAAGTACATTTGGAAGGCAACAATTCAGGGTAAATCTGAGGATGGATAACCAAACCAGAAGTAAGGGAATTCAGATAACCTTCATCTAATCATTAAGGTGCTAATTGAAGCGTTTGGAAGTTAGAGAGTTTTACTTTTTCTCTACTGCTCAGAGTTTCAGCTCTGTAAGTCCCAGCCTACACAGGGTTTTCTAAAGAGAAACTGAAGAATTAAAAGTGTCTTCCAGAAAAGGAGAGCCAATGTGATTCACAAAAGAAATTGAATATTTAAATGAGGCACCACTTAAAAAAATTACAGATCAACACAAAATAGTTTTATCTATCTGCAAAAAGAAATGAAATTGAATAAACAGTAAAACAATTGAATTTGAAATGATCTAGAGCACCTGATAGTATCTCTACACTTTACTATAAAACTTTCCAAGACATTCTGACCAAACCTGTAATCAAGGCAATGAATGAAATTCAGGTACAGGAAGAACTTCCTTTGGCATTTAAAATCTTTTTAAAAAAATAAATAAGTATTGAACTTATCTGAATTTTGCAGACCCATCTCCTTACTGAATGTGGACTGCAAACCTTTTATGGCAGTCCTTGCAAAGAGAAATAATATCAGGCATATCATAAACGTTATTGATAAGACAAATCAAAAGGACAAAAAAAAAAGATTTGATTTTCATTTATGCTGAAAAAGCATTTGACAATTTTGGAATGGCCTTTCATGTTTGCAGTTCTGAAGAAAATGGGTTACAGCTCTAACTTTTTGACATCAATGTGGTGTATTTATAAAGGACAAAAAGTCAATAGTGAATGGCCTCCCCTGGAAGCAATGCACAATATACTGAAAGGGACAAGACTGTGTTCTCCCCTTTCTTTTTCTTAGAATATAAAATCACAGAGTTGGAAGGGACCTTGGAGGTCTTGTAGTCCAACCCCCTGCTTAGGCAGGAAACCCTACACCACTTCAGACCAATGGTTATCCAACATCTTCTTAAAAACATCCAGTGTTGGAGCATTCATAACTTCTGGAGGCAAGTTGTTCCATTGATTGATTGTTCTAATGTCAGGAAATTTCTCCTTAATTCTAAGTTGCTTCTCTCCTTGATTTGTTTCCACCCATTGCTACTTGTCCTATCTTCAGGTGCCTTGGAGAATAGCTTGACTCCCTCTTCTTTGTGGCAACCCCTGAGATATCGGAAGACTGCTATCATGTCTCCCCTAGTCCTTCTTTTCATTAAACTAGACATACCCAGTTCCTGCAAATGTTCTTCATATGTTTTAGCCTCTAGTCTCCTAATCATCTTTGTTGCTCTTCTCTGCACTCTTTCTAGACTCTGATTAGAACTGCAACTTTTGGCAACTTGAATACATCAAGAATGTAGACTTTAAAGAATCAAATCAACTACAGAAGAACATAAGCTGTAATTATTTTCTGATGATAGTATGCTCAAAATTACTCAACCCTGAGAATCTTTAATATTGTTGGTAACATATAGAATTTGGTCTATTGAACTAATCAAGGGGGGGGGGAATCCAAACTTTGGTATGGAATTTGACAGGATGAAAAACAACATGCCTATAGAACTTTAACAGTTCTGCTACTTTGTTTTTGACAAAGAAGACTTTTTAAAGGAATAATTATTCATCAAGTTGGAAAACTATATCAAGAGACGCTTCTAGATGGAAAAAGTTAAATCTGTTTTAGTTAAGGAGAATCCCAGCTGTCAATATGAATATTCTACCAACTAAACTTCCTTTTTCAAATGACTCCAGTATTCATGAAAGTAAAATATTAAATGTTTGGCACAGACAAGTAATGAATTATATCTGTTCCAACAAAAAGCCAAGGATTAAATTAAAAAAAATGTGCAGAGCTCAAGAGAACAAGATGGGATGGCAGTTCCAAATCTTACAGGGTTGTATGCTCCAGACATACTATGTTAGGCTACCTAACATCAAACACAGTATACTAGGGTTGGAAGGCATCTTAGAGGTCTTCCAGTCCAATCCCTTGCTCAAGCAGATGACCCTATGCCAGTCCAGACAAATAGCTCTCCAATCTGTTTTTGAAAAGCTCCAGTGGTGGAGCATTGACAAGTTCTGGAAGTATTTCATAACATGAATATCAGAATGGAATGTGGAAGAAACAACCCTTCTAAAGTGGCTGTGTAGACGTATTTGGACAGGCACACATTGCAACAAGCAACTTATAAGTAATTACGCAATATTAAGTAACCTACCAAATATAAGAGATAAGTACAGGAAAAGTGTCTAGGTTCTACCATACCTTGGACACCTAACATCAAAAATGTCATCAAAAAAGCACAACAAAGAATGTTCTTTCTGGGCCAACTCAGGAAGCTCAAGCTGCTCAAAGAGTTGCTGATTCTGTTCTACAGAGGAATTATTGAGTCTGTCCTCTGCACCTCCATAACTGTCTGGTTTGGCTCTGCAGCCCAACAAGACAGACACGGACTTCAGAGGGGAATCAGAACTGCAGGAAAAAACAATGGCTACCACCCTGCCTTCCATTGAGGACCTGTACACACTGCACAAGTCAAAAAGAGGGTTGTGAAAATATCTACAGACCCCTCACATCCTGGACATAAATTGTTTCAACTCCTACCCTAAAAATGATACTATAGAGCACTGCACACCAGAACAACTAGAAACAGTTTTTTCCTGAACACCATCACTCTGCTAAACAAATAATTCCCTCGACACTGTCAAAATATTTACTAAGTCTGCACTACTATTAATCTTCCCATAGTTCCTATCACCCATCTCCTCCCACTTATGACTGTAACTTTGTTGCTTGTATCCTTATGATTTATATTGATTTTTTCCTAGTATGATTTGATTGCTTATTTGTACTCTATGACTATCATTAAGTGTTGTATCTTATGATTCGTGATGAATGTATCTTTTATGTACACTGAGAGCATCTGCACCAAAGACAAATTCCTTGTGTGCCCTATCACACTTGGCCAATAAATAATTCTATTCTATTCTATTCTATTCTATTCTATTCTATTCTATTCTATTCTATTCTATTCTATTCTATTCTATTCTATTCTATTCTATTCTATTCTATAGAATAGATCCCTTGTTATTCTCTGTTTATTTGGCTGCTTTGCTATTGGAAGTCTATTTTTATGAAGATGATGATAGCACTATCTTAGCCCATATTGCCATGGGCAAAGTAATAATATTTTGTTTAGATCACGAAGACTTATTGATAATTGGATAAAGATAAAACCTTTCAAATTTCTTACTATACAATTTCTTCTACCTTCAGCTGGGCAAAAGACCTCAATGTGGCAGCTAAAGAATTACAGATAGGAGGAGGAATACGTTTGCATCAACCTAAGCTAAATATGCTGAGCAAATATACACTACATCAAGGGAATATAAATATCAAACACCTCTTTCATTTGGCCTAACTAACCTGATTCAAGCGTTAAAATAAATGAAACCATATGCTCTTATCGTAGGCTGAGGATTTTTTTTTTTTAAATGTCTGGAGGATTCCAAAACCCCAAATTCACCTTATAGCCTCAGCGATCCGGGTGCTTTCTTTTCTTCGGTCGCTGGATAACCTTCCAATTAGGTAGGAATAGTCCAAGCCGCTACAAAACACACTGCCCACGGCACTGAGCAGCAGGAGTTTGCTATCATCAGCGGACGCGTTGCAAAGGGCTCTCCGGACCTCCTTCATAATCTGTAGAGAAACAAACAACCGTCCGGTTCTTTGACACGAATCATGACTATCATTAAGTGTTGTATCTTATGATTCGTGATGAATCATGGAATATTTACCCTGGCTTTTTTTAATTGCTTCAAATCTGACTCAGGATAACTTGCCTCTGTTGCTTCCCACCAGCCGTTGCTCAAATCTATATTTCATAGCCGCTTTTGAGATGCTTCCTAACATCAAAGGCAACAACTACAGAGGAGGAGGAGGCAAAGGGAAGGACTCAAGGGTGCTTTGATCTTGGCTCAGTAGGGCTGTGCAAAGGTTGGGAAGTGGTTTTCAGCAATGTGCCTTAGCCCAGGGGTCCCCAACCCCCTGTCCATGGAACACGGCATGCCAGAAATTAGCCCATGCAAACAAGCAAAGCCCCATCCACGGGAGGCAGATGAAACCACAGTCCGCGGAAAATCCTGTCTCTCCACGGAACCGGTCCCTGGTGCCCAAAAGGTTGAGGGCCTCTGCCTTAGGCCAAACGAAGAGCTTTGAGTTTGACTGTGTAAGCCTGATGAGGGTGTTTGGAAATCTTTTTGTCTCTATAGGCAAAGCTGCTTTGCTGGTAAGAATAGAATAGAATAAGCTTAGATTAGAATATTCTGTAGAATAGAATAGAATATACAGCTGTACCTCAATATTATTTGTATTGATTGGTGGTATCGCTCTTCCAGCAGAAACATCCTGCGGAAGCCACAGGGATGTCATCCTTTTCACATCATCATCATCCAAATGATGTAATTTGTGTTAGAACATAGAATCATACGACTGTAAAGAACCTCAGAGGTCTTCTAGTCTAACCCCCTGCTCAAGATAGGAGTATACTAACCTAGTCAAATGGCTGTCCAGTCCTCCAGCATCGGAGCACTCCCAACTCTCAAGAGACAAGCTGTCCCATTGATTAATAATTATTAATTAATGTTATTCGGTAATTATTATGATTTATTCTGTCAGGAGAATTCTCCTTAGTTCTAGGTTGCATTTCTGTCTAACAAGTTTCCACCCATTACATTTTGTCCTGTCCAGCAGTGGGATTCACTTAGGTTTACCATTGGTTTGCAACAGTGCCTGTCTTCCGTGCATGCGTGCGGCCTTCCACGCATGTGCTTTGCTTGTGCGCACAGCGTGCATGTATGCGCGTGGCATCGGAAACGAGGCTACATAGGACGTTTTGGAGCGTGGGCACTCCCAGTTTGGGTGAATTGGTCTGAACCAGCTGAATACCTTCTCTGGACCTCAGAGGCTTTGGAGAATACATTGGCCCCCTCATCTGTGACACCTCTCAAGTACTGGAAGACCAGTTATCAAGTTACCCCTAGTTCTTCTCTTCAATTAAAGGATTATTAATTGCATAATATCCTCAGATACCCATGCTTTCAAGAACTGTAAGTCCAATTTGTAATTGTCTTAGGAGGTAACTTTTTCTCTGTCTTCCAGCTATTGTATTTTTTGGAGTATAAGACGCTCCGAAGTATAAGACGCATCTAGCTTTTGGGGAGGAAAACAAGGGAGGGCGGGGGAAAATCTGATTCTGCCTCCCAGCAATTTGCCTCCTTGCAACAAACAGCAAACAGTACAGACAATATACACTCTTGGTAGTGTTACATTTCAGACTATACTTGTACAGATGCTGTTAAAATTGATGTGCTTTCTGGAAGTATAGTTATTCTCTGCCATTTAAAAGAAGATGCAATAGCACTGGGTCTCTTCAGATCAAGCATTTATTTTAAAAAGCTGCTTCATTTTGTTAAGCTGTCTAGAACAATAATAAAGCAGTCTTTAAAAAATAAGTCTAATAATTTGAACATTTTGTAGACTGACTTACCTTCTTGCAGCGAACAGCAAACAGTCTGACTAGCACAAGAAAAAAAAATCTGCCTCTTCCTCCCAGCAATTTGCCTCCAGGAGCAAACAGCAAGTTTCACTTTCAGTTCAAAGGCGCCTCCTGATCATCAGCTGTTTCAGACTACAGGGATTGCTATAGCCTATTGCAGCCTCCATAAGCCCCATTTTCCCCATTTGCTGCAAGAAAGTAAACTGCTAGGAGGCAGAGGCCAAAGGGTGGGGGACGGCGGGTGGGGCTACATTTAGTGTATAAGACGCACCCAAATTTTCACTCTCTTTTAGGGGGGAAAAGGTGCATCTTATACTTTGAAAAATATGGTAATCTCTCAAATATTTATGTCCTTCAGACTGATTGCACCCTTGACAAAGAATGAAAAAGCTCAAAAAAATAATAATAATCCAAGTTATAGGAAACCTCAAGAATTTGATACCAGGACCTAAATCCAACTTCTACATATGAATGCGACAGGAAAGGTAAAACAATATTAAGTAAACATTGACAAAGTTGTTCATCTACTTCAAACCTGCACCCCCCCCCCCCCCCCAGTCTGGTCTTCCCGTCAAAATCAAAATCAGAACTGGAATTCGAGGGAGTTATTTCATTAGGGGGCAAATTATAAACAGAGGGATGCTTTTATGGATATTGATCACTTCCCACTGTTCTCTTCGATTGGATGCTCACTGCGTACCTCTGGAGTCAGTGCATTGTTATCTGAGGTCTGACTGGACAGGAGGATGTGTGTGAATCCGTCTTCTTTGCGTACAACAATGTCTCTAAACCGACAGTTGCTTTCATTTTGACGCACGCTGTACCTGAGTCTCTTATCGAAGACGTAAGCCTTTTCACTCTCCAGTTTCCGTTTCACAGTGGTATGAAGATTCAGGCCTCCATTTGCAAGAGAGGAACCTTTCAAAAAGCAAAGCGGGGGGAGAGGTAGGAATACAAGTTAATATCTCATAAGATCCAAAGCAGAGATAAACCTGCCCGATGTCTCTTTTG
This sequence comes from Natrix helvetica, assembly GCF_964273705.1. Taxonomy (NCBI): domain Eukaryota; kingdom Metazoa; phylum Chordata; class Lepidosauria; order Squamata; family Natricidae; genus Natrix; species Natrix helvetica. The sequence continues at coordinate 8,150,381 of NC_138561.1, forward strand.
GGTTGATTCCCTTTTCATCTCATCCCTCATCACTGGATTACTGATTAGGGTTGAAAGAATTTATTTATTCATTATTTTATTTATTGGTTTGTCAAACATGTACAAGATAGCAGGTATAAATATGAACATGGACATAAAGGAAATGAATAATACAATAATACAATAGTAGAGTTGGAAGGGACCTTGGAGGTCTTCTAGTCCAACCCCCTGCCTAGGCAGGAAACCCTATACCGTTTCAGACAAATGGTTATCCAACGTCTTCTTAAAGACTTCCAGTGTTGGGGCATTCATAACTTCTGGAGGCAAGCTGTTCCACTGATTAATTGTTCTCACTGTCAGGAAATTTCTCCTCAATTCTAAGTTGCTTCTCTCCTTGATTAGTTTCCACCCATTGCTTCTTGTTCTACCATCAGGTGCCTTGGAGAATAGCTTGACTCCCTCTTCTTTGTGGCAACCCCTGAGATACTGGAACAATGCTATCATGTCTCCCCTAGTCCTTCTTTCTCTTAAGCTAAACATACCCAGTTCCTGCAACCGTTCTTCATATGTTTTAGTCTCCAGTCCCCTAATCATCTTTGTTGCTCTTCTCTGCACTCTTTCTAGAATCTCGAATACTAGAATACAAATAAATGGGGACAGTAGGACAGGGACGGTAGGCACGCTGGTGCGCTTATGCATGCCTCCTACAGACTCTTAGGAATGGGGTGAGGTCCATGGTAGACAGTTTAAGGTTAAGGTTTCGGGGGTTTGAGATGTAACAACGGAGTCGGGTAGAGCATTCCAGGCATTGACCCCTCTATTGCTGAAGTCGTATTTTCTGCAGTTGAGTTTGGAGCGGTTTACCTTGATAAATGTTTACCTTATTGACCCAAGTACCTGTACTAACTAAAAGTGACTAACAAGGGAGAACTGGATTGCATAACCGTAAACCTGTCACGGGGAAGCAAAAATCACAAAACTGCATCTCACTTGTTTTGGCCATGTCATAGCAAAGGAAGGAACTCACTGGAGAAAGCAATTATGCTTGGAAGAGTTAGCTGTAAAAGGAAACCAGGCTGCCAAAGAACATGGTGGATGGACACCATCAAAGCTGACACCAGCCAGACTCAAACAAGTACTGCAAGATTGGAAGACGTGGAGAGATCTGGCCCATACAGTAGAACTGCCAAGAGCTGGACACGACTGAATGGATAATATTACCATCAAATATCTGGAAGGCATCAAGCTGGGGAAGTTCAAACTAAATAGGTTCCACCTTCTCTGAACCTCTTCTGGCTTTGGCCCAAAGGTGCTCTTTCAAGAGGCAACTGGACTTTCTGGTTTTTCTTTGAAGATGTTTTGCTTCTCATCCAAGAAGCTTCTTCAGTCTGCTAATGAGAGAGCTGAAGAAGCTTCTTCAAGAGCTGAATAAACTTCTTGGATGAGAAGCAAAATGTCTTCAAGGAAAAACCAGAAGGCCCAGTTGTCTCTTGAAAAAAAGCACCTTTGGAACAACCATGACCTGGGTGACTGGTTATCTCCATAAAGTTCTGGCTTTATAGTCATTTCACTTACTCCAACCAATAGGTATAGATTCCTTCTCTGGGACAATGGCCATTCTAAATGAATTGCTCTTTGATATCAAAATAGCAGGAAAATTAACACATTCCTGCTTTCTGATCCAAAATCAATCCACATGTTCCTTCCATTTTGAAGCAGGAGACATACCATCCTTACAGTGGTCAGATTAATTGAGGATAGTAAATTCCCAGGAAGGAAAGAAAATCCTAGCCATCACTCCCTCACATTTTACATCAGTACCTCATCATTCCTTCATTAGGTACTGTCAGAAAAATACCTAGTGCAGTGATGGCGAACCTTTTTTGGCTCGCGTGCCAAAAGTGGGGGGGGGAGTGCAGGGGGGGTCGTGCGCGGGCGTGCCACACCCATAATGCAATGCGCACGACCCCAGCATGACCAGCGCTCGCCCTCCATTTTTGCATGCTTTTTTTGCCCTCCCCAGGCTCCAGAGGCTTTATATGGGGAGGGCAAAACAACCTCCCTCGCTCCCCTGGAGTCCCTCCAGAGGCTTCAGAAGCTTCCCTGAAGCCTCCAGAGGGCTAAAACCAGTCCTATGAGCAAACCGGAAGTCCGTTCCTGAACTTCCGGTTTGCCTGTAGGGTTGGTTTTTTGTGCCCCGGAGGCTTCAGGGAAGCTCCTGAAGCCTCTGGGGGGAGCATGGGAGGCTGTTTTTGCCCTCCCCAGACTCCTATAAAGCCTCTGGAGCCTGGGGAGGGCGAAAAATGGCCTCAAAAAAAGGCTGAAGTCAGCCGGCCAGCACACGCATGCGCGCTGGCCAGTTGACAAGGCAACGCCTCGTGTGCTGTGACAAATTGCTCCGCGTGCCACAGGTTCGCCATCCCGGACCTAGTGCATGCCCAAACCAAGTAATTTTCAATGGATGGGATTGTCGAAGTCTGAAGCAGCATCATTTGCATTGACTATATTTCCACTGATGATAGATTCTTCCTAATATGGAAGGGTGATCATCTCCTCCTCCTCCTCCTCTCCTTTCTCATTTTGCCTTATAGTGAGGGAATTTACAGGCCCAATAAATAGAGAGTGGCCTAATAAATTAGGGCAATTGATAGTGGTTCCCAATACAATCTTTATAGATGTCTTGCTGAAAAAAGAGAAACATGAATTTGAGATTTATGGGTTTTAAGATTAGAAATGGTAGCTTGTGGGAGAAAGGAAATGATGAGGTAGCTTCAGAGAATGAGGGCAAAATATAAATGAATTTATAACCACTGTCAAGAGGATCAGAAGCTGCTTTTTTATAGTTTTATTTTACTGTCCTTTTATTTTCTGCTTCTATGTTCACTATTTACTATTGTTCTTTATAGTCTTGATATATACATATCTATATATCGGATAGTAGATATATTAAAGGTAAAGGTTCCCCTCGCACATATGTGCTAGTCGTTCCCGACTCTAGGGGGCGGTGCTCATCTCCATTTCAAAGCCAAAGAGCCAGCGCTGTCCGAAGACGTCTCCGTGGTCATGTGGCCGGCATGACTCAACGCCACTGTTACCTTCCCACCAAAGGTGGTTCCTATTTATCTACTTCCATTTTTACATACTTTCAAACTGCTAGGTTGGCAGAAGCTGGGACAAGTAACAGGAGCTCACTCCATGACACAGCACTAGGGATTTGAACCACTGAACTGCTGATCTTTCTGATCGAGAAGCTCAGCGCCTTAGCCACTGAGTCACTGCGTCCCTATTAAATTAAAGGTACTGGCCACTAAAGCCATTTTAGAAACTTCACTTTGTTAAATAATCTATTAATCTCTTGGAAAGCAGGATTGTAAAGTATTCAAAAATCCGATCCAAATTTGTGGGTCTAATATTTGGTCTAAATATGGCTCCTTCTCTGCATATTACTTTTCTCTGAATTTTGTAATACAGTTAATTTTAAAGAAATCCAAAGAATTACCAAAATATGCCTTTGGGCGGAGGGGACACATTTTGAAACGTGTATCTGAAACATTCTTAATCTATGTAAAGCAAAATACGTTTAGAGAATATGCATTTAAATATGAACTCTTGTACAGATTTAAATAAAATTGTGCACGGGAGATTATGCCTAAGCCATTTTGAAGGCTTTTAAAGTAGAAAGTGTAACATATTTTAATACAATCAATATAATGAATAAATGAATAATGAATTAATAATTTGTCCATCCTTATAAATGTCCAACTTTTTTTCAGTGATGGGTCATATTTTAGAAGTTCATTCAACAGAAGACTGATAAGGTTAGCTATTAATTTTTTTTAAAAAAATATGGTTTTATTTGATTATTATTTCATTGCTATTCCTCTAATCATTTAAATTCTGGTTTCCTGATTTATTTTTCTTTGTAACATTATATGTTTTGTGATGTACCTATTGATTTCTATAAACTGTACTGTATTAGAATAGTTCTATCATAAAAGTCTGGCTAGAAATATATTAAGCAACACATATTTTAATGGATTTGTATTCACCCTGAGTGTAATTGTTGATTACTATATCTTATGAAATGGTTATCCTTGTCTGGACAGGGAGAATTTTGGTAAATTGGGTTTATTTAATACTTAGATAAGAGACATTGGAAAGATAGACTGGGAAGTTGATAAAATTATTCCTAAAATGGACATCAATAACATTCCAAGAAAATTGCATTGGTGCATCTTGATGTTTGATGAAGACTCAAACTCAACTGAAGGAAATTTGACTTCATATATATTGAGCTGGAACAAATGAAGATGAATTGTCTACTGTAATTTCAGTTAGCATCAAATGTTATACCACTGGGATCTTGATTTGAACTGCTTCATCTTTGCTTAGTTAAAGATCCGATGAACTGCTGAGCAAATTCAAAGTAAATTAGTCTCTCTGGGAATAGCCAAAAGTAATAGAAGTCTTTCACTTAACATAACTGGGATCTGACTACAGTCTTATGAGGCTGTTGAAAGAAAGAAAAAGTCATTAGAATTTGTGATGGCACAATCGCAAAACATGTTGACAGGTCTATAAGTATTACACTCCAGCAAGAAAAGGACTGGATCCATACTCAGAATAAACCCACTGCCTGAAACAAGTAGAATTTGTTTCCATTTCAACAAACTTGATTTCAATGGGTGCGTTTTAATTGTGCATCTAATTTAATACAGTGGACAATTTTTTTCTCCTCATCATGATCATTCAATTATTTTGAAGTTAGTTTAAACATCCAATATCAGAGGAGCTGTCATCTACTTGATGATGATGATGATGATTATAGAATTCCTTCCATCACTCCAAGCAGACTTTAATTAATTCTTCTGAATGATATATGCAATACATTTAATGGAGTTCTACTTGAATATGTTTGTGGAGTGATTACAGATGCTGAGTATTAATCATATAGGGGAATCCCTCCAATTAGTTTGGATGAGTCCATATGAAGTTAGTAATGAAATTTTATTATCCTCTCCTTCTCCCTTCCACAAGTGTTAAGTGGAAGAACACTAATATGTGATTTATTGGTGCATATAATGTCATAGATGTAATCTACAAATTACCATTGGGTACTATGAGTTATCTCCCACGTAAACCACTGGTTGTGTTTGTCCAACATGTTTAATTAGATTAGTTAAAGAAGAAGCAGTTGTAGTCACACACAAAAATGCCCAGCTTCGTTAGTTTTAAACTTAATATCAAAATTAAATGGGCTATGGAAGTATAGCTAACATGTAATAAATCAGAAGAAGAGGAGAATTATTAGCAAGTGGAATATGTGACTAAGACCTAAAGTCCTATTCCTTTCATCTCCTAGAATTTCTGGGAAGACTTGGAACAGAAACTTTGAGGACATTGTTGGTCAAACAGACAAGGTTAAAGTAAATTAGTCAGATTAAGGCAAAAATGGAGAGTTTTGTAGATGTCATTAATATTTGTATATTTCTTTTTTAAAAAATATAAGAAACTGACATACAACCAGTTTTGTTGTATATACGATGTACAATGGCAATAAAGACTATACTACACAGGGATGCGGTGGCTCAGTGGCTAAGACACTGAGCTTGTCGATCAGAAAGTTGGCAGTTCCGCAGTTCGAATCCATAGCGCCGCATAATGGAGTGAGCTCCCATTACTTGTCCCAGCTTCTGACAACCTACCAGTTCAAAAGCATGTAAAAATGCAAGTAGAAAAATAGCAACCATCTTTGGTGGGAAGGTAACAGTGTTCTGTGAGCTTTCGGCATTTAGTCATGCCAGCCACATGACCATGGAGAGGTCTTCAGACAGCGCTGGCTCTTTGGCTTTGAAACAGAGCTGAGCATCGCCCCCTAGAGTCAGGAACGACTAGCACTTATGTGCGAGGGGAACCTTTACCTTTATACTATACTGACATTAATATATTGGAATATGACACACAGTGGACAGTTTTATACACCTATGCAGAAAACCTTGAGTATTTATTCATCAATGGTGTGCATGAGCTTTGAATGTGGATAATTTCAAGTTCAAAATTTCCTATTTCAGGTTCAAAAAAACGCCTCGTATTAAGTCCACATCAGCTGTCCTGAACTTGCTGGAAGAAATGTATCTGGCATGAGCAAAACAGCACTGGAATATTTTAAACAACTTCAAAATAACTTTTTTCAAATTAGACAACAATTTCATGCTCACAGGATTGTGGGCTCAAAATGTTTGTTCTGAATGTCATTTACTTGTAATTTCGGGATTTATAATTGGGTATTTCCTCTGAAAACTCAAGAGGACTTATATTCAAATACACTCTGGTCAAATTCCACCACTTGAATGAATCCCTATGTCAACAGAATTTGAAAGCCTCCCCATGGTTTAAAGTTAAAAGATACCTTCTAGGAAATTTCAATACATGTATAATGAGAGTTGGTCCGGTGTAGTGGGTAAGGCATAAGGTTGGAGTTCCACCTTAGACACAAGGCCAATTAGCTGACCTTGGGCCAGTCACTTATTCTCAGCCCTAGGAAGCAGACAATGGCAAGCAACTTCTGAATAATCTGTCAAAAATCTGCAGGGACTCCTCCAGGAAGTCTCCGAGAATCAAACACGATTGAATGGGGAAAAATTCATGCATGCATATGTGTACACACACACAAACCAGTGGTGGGTTATGACTGGTACGCCCTGGTACGGGCGTACTGGTGTCTGCTGGGAGCACGGTATCGTTCCGGTACGGTGCTCTGGAGGGCCCACCTACCCGCCCTCGCTCCTTACCAGTATTTGAAGTTTTCGGGGCTTCTGCGCACGGACAATACGGCGCCTGTGCGATGTTCCACCAAGCAGCTGGAGCGTTGCGGAAGCATCGCGGGAGGTAAGTACGCATGCGTGTGCTGTGTGCATTCATGTGGATTCCCGCCCCCGTTGCACCGTACCCATTGCAACGGGATCCGGAACCCACCGCTGACCCAAACGTATGTATGCAACATTTTTATGCAAACAGTGACCATAGGAAGTACAGAAGTGAGTACCCCCTTCCAGTCAATACTTTGCAATGACTGGAATAGATAGACTAGATACGATGAATAGTCTCCAAATGTTTCTTGTAGCCAGAGAAGAATCTTTTAGTTCTTGCTTTTCAATTTTTTTTCCTCACTTGTCTTTGCAGAACTCTTGTAGCTCAGAAATATTGTGAAACTTTTCTGCATGCCCTGCATCAGTGATGGCTAATCTTTTTGTCGTTGCGTGCCCGCACTCATAAGGCAATGCGTGCCCCCCACGCACCACTCTGCACATGCACCCGTGACTCCCTCTGCCTCCCCCCATGTGCAGCCTACTGGCACAAAAAATGAGCCGTTGGGGGTGCATTGCCTCCCCATGCTTCTCCCCGCCCGTGCACATGTGACCTCCCCACCCCCCACAAATGCATGCACATCTCCCAGCAGAGACCCGAAAATCAGCTGGCCATGCGCATGCGCGGTGGAGCTGAATTGGGAAAATGGCTCACATGCCCGCAGAGAGGGCTGTTTGTGCCACCTGTAGCACATGTGCTATAGGTTTGCCATCATAGCCCTACATGTTTCAGATCTTCCGCAATAGACTTTCAATAATACACTCTCCAAAATTTGTTTCCTCTAAATACTTCACCATTGATTTGGAGCTGAAATATCCGGCCTTCTATTTAGCTTCAATTTCATCACGGACTAAGACATTAGCTTTTAGGATATGTTGTTATTTAGTTGAATCCGTTTTTCCTTGCGTTCATACCGTAGGGTTATTATTTTTTTTGCCACTGCTTCAATCCACAATAAAACAAGGTTTGTGTTTAATGGTTAGCAAGGTGTCTTTTTCTTCAAAGATGTATGCTTTTCCTTCAGAAAAGATTTTCATGTGAGGTTTTGGCGAACAATTCGATATTTGTTTCATTAGCGCAAAACAATTTGTTCCAAAATATTTCAGGCTCATGAACGTTTGATTTTTTGCACACAATAACTTTTATGAGTTGGTTGGATGAAATGCTTCTTTCTGATTGTCTGGTAAGCTCTGTGTTCTCACTCTGAATGGGAAGTTAGGGGGACCCAGTTAACAGGCAGAGCTTTTTAATTTAACCTCCCATGTGGTAAAACTTTTGACTCCCGTAACTACATCCCTCCTTGCATCCCTCGATGTGATGAAAACGTCTTTTCTGCTGTTTTAGTCTGATTCAACTCTGTGGTGTTATGCGCTTTGGAGAGTGTTCTTTTTGTCTGTAAAGAGAAAGAAAGAAAGAAAGGAAGAAAGGAAGGAAGGAAGGAAGGAAGGAAGGAAGGAAGGAGGGAGGGAGGGAGGGAGGGAGGGAAGATAACAATAGCACTTAGACTTATATACCATTTCACAGTGCTTTCCAGCCCTCTCTAAGCAGAGGGATACAGGGGAGGAAGGAAAGGAAAAAGAAAGAAGGAAGAGAATGAGGGAAAGGTAAAGAAGAAAGGAGAGAGGGAGGGAGGAGAGAGAAAATCAAGGAAGGGAGGGAGAGATAATAGAGGAAGGAAGGAAGGAAGGAAGGAAGGAAGGAAGGAAGGAAGGAAGGAAGGAAGGAAGGAAGGAAGGAAAGATAGATGGATTCCAGGCTCATTAAAACTTTTTGCCATATCCTTCACAGTAAAATTTGGGTTGTTTTGCAGAGCTGATCACTTTAGGAGCAATTCTGGTAGAGTTTTTCCTTGGTGGTCCACATCATGCACTTATTTCAACAACAATTTCCAGGTAATCTCCATTTCTTATCAATGCTTCTCCCTAGTTAAAATTTCTAGCTGGCATGGTTTAGACCTTTGTTTTTGCACAGTGGTTCCTTTACAGTGCAAAAGTGGATATAATGTGTGTAGAAAGGCTTGGGAATTCTAGCATGTTTGCAGTGTTGGGTTATAAATTGAACGATAGAGAAGTGTAACATTTCATAATCACGCTGGAAAAAACATCGGCATGTAATCTGTTGCACTGAAGAGGCAATCGGAGTGGGAATGGGAACTGGTTTAAAATGTTCACATTTTTATTTTCCCCTTTTACTGCAGAGCTCATGGTCAGGGAATGCAAAACATTATGTGCCTTTGGGAATCACACAAAATTAACACAGCCCATGGATTAGGTTTGCTGAGGCTTATTGCCATTTTACACAAAATGTAAGCGGTATATGAATCTAAGTGCTATTGCTATTGCTAAATCACATAATAATATTAAATGTTTATGATCGGGGGGGGGGGGTGTTGAATGACTAATTGTCCAGGATCTTACGTAGACCGTGGGCCTCAGGCTGGACCGGCCTGATTTAAAGCACTGGGATGGGAATAAAAATACCCCCCCCCCCATTTAGAGCATATATGGTACTTCAATTCTTCACCATGACTAGAAGCAGAAAGGAAAATTGCTTACCGCATTGATAAACTGCAAAAATTCAGATGACCAATAGATGGTAGCCAAGAACTGGAATCTTCTATGTCCTTGTGATCATCTAATGCTCTTCAGGCCTTTTTCAGCCCGCCAAGCTTTTGTCCGGGTATAAGAATATAGTCCTTGGTACACTTGCCATATCTCTTCTTCTGGAGTTCCTTTGCTCAAGGTTTTAATGCCATCTAATTAGGACATGTGGTTGGTGTCATAAGGCTTGGTCACAGAAGATTATTCTGTCAAGGTGATAATTTAAGAGCTGACCAGCTGATGCAACGATGGGAATGAGTCTGCAGGTCGTTTGGCTGTTATCCCTTTAAGAACCTGTGTAATAAAGAGTAGGCCCTGCTAGAACGTATTTTTTTTTTTGAGTTTCTTCCCTGCTGTAATTGCTGTTGTTGAGATACCGTATGTAGTATGTGTATGTATAGTATTTCTATATTCCTATTGTGATAAAAACCATTAATTGATACAAACTACTGTTGGCTGTACTTGTTCCTGGGTTGATACATGTGATAGACCTTTGCACACTCTGACATATTCCCTCCATCTTGACCAGTGATCATCATTCCTAGGGACCATGCTTGCTCCTTTCATTGCTTGGGAAGACAACAGCGTGGAGTGCTTAGATTGGGATTGTAACCACAGCAATTTCTGCCATTGGGACAGCTGGAAAAAGTTTTACCGGGGATGTGAAAATGCTAATTTATAGCTGTTGGCAGGAGCTACTTTCAGTCTGTCTTAAATTAAGATCTCCAGGCTCTTGCTGGGGGCACTGCATTGTCCAGAAAGTAAGGAACTCTGAAGCTCATCATGTACAGTATAGTTTGCAAACTTAACGCTGATGTGAAAATCACATCACTGGAGTAGATTACATCAAAGCACGCCAAAGCTCAGTGGTAAATCACACCAAACGATACGAGTCCAAAGAGCCTTCTCTCCTTCACAATAAGAGGCATTTCAAATTTACTCCATGGAATCCTAAGAGAACTTGATTCTGTGGAAAAAAAACCTACGGGCAAATTAAATTAAAAACAGCCACAACCACTACAAAACAGAATGCACCCAAAGCCAATGTATTATCACTAAAACGTCACTACCAGTTCAAAAATCAACCAACCAACCAACAAACAGTTTCCTTAGTCTGAAAAGGTTTGAAAAACCCTGCTTTAGAACAGAATTCTAACATGAGAATAGATGAAATGTGCTTTTAAAATTTTTGTATCTTTCATCATTTTAACAATGGAACCTCAATAAAAGAGGTCAAAGAACTTACCTCAGTTTTATTTATTTGCATTTATATTTATTAATGTATTGTGTTTAAAAACCACTCATCTCCCTCATAAAGCAGCTCAGGGTGGTGCATGTCAAAGATACACATAGACCAGTGGGGGTGAATCTATGGCACATGTGCCAGTGGTGGCATGCAGAGTCCTCTCTGTGGGCACTTGCGCCGTTACCCCAGCTCTGTTTTGGGTCTCTGTCGTGCATGCGCCTCTCTCTGGCCAGCTGGTCTTCGGGTCTCTGCCACGCATGCGTGGCATATCTGTGCATGTGTGACACATGCATGCATGTGCCCATGCCTTGCAGTTTGGGTGTGCGCATGCACACACTTTGGGCACTTAATGCCTAAAAGTTTTGCCATCACTGACATAGACAAATACAGACTCAGGGGCAAAATACCAGTTCCACACTCAAAGGCTGAACACTACTGATTTATTGCTCAGGCCTATGCACAGGAATCTTCTCAGATTAACAGTTTGAACGGGGATAAAACTAAATAAGGGTCAATGGCTTTCAGGAAGAGTTAGACCTCATCTACTTGTGACTACATAGAGACTTTAAACTGATGCCCTGCTTGACTCCTCCCCCCTGTCTCTGCCAATCTCTCTCCAATACACCCACCCATACCCACCCACAAATATGAATATCTTACAGAGTGTGGGGCAGGGCAAAACTAAAACTTCATGTAGTTAAATCTTGAACAAAATTAAATTCCACTAATTAAATGTAGTTCACATAATTGATCCTTATGCACAGTATCTAAGAATTTTCTACTTCAGTTGTTAAAAATGGCAATTTGAAAAACAGTCTTTGACGGGCTCGTTCCAATGCTTTTGGTGCCAGTGTGCTCCCTGACACAATGTTCATTATATTCTTCCAAGAATATCATGAAAACACAAAGCTCTGCATGGAAAAATGAAAGAAAGAATGTCTTTTCTTTTGTGGCACAGTCAGAAAAAATAAAATTGCCATTGGCGTGAGGTGCAAGACATCTCTGATGAATCCATTTTTACTTTCTTTATAAAGGATAAGGAAAGTAACAATGGGAGAAAACACCCCAAAGTCTAAATTTCCTGACAGTTGCTGGAAAAACAGCAATTTATTGAAATTTTGTGCGATGTTTTTTTTTTGAAAAGCACCTCCCTCAGGAACAAGAATCTCCACAAACTCACTTTGGTAAACCTGTTAAAACAATTCACTCTGGGAGTATCCTTTTTCAATCTCAAAATACACTCTTCAGATAATCACTAGATACCCTCCAACAATGGATGCAGTTTGAAGGATAGCAAAAGCCTGCATAAAACAACAGGCTAGGCAACCAGAGAATGGAATTGGACAGCCTGGGGAAAACATGGCGTTTACTCAAGTAGGAAAACATTACTTCAGAGAAATAATAAACCAAAAGGATCTTCTCAACTGGGGCAGGGCGGGGGAGACATAATGGAGCCTGGGTAACATAATGCAGCACTTTGGACCATCTCTAGTGGCTTTGATGCTGAAGAGGGACATCCCAAATTGCAAAATTATATGAACTGAAATTTGCAAGCGCACGATAAAGTTTTGTATCTGCCCTGGCCAGTTCTGACCAGCAAGAAGAAGAGCCAAAACACAGAAGGGAACAGAAGAGAAGGAGCAAGAACCTGAGGTGTTCAGCTATCTTCTGGCCTACTTCTTCTTGTTGAGGAGATGGCAGCACATGTACAAAATGGGCAGGTCTTTCATCTCAAGAACCCATCTGCTACCTTGTCAATCCTGACTGTCCCTGTAGACCCTACTGCGAGAATCCATCTGCCCCTCCTCTCTTTCTAAGAGGAACCTTTGCTACTAAGCCTTCAGCCAAAAGTCAAAACCTGAAGGGTTTCCTTCCTTCTTCCATTAGAAGGGCTTGTCGTGGTCTGCTAGTGGCCAGCGAAACTGGCAGCAGAGTCGGACAGCGAGGAGATGGGGAGGAATATGGGCCAGTCCTGGAGGCTGAGGAAGGCTCCGACGAGGACTCTGTGCCGGAGGCCGAGAGGGAGCTAGACAGCAGTGAGGCAGAGGAACAGCTGGAGCCTGTTCCCAATGTGCACATGTGCAGAGCTGCCAGAAAACAAGAAGAACTAAGAAAGCAGGGTTGACGTGGGAGTAAAGCAACACCTTGGAGGTGATTGGCCCCTCCGATAGGAAACAAAAGAAGAGCGAACAGGGAGTGGGCTTTTGCAGGAAACAATTTGTTCCTTCGGTCGTTTCAGGAGTGTGAAGATCTGTCTGTGGATCTCAGGGACTCTGTGTCAAGTCTTTTCTTGCACAGCACCTCATTTGGAAAATATTTACTTGGCAACTTTCCAGGCTAGAGAAGGTCTGTGGTCATAACTTCACCTTTGAAAGACTGTTTGCTAGGCTTTTGCTGAATGTGAATGAGAGGAATTAACATTCGTTTAATAAAAGGGGTTTTGTCGGGACCAGGAATCTATTTCGTGCTTTTGGGGGAAGCCTAGGTCAGAACACGGCTACTCTCAAATCTTTGGAGAACAGGAGGGCATTATTAAATCCTGGCAATGCACAGATATTAACTGACTTTAGAGGTGGACCTTGCTTAGCGACTGCCTCATTTAGCAACTGTTCGCAGCTGCAAGGATTGTCAAAAAGTAACTTTATGACCAGATCTCACATTTACAGCCTTCATAAAGGAAGGCTGAAGTAAGATCATAAGCACAGTTGCAGTTTCACTTAAAAGCTGCTTTCCTTAACGGCTGAGTTGCCTGTTCCAATTATTAAATAAGGGCTGCCTATAATTTAAATAATATTAAATCCATGTTTACTTTTTTCCTCCTTCATTCTGAATTTTGAGACTGAAAGGGTTTTTTTGACAACTTTTGAGTATCTACAGCCTTTGTATCAAAGAACAATTAAGAAGTTGTGAGTTCTCCATCACTGGAGGTTTTCAAGAAGAGATTGGACAGCCACCTGTCTGAAATGGTAAAGGGTCTCCTGCTTGAGCATGAAGTTAGACTAGAAGACCTCCAAGGTCCCTTCCAACTCTATTCTGATTAAAGCAGGTCTATATTCTTTGTGGCAGATCAATCAATCAATCAAAATAGGACTGAAAAGGACCTTGGGGGGGTGTCTTCTACTCCAACCCTCTGCTCAAGCAGGAGACTATAGAATTTGAGACCTGTGGCCATCCACTCTCTTCTTAAAAACTTCCATTGATGTAGCACCCACAACTTTTGAAGGCAAGTCATTCCACTGGTTGATTGTTCTCACTGTTAGGAAGATTAAAGGAACATTCATGGCTATATCCTGTAAATGACCAGCTTTCTTTCACAAAGGGCATAAAACAAACTATAAGAAAAAGAATGGTCTGGATGAAATTCAAGACTTCTGCAATCTGAAATGTTAGAACTCAGCAGCCATTGTGATGATGGGAATTGTCATCTTAGTTTTGATGCATGCCATCTTGGGAACAGTTACTCCAATGAAAAAAAAAATACCGGCTAGGTTAATCAATTAAACATTCCCCTTTATGAAGGCAGGGCATGATACCCAAAGGCAGTTAACACTGGTCCGCAAAACAAAAATCCTGAAATGTGTTTTGCAGCAGTATCTTCCTGAAGTAAAATGAAGGTCGACCAAACAGCTTTGAAGCACTTCCCATTAGGCAGATATTTTAAAGGGGAGGGGGAAATGGTATTAAGTTATGTCTCTGCCATATTACAGCAGAGCAGGACTTCTATAGGGATAGGTTGTAGTTGCAACCTTGTTTTGACATAACCTTTATTCATCTAAAACTCTGTGAACAATTGTTGATATCATTTATTGAATTTTAATTCCATTCTTTATTTATTGAAATTTGCAAGTTTAGTTTCATCTGGTTGAGGAATATATTTCACATTTCATTTCAGTTTATGAATCGGTATGAAATGTCATCTCAAAAATCTGGAGCTCAAAAATGCAAGGAGAAACAGAAACGGGGGCCCATGTGTGGGTGAGGGGGGGCCATATTAGTCTTGTTCCAGCCTTTAATCATCCTCTCGGTGGCTCTGCCATTTCCCATGCATAAGTGAACAGTCTTCGCTGAAGACAGTCTTGGTGGTGGAACAAACGTTTAAAAGCAAGATATTTAAAGCAAATAAACAACTCTTTTTTTGGGGGGGGGATAATGGCTGACAAACACACAGGTTTTGGAATAAGATGTCCTTAACTAGGTGACCAAGAGCTCTCAATAATAATAATTTAAAAAATTATCTGGCTCCATAGTTATAATGAAACCGAAACTCACTCCAACTGTCTTAAAATCTGCCGCTGCTTAGGGAAAAAGCTATGACAAACGAGCGGGACAATGGAAGAAAAATAGACTCGTAGGCTTCTTGTGATGGGTATCAATTTGTTTTTGAAGAGGAAGCAACAGCTGCTGGCAACACGGAGTGTAACAGAAGAGGGCCAGGGGGGGGGGTTAATCCTTGAGGGAAATGCAACACAACACAAGCCTTTTCATCAATCAGCTTATCGTTATAATTGGTTGTTTCCTCCTTTGCTGAAAGCTGTGCAGCTCGCCAAGGGGTTGAAAAGGGAATAAAGAGGCAGAAAGTAAACCCCCCCCCACGCCCCAGCCTAAGTTCAGCCAGGAGCCCCCATTGATGGGCATTCATTATTTTAATTGGGCAAAATGAAAAACAGAACGCAGGGAGGTGGGTCGTGCCGTGCTGTGCCTTTAATAAACATGGAATACACCTAAGCTAACAGCAACTTAAACTGCGCACTCTCCTCAAAAGTTCCCTGAAACAACAGATGGCAGTGATGGAAAGGTGGATCAAAGTTATGCCCGGAGAGAGTAGGACAAGGTTCTCCCTTTGGTGCTAGGAAAAGAATCCAAAGCAACGGAAAGCATCTTCTAATAAGTGCAGCGTCTTCTTCCTTTCCTTTCCTCTCTTCCTTTCCCTTCCTCCTTTCCTTTCCTTTCTTTTCCTTTCCTCCTCTTCCCTTCCTCCTTTCCTTTCCTCTCTCCCTTTCCTTTCCTCTCTTCCTTTCATTTTTTCCTCTCTCCCTTTCTTTTCCTTTCCTCCTCTTCCCTTCCTCCTTCCCTTTCTTCCTTTCATTTTTTCTCTCCCTTTCTTTTCCTTTCTTCCTCTTCCTCCTTTCCCTTCCTCTCTCCTTTTCCTTTCCTCCTCTTCCCTTCCTCCTTTCCTTTCCCCCCCTCCCTTCCCTTCCCTTCCCTTCCCTTCCTTGAACAGCCACACAGAACACAATGGTGACATTAGCATTGATTTAATAATAATGTAGTGAATAATACTGAATCAAACAGGTGCTGCCATTTCCCAATGCACAGTTTAAGAAAAGGGAGAATATTTATATATTTATTTGTAGACTCCTTAGTGCTCTCTGAGCTTGGTTGTTTCCTTGCAGATGTTCAACTAATGTAGCATTTCCAGAATCAGCAAACTGAAGATTGCTACCTGGTGAACCAAGTTACCTAACCTAGGTACCTATCAACCTGAAGCTGTTATTAGTTGGGTAATGAAATGTCTGCAAGAAAACAACCCAGAACTTCGCAGTTCAACCCTGAGCTACAAATGTTCTCTTATATGGATTTATTGATTTATTCCATTTATCTTCCTGCAGTCTAAAGCAATCACTTGATTTCAAGTCACTGCTCTACACCACAATAATAGTGTCCATATGTTTTATTAATTCTCTGCACATATATATGTTTGTAGCTTTCTTCACCTTTCACTGTTTTTTTTAATTTTAAAAAAAACCCATATATATTTACTAACGTCTAATATTTTAAGTAACTTTGTGATCTGTTGCAAAAATTTCAGCTGTTTAGAAGCATGATGCAATTCAGCTAATAGCAGAAAGTACCCAAATAATAACAACGGATGAATAAAAAACCAAGAGGAAGAAAGAGAATGGATTATTTGTGTCTATGGCTGCATTTATCGAGCAGTTCAAACTGAGAAGAAATGTAGGGCAGCTGAGAAATTTGACAAGGACTTTGATTACTAGAAGAAGCTATCGGAATGATTTTTTTTTTGAAATAGTATTATTGAAGATTACATGTACAGATAAAACTAATTCAAACTTGCCCCCAACAATCTTAATCGTTAGTCCCTTCAAATAGTGTCCAAATAGAATTGGTTTCTTTTCAGTTTGTCTCTTCTCACAAAATTACTGATAGTCAACAAATCTCTTTTGTAAATCCAATAAAAAAAGATTATCCAATATATTCTGCTGGTTTTTAGTAAGTCCCTTTTGTAAATCCAAGAGAGAAAGGTTGTCCCAAATCATTCTTCTGATCCATTATTTACATCCGTTTTTTAATTATTAGAACATCACTCAATTTCATTTGTACTTCAATATTTCATCTTTTTCCATATCCTTCTTGTAGCTTCTCATTTTTAAGTCCATATTTGCACCAACTTCAGTCTTTGTCCAGTAAAACATCTTTCGCATCCATATGTTAAAGTCTATCAATAACGTCAGAAATCTTTAAAGCTAACTTCTGAGTTCATTGCTGGTAAATATCTCTCAATATGTCCATTGTTTTATTTCTTTCTGGTGCCCTCTAGTGTCCAATCTTCAAAGTCTCATCTTATTATGTTGTTTTGTCTCCAAATGCAAAATCATGAATAGTTTCCAACGGGAAGCTTTGTAATAAAATTTTATTTAATCCATTTGGATCCATAGTCCATTTATAACTTTCTAAAATCAACACTCTAATCACCATTTTATTGTTAATTCTGAAAAAGATTTTTTTAAAATAAATCCTTAAACAGATACTTTAAAACATCTTTAGTAGTCGATTAAAGGAAAGTCTCTCCTGTCTACACTCTTTTATATTTATTCTATTTTTAAATGTATTTAGTCTCCTGAAACTTTTGGGAAAGTCAGAAATCTTCACATTCTTTTATAAATCCTCAATTGGTTCAATAAGTCCCCCCCCCCCCCTTATTGGTCAGATTGCTTTTTTTTAAATTTTAAATAGAACAGGTACTTGTTTATAAATTGTGGGGAGAGTTAAACCTCTGGAAAGAGTGAGGACTTTTGTTAAAAAAAAGACTGAAGAAAACAACCACTTTTTATTACATTTTCTGAAAGAAATTAGCAGAAGGCCGGGCATGCTAGTAAGAAGATGACAGAAAATAGTTGGGAGTCAAAGAAACCACAACAGATGTCCTGGACATTATCAAAGCCTGGGCAGCACGGACTGAGGGACAACCAGAAAATCCATCACATCTGCAAACTGAGCTCATTTGCAGCGGGAACTATACTTTTTAATTCTGGTGTGACTGGATTTTAAAGTGTAAAGGCCTTGGCCTGCAAAGGGTGACAATTGTATTCCTCTTTGCTCTTCCACCTCTTCCTCTACTTCTCCACAATGTCTCTCATTGCAAGCAAAATCTGCCTCTCTTTTTGTCCTTCTTCCTACATGGTGGCTCAGTGGCTAAGACACTGAGCTTGTCGATCAGAAAGATCAGCAGTTTGAGGCTTCGAATCCCTAGCGCCGCATAACGGAGTGAGCTCCCATTACTTGTCCCAGCTTCTGACAACCTAGTAGTTCAAAAGCCCGTAAAAAATGCAAGTAGAAAAGTAGGGACCGCCTTTGGTGGGAAGGTAACAGTGTTCCGTGCACCTTCAGGGTTTAGTCATGCCGGCCACATGACCACGGAGACGTCTTTGGACAGCGCTGGCTCTTCGGCTTTGAAATAGAGATGAGCAGTTGGGAATCTCTAGTACATATCTGTGAAGGGAACCTTCCTATTTCTGAAATTTGGAACTGAGGCAATTCTGATGTTGCCAAGACACCAATAGCATCTGGGCACAAAAGGATCTACATCAAGATTTCCTAAAGTAATAATTCAATATTTAGAAAGGAGGAACACATCACAGAACATTAAGTAGACCAGGGACTCTCATTATTATTAACCATGTTTTGAATGGGCAAAAAAGATTTTTTTTTTGATTGCTGAGAGTAGCTCTTTTGTTCCAGGAAGGGTGTGAAATTCATTTGAAAACATCAAAGTGATGATTCCCTTCCAGAGAATTTGGTTCAGAGATACTTTGGGGTTCTTCAGAACTTCAGAATGCCATCACAAATATCCCATTCATTCAATCCCCACCCAAAGGTCACCAATTATAATGAATAGCTGCAGAGCAGTCAGCAGAAGGAACTTGGACAAATTAGCTTGGAGATGTAAAGGATAAGTAAAATTCTTGACAAGTTGCAAGGACATTGCTGTATGCATGAAATTTAAATTTTTTATAACTAGCTGCAGGGGTAAGTGGATTTTAAGAACCAATGAGCTAGTGAGCAAAATTTCAGGAGGGTGTTTCTGGAGTGATTTTCGTTAGGTTGGATAGTCGCCCTCCATTTCGTTTTATTCAGAAGATGCTATCTTAAAATGTTCTTCCAATGAAAGGATCGAGGAGTTAAAGCAACCGTTGTTAAAAACATTAAGCCACCGTGTACCCATCCAGTGCTATTTTTACATCTGAACTGCCAGGGTCAATATTTTTGTAAAGGGTCCTTTGTTTGAATAAGAAACATCCTGCAAAATTTGCCCTTTGAAATCAGAAAGTAATTGACGATTGGCAGGAAGGCCAATTCAAGCAAACATTTATCCTCAAATTGCTGAATTAAATTCAGAATAACAGACTAGCAGAGTTGGAAGGACCCTGGAGGTCTTCTAGTCCAATCCACTGCTCAAGTCAGAGATCCTGTACCATTTTAGACAAACAGTTGTCCAGTCCCTTCTTAAAAGCCTCCAGTGTTGAAACACACACAATTTCTGGAGGCAAGCTGTTCCACTGGTTAATTGTTCTAATTGTCAGAAATTTCTCCTTAGTTCCAGGTTGCTTCTCTCTTCGTTCAGTTTCCATTTATTGCTTCTTATATTGTCTTCTGGTGCTTTGGAAAATAGGTTGACCCCCATCTTCTTTGTGGTAGTTTCTCAAATATTGGAAGTCTGCTATCATGTCATCCCTAGTTCTTCTTTTCACTACACTAGATAGACCAAATTCCAACAAACATTCTTCATATGTTTTAGCCTTCAGCTCCCCAATCATCTTTGTCACTCTTCCTCTGCATTCTTTCACAAGGTTTTAGTTGATTTCACTGCTCACCCCAACCCTTGAGTGGCTTTTTAAAAAGCTCAGGTAAAAAATTAGCACTGTCGTTAATTAATTAAGCTAATTAATTCTCCCCTTCCTTATTTCTAGTGGCGGTATGGCGCTTTTGTTCTTCTTTGCCTCTTATATTTTGCCCTCTTTCTCCTTTTGGCTGTGCTCTTGTACACAAGACTACATGGTTGACCAAAGCAAGCTATGCAGACTGGCATCCTGCCTCATGAGGAAAATGTCTGCCTCAGAGAAGTTGGGATAAAAATGATAATAAAAGAATCCAGCTTCTTTTTGTGGCTACCAGCAGGAGAGAGCTGACTTGAATGAGAGCAGCAAAGCATAAAGCTTTGAAGGAACAAATAGAGTAGGAGTGTGAAGAAGAGAGGACATTTCATCTGAATATATGCTGGAAAGCTTTTTGTCAGTTAACGGGCTCAAAAGCCATCTAAAAATAGCAAACTTCCTTGATGTTTCAAGTTGCACAGTGCCCAACCGCTGGAAAATGAAAGGAGAACCAGTGGTTTTGCTTGGACTGTTGGCAAACGAAAATGATCATACCTAAGAGTGGAATCAATGAAGCCAACGGGACTTGCTACTCATAGTTACAGTATGTTAAATACTAGCGGGATACCCGTGCTTCACGACAAAACTATGTGATCGGGCAATGCTGGAGAAATCCGATTCACTCCAGTTCAATCCGTTGGCTCTGTGGTGATCAGTGATTGAAACATATAAGGGAATATCGCTCCTACCATCTTGAGTCAGAAACCCATAGGTGGAAGGCATAGACATTGTGGTGACGTACCAACATTTAGTACTGTAAGCAGCCCCAGACTGCTTCTAAGTGAAAGAGTGGAACGTCTGCCAGCTTGAACTGAGGTAACGGAATGTGAGGCAACTGGCAGATGAAACAGAGTTCTTTTCAGGTGGGGAGAGGGAGTAGAATGTCTAACTCCTTAGCATCAGAGTGTGTTAATATAAGGCAACTGGCAGTTGGAACAGAGTTCTTTTCACGGGGGGGGGGAGTAGAACTCCTTAGCATCAGAGCGTGTTAATTACTATATAAAAAATACTAATGATCTGATGATCATTTCAAAAAATCCTTTCTTAGCGAGCACCTAGATGCCAATAGGAACACACGTGCCACATTTCAAGTTTGTAGGTTTTATGATTCTGGAGATTTCATGACAAGTGAGTGGTATTTGGCATATATATGTATATGTATATGTATATGTATATGTATATGTATATGTATATGTATATGTATATGTATATGTATATGTATATGTATATGTATATGTATATGTATATGATAGATAGATAGATAGATAAATTGATTGATTAATGGTTTCAATCAGCCCCTACTAAGTATGATTAAGAGTGGAGTCAACTATTACCAACAATTTCATCATAATCATAATTGCATAATCTAGGTATTAACTGGATTCATATACTAACTCACCACGAAATGGATACATTATAATATCAAAATAATAGTACAATATATTGAAAATCAAGTAATTGGCCCAAAGATAACCATAGATATGGTAGCTGAAAAAGAGCTAAGCTTCAACGTCGATAGTGTTGTGGAAGAATTTGGAGAGCATGTGAACTCCCTTTTAATGGTGCAAAGTATACAAATCACAAATCATCTGATTTTCTACTCCAGCCTTACCCGTTTACCTCTCTTTTTATTCCACTGCAGAAC
This sequence comes from Natrix helvetica, assembly GCF_964273705.1. Lineage (NCBI taxonomy): Eukaryota > Metazoa > Chordata > Lepidosauria > Squamata > Natricidae > Natrix > Natrix helvetica. The sequence goes on from NC_138561.1 coordinate 8,171,891, forward strand.
TCAGTGTACAGCATCAAATCTTCCTAGATGATCCTCAATATAATAATGGTAATATGCTTAGCATGGTTTCCCCTTATGAGCCTCAAGTCAATGCTATTTCTCCGACCTAATCTTCTTCTGATTTAGATACAGTAGTCTGCCTTCGACTACTAAAATTACACACTGCATTGACCCGGGGTGAAATTCAGCAGGTTCTGACAAGTTCTGGCGATCCGGTAGTGAAAATTTTGAGTAGTTTGGAGAACCGGAAAATACCACCTCTGGCTGGCCCCAGAGTGGGGTGGGAATGGAGATTTTGCAGTATCCTTCCCCTGCCATGCCCACCAAGCCACGCTCATAGAACCGATATTAAAAGAATGTGAATTTCACCACTGCATTAACCCTTCTGAAAAGAGCTCATCACCCCAAAAACCAATTATATCTAGCATTCAAAGAGACCAACCAGATGTTTGTGGAATTACCATTATCAAATTCAGAGACCAACAACCCCCATCCCAACTGGTCTTCTCACATTGGCTCTGAAGCTCTATTCAAGGACATGTTGCTGCAGACCAAGCTGAAGCAAAAATTACATAACCTGGGTACAGACTATGATCTTAATTATGTGCCAGATGTGAAGCCGACTCATCCCTAAGCAACACTTTCTCTCAAGGATGTGATTTCAAGCTTCAACACTATCTGCATTTAGGTCGAAAAAGAATGTCCCATACAACACTGTTCACACATTCGGGATGAGAAACCGGACCACAGCTAATAGGGGTGGGATTCAGCCGGTTCGAACCGGATTGGGCGAACCTGACGCTAATTTTACATCTGGTTCGCCGAACTGGTAGTTGCAAGGACTGGCTGGCCCCGCCCACCCCGCCCCTCCCAGGAGTCTCCAGATGACCCATTTTGGATGCCAGGTAAGTGCAGGCCTGCGCAGAGGCTCTGGGCGGGAGAAAAATGGGTCTCCCGGAAGACAGGAAAGGGGGAGGCCATTTTTGCCCTCCTAGAGGCTCAAGGAAAGCCGCCAGAGCCTCGGGAGGGTGAAAACACTCCCCCCATAGATACCATGGAGCGGGAGGCCATACCATGGACCATGGCCACGCCCACCCAGCACCTAGGCAGAGAGCTGATTGCTGAAATTTTTGAATCCCACCCCTAATAGCTAAGTAATGGCGATTTTCTGATATGTGCGACTATGTCCCTTTCTCATTAAACATGATAGTTGAGATAATGGAAGCTGAAGGCCTTATTTATAATAGAACTTGGTGGTATGGCAAGATCAGAACGTTTTCTTAAGAAATTGTTCAATAATGCAGCTCTGCCTTCATTCTGGAGAAGTTTTATCACATCTTGTCTAGACACATCTGTCAAAAACTTTCCATAGTGATCTAGGAAGCACACTTTTACATGTTTATTTAGCTCCTAGAGATGAATGTCTCTTTAATACATCCCAGTGGCTCATTTTGCAACACTCGAAAGAAAAATCCATGCTGGTGATACAGCAGGGAACTGAAACACTTCTTTCCTTGTCACTCAATGAACTGACAACTTACACCAATATGTGAACATGCATAAAGCTATTTGCTTGGATTTCACAGACTATTACGCTCACAGTGAAACATTAATTCATCCATGTTGGGATTCTGCCATCATTGGACATTTGACTGCTGATCCCTTCTTGTCCTTTTATCCACTTTCTATTTCCCATCTTGGTTTTTTTTTTTTGGGGGGGGGGGTAAGTAGCCGGGGTGAAATCCAGCAGGTTCTGTCAGGTTCTGGAGAACCGGTAGCAGAAATTTTGAGCAGTTTGGAGAACCAGTAGTGGAAATTTTGAGTAGTTTGGAGAACCGGCAAATGCCACCTCTGGCTGGCTCCAGAGTGAGGTAGGAATGGAGATTTTGCAGTATCCTTTCCCTGCCACGCCCACCAAGCCACGCCCATAGAACCGGTAGTAAAAATTGTTGAATTTCACCACTGGGGGTGGGTGGGCTCGGTTTTGTTTAAAAAGATGCAAAGAATAATATTCTGAATTTTAAAAACGGTTTGGCAAAGATTAGATCAACTAAGTAATAAACAAAACCATAACAAGATTTGGATATTGGGTAACATAAGCAAAAAGAATAGTCAACCAGTGGTTCTCACAGTTTAGTTAATGGCATGCCTATTTTCCTGCAATCAAGAATGGCTCTCAACAGTTTACAAGATGCTGTACAAGAAAACCTAATCCATTTATAGTTCTTCTAATTGAAAACATCAAAAATTAACACATCATAAAGGAATCAAACACATTAATTAAACAAAAACACATGCTAATTTTGAACTAAAGACACTTTCCAAAAAAGCTCCGTTTTTGCATTTCCCTAAATGCAACCTGGCTTCAGTTTGATTTTACTTGCAAGAGTGTTTCAGAGGGTTGTACCTACCACTGAGGAAGCATCGTGGTTTCTCTCTCCTTACTCCCTGAAGGGGAACTATCAGCTATTTCTCCTGACCCAGATCAAGCCAATTCCTGAGTTTTAAAAGCTGAGAAGAACCCGTGACATTCATGGGAACGAAAACCGTGTAGTCTCAAAACGAAACAGTAGAATAGAAACAGGAATTCATGCCTGTGAGCTTTTGATGAATCCCAAATGCAAGAGAAAACCTAGATTAACACTATTGGATTTTTCTGGTAAATTATCCAAAACCAGCAATCTATTTTCCCATCATTTTTAGTAAGGCACTTGGCTTTAGAACATCAATACCTTAAATCAGCAAAATACCTCCAGAAAACCACTGAAAATGGGAGTGTCAGTCAATTCCATGACATCATAACTACCATGGACCGCTGAGGACAGATCACCATGAAAAAGTTCTAGTCATTCACTCTCCAATTGATCATCCATCCATCCAATGATGCAAAGCCCTCTAGAGGAGGGTCTAATCTTTATTTATCTTATTTCTATATATGATTTTATCCCATCTTTATTATTTTTGTAAATAACTCAAGGCAGTAAACCTATATACCGTATTTTTCAGATTATAAGATGCACCTGACTATAAGACGCACCTAAATTTAGAAGAGGGAAAAAAAGTTTTTGTCCTCTGCATGCCTCATTTTCAGCCCCTTTCCAGCCTTTTCTTGGCCCATTTTTGAAGCTTTTTAAGCCCATTTTCGAGGCTTTTCTTGGCCCATTTTTGAGGCCTTTTTTGGCCCGTTTTTGACGCTTTTATGGCCTGTTTTTGAGGCTTTTTCGGCCCATTTGTTTTGGAAAAATGGGCCATAAAAGGCCTCAAAAAAGGGCCGGAAAAAGCCTTAAAAATGGGCCAAGAAAAGCCTCAGAAAACAGCCTGAAAAAAGTCTCAAAAACAGCCCAGAAAAAGCCTCAAGAATAGCCTGAAAAAAGCCTCAAAAACAGCCCAGAAAAAGCCTCAAAAATGGCCCCCCAAAGCCTCAAAACAGCCCCCCAAAAGCCTCAAAAACAGGTTGAAAAAAAACTTCAAAACGGGCCGAAAAAGGCAGATTATTTATTATCCACCCAGCTGGATTTTCATGCCTAAAGCGAGACTAGAACTCACAGTCTCCTGGTTTCTAACCTGCTGCCTAATAGGCCAAACTGGCTCTAGGAGAAAAGTGGAAGGCAAAAGAAGAGGCCAACCAGCAAGAAGGTGGATAGACTGGTGATGGATGCATTGTTGAAAGACCTGAAGGATCAAGTTGGGGACAGATTACTCGGGGGGGGGGGGAATCTACACGATTGCTAAGAATCATCAATGACTTGATGGCACCCAATCAATCAATCAATGAAAGCATTACACCATTACTGCAACACTATTCCAAGTTAAAAAAAAATGAAGAGGGCTTCAAATAAAGATAATCCACATACCGATACCATTCATGATGGGCGCCTCGTTGTTCACTTCGAGAACGCCGGGCAACTTGGCTTCTCCTTCATGTTCATTCAGATCCTCGCTGGCCTTTTGGGAGCCATTCCCCAAGTGGGCAGAATCCTTCTCGAAAGGGGCATCTCCATTCGGCAAGCCGTTGTGTGGCTTTTTCAGAGGCATGATTTGCAAGCCACTGGGCGTAGTCCGGTACGATACGGTTTTAGCAGCTCTGTCGTTGGAAGAGGCCGCTTTCGCCCCATAGCTTTTTTTTTGCTTTTGAAAGGTGGGGGTCATACGCTTCCTTTTATGGGAGAGTCCTTTGCTTTTCCCGGAGTCTGAGGGTCTATGGGTTATTTTGTCCAGGGATGACCCCCGGCTTTCTCGTAAAAATTTGGGCACGTTGGCTTGTTTCCCGTGTTTAGCGCGCTTTTCCCTCGTGACGTGCAGTCCGTTGAATTCATCAATGAATTCCTCACAGTGCAATAAGTGATGCTCTGGCTCCCATGTGTCTTCGTTGCTTCCATAACCTTTCCACCGTATGAGATATTCCCATTTCCCCTTTTTATTCTTCCTTTTGTCTACAATCCTTTCAACCTAACAGGGAAATAAAGGAAAAGAAGAAAGGTAATCTGATAATAACGTGTCAGGCACGAGCAACCAGAGTCATTCATGAATAGCTTTAGTTAGCAACTTGATTGCTTTCTGCCTATGTTACAAGAACCTTCCCGGACTCCTTGCTTTTCCCTGGAAATGACCAGATAAGATTTCATGGAACCTGGGGGAGCTGAGTCTTATGTCTCTTGCGGCTGTGCAAGAACTCCAAGCTAGGTCCCTGCTTAATTCCTCCTAGTCTGTCTGGCAGTTTACCAACATAACAGTTGGTAATCTCAGGCATGTTTACTTGGGAATTTCAGTTACCTCAATGGGGATTATTTCTGAGAAAATATGCATATGAATAGTGATAGAACAACTCAGTTAATAAGCAAAGCCATCGGATGGTGAAAGAATGAGAGAAATATTAACCTAATTTTGCAAAGCTTCTTCTCTGGTAACATGGTACTGCAAACTAGGGTATACAAAACCTTTGCCAGACCAATTCTCGAATACAGCTTGTCTGCCTGGAATCCAAACTGCATATTGGACATGAATACAATTAAGCGAGTCCAGAGGTATTTCACGAGAAGAGTCCTCCACTCCTCTACTCACAACAGAATCCCTTATGCCACCAGGCTTGAAATTTTGGGCTTGGACAACCTGGAACTACGCTGCCTACGGTCTGACCTAAGCATAGTACACACAATTTTCTGCTACAACATCCTACCTGTCAACGACTACTGCAGCTTCAACCACAATAATATATGGGCAAACGATCAATACAAACTCAAGGTGAACCCAAGGTACGGGGATCTAAGTTAGATAAGATCGTCCCTCAGAGCTTTCTCAAAAATCCCATCTTTTAATGGTTCTCCTCAAGCACCACAGCTATTCTTTCTCTGAAAATTTGGAAACATCAATATTTATATTTTCCAATTTCCAAGGGATATTTTCATTTTGAACGGAATCAAAGAAATTGAACGGTGTTTGAAAATACACCAAATCAAATGTAGGAGACAGACAGAGAAGCTTGCAATGGTCCAAAAATGAATGAAAATGACCAAAAAAACAACAACAAAAAAACCACCCCCAAACCAACCGATCAGAAGATGCTGAAACTGTTGATAAGTGATAATAATTCAAAATCAGAAAATGGAACTTATTAAAGATTTTACATTGCAAAGCACGTATTCTTAGTTCACCCCTTTCAGTTTTTTTTCTAATATATTTTTGTATATTTATAAGACTGTGGAAGGCAAATAGACTATAGAACTTTATTTATTTTACTACAATACTGATTGTTTCTTTAGTTTTCAGTGTACAAACCTTCTGTCTTCTAAACATGCTAAAATTGCTTTCTTTAGAATTCAGTATTTTATTGTACAATTTGTAGTAATGGTTTAAATATTCAGCAAACTGTACTTTAACTGTCTGAAAGAACCCAACTTTTCATTTTTATGTATGTAACATGCTCGGTCGTCCATTTATTTATTGATCATATTTTATAAAGGCTTTTAATATATGAAAGCTAAGGTAAAGTATGCTACAAATTAAATATTATATATTAATTTTCCTTGTAGAAAGTTAGCACCCACCCTCTCCTAGAAGAATGAAATATTTTGAGAAATATTTTAAAAAGGCAGAATATTATATTTTCCTGGATGAGAAATGGAGAAACATGCTCTTGGAAAGCAGCGCCCAACTTTCTAAATAGCTCCCAGCAGATATTTTGTGCACATTGAGAAAGATTGGGGCAGCCTATCTACAAAACAAAGGACCTTCAGCTTCAGGGCGATGGGATTAAGACATGACCCTTCAGGACATAATAGGACCATCTACCATCTACCAGCTCACCACATTGCGTAATGCCCTAAGGACATTGCATCAGCAGCCCAAGCTTCAACCAAACTTAGCTCAGACAAACTCCTAAGATTTGTACATGGCACCATGGGAATCTGACAACAGCCAATAGAATACATGTTCTTGCACAGGAACAGGAGGCTCAAGTGCAAAGCCCAAGAGAAGGTATAAATACCCTCCACTCTCAACTTCATGTGGTCAGCTGCACCAGGACGACAAATACATGGTCCTGTTCATCAATGAATGGATCCTCTTTCCAATCGGCCTCCAGCCTCCATTTTGTCTCCAGTGCCTCTCTCCCAGATTGGAACTGAACCAGGTGGCTATTTCTTCCAACATCCCCAAATCCATATGGGAAAGAAAGGACCCTCCCCTTTCCTTCTGGATTGCATCAAAATTTCCCCCCAAAATTTACACTTCTTTGCAAACTAGTTAGGCAAGGAAACATCTGTTTCAACAGATCTCAAATTTCAAACAGATTTCAAGCATCTCTTGAGAATATTCCACCGCTGGCTAGGCAGATGGCTCTCAATACACACTGAATGAATGTTGAATTAGGGAAGACATGTATGGGAAAAGAATCTCAAGGAAAAGTAATAACAACCATGTCCTGAAAACTTGGAAAAGCTGGGTTTTTTTTCACCTCAACGAAGTGAAAGTCTTGTTGAGTTACGTTGAACTATATAGTTTTACTGGGAAACAAAACATGACATTTTTTTCCAAATAAAATTCAGAACAAGGAAAGAGAATAATTGCCAATACATATGGCACTCCCCTAACTAAATAGTTAAAATAAAATGAATAAACTTCTCATCATAAAGTATGACATACTTTTTAGCGGAAGATGTCTGGACATTTTTTAACAGCTAAAAAAACCACCTGGAGACCAACCATTTAACCTGAGGAAGCCCAAATGAAATGTATTGACTAAACAAACTACGGGCTTGATCATTTCTGTTAGATACTTGTTTGAATTACAGTGGTTTCCACCAAGGTCCTCTGTTCCGGCGGGAACAGGGGTTTAATCCTATTGGTGGAAGGGTCTGACAGCTCCCTATAAAAGGGCTGCTGTCAGACTCAACCTTCGCGGGATGGTTCTCACTTGTGTACTTAATAAAGAGCTGTTGTTACCGTTAAGCCTGCGTGTGTCTATCCATTACCCAATCTAACAATTTCATTCAATGAAAACAATTTCAACAGATGACTCTATGTGTGACATTTCTAATGCTCAGTTACCAAGGTCCTCTTCAAAGCTTGTGGGAACTGTGAGCAATTCCAGGTCACCAGTGCTTACACATCTGCACTGGAGAGACAGATTGTAAGAGCGATTGATTTTTCCAGCTACTAGAATCTAAAATATTTCTCATTTCAAAGGACACAGCAGCTACAGAACTTTTCTTTGCTCTCTATTTCTTAAAGTTTCCTGTACTCTTGCCAGTGTCACAGATATGAAAGAATCATGATGTAAAAAAGAGGTTGAGACTCTAGAAAGAGTGCAGAGAAGAGCAACAAAGATGATTAGGGGACTGGAGACTAAAACATATGAAGAACGGTTGCAGGAACTGGGTATGTCTAGTTTAATGAAAAGAAGGACTAGGGGAGACGTGATAGCAATGTTCCAATATCTCAGGGGCTGCCCCAAAGAAGAGGGAATCAAACTATTCTCCAAGGCATCTGAGGGCAGGACAAGAAGCAATGGGTGGAAACCAATCAAGAAGAGAAGCAACTTAGAACTAAGGAGACATTTCCTGACAATGAGAACAATTAATCAGTGGAACCACTTGCCTCCAGAAGTTATGAATGCCCCAACACTGGAGGTTTTAAAGAAAAGATTGGACTACCATCTATCTAAAATGGCATAGAGTTTCCTCCTTGAGCAAGGATTGGAGTAGAAGATCTCCAATGTCTCTTCCAACTCTATTAACCTGTTATTCTGAGAGAGTGGAGTCCCCCCCGAGTGTATGTGGATAGGGATGTAAATTGATGGTACATCATTATTGTTTACATTTGTCTGAAATGGTATAAGGCCCCCTATACAGTTAAACTAGAAGATCACCAAGATCCCTTCCAACTCTGTTATTCTGTTACTCTTCTGTATGATATATGACTGTTTTCCTACCTAAATAGTTCCACAATACTATAGTTGACTGTTTCTGAAGATCTGTATGGTTTTGAACTTCTATTAGATAGATAGAAGATAGAATTCTTTATTGGCCAAGTGTGATTGGACACACAGGGAATTTGTCTTTGGTGCATATGCTCTCAGTGTACATAAAGAAAAATAAAATAGAATACTTTCATCAAGAATCATAAGATACAACACTTAGTGATAGACATAGGTTACTAATAAGCAATCAAATTATACCCGGAAACAAATAAACAATATACATTTTAAAGATAAAAGGAACATGGTTATAGTCGTAAGTGGAAAGAGATAGGTACTAGGAAGGAAGAGAGGAACAATAGTAATACAGTAGATAATCTGACAGTGGTGAGGGAATTATTTGTTTAGCAGAGTGATGGCACTTGGGGAAAAAACTGTCCATGTGTCCAGTTGTTCTGGTGTGCAGTACCCTATACATCATTTTGAGGGTAGACGTTGAAACAATTTATGTCCAGGATGTGAGAGGTCTGTGGATATTTTCACAGCTCTCTTTTTGACTCGTGCAGTGTACAGGTCTTCAATGGAAGGCAGGCTGGTAGCAATTGGGTCCCCCCCCCCAGTTTTAATTATCTATTGAAGTCTATGTTTGTTTGGTTGGGTTGCAGAGCCAAACCAGACATTAGCTGTCATATTGGAGTTTGTGAATGAAGTTATTGCTCTCCCACCCTTGCTTACTGAAAAGAGAAGTCCACTTCTGTTGGGTGACCGCAGTACTTGCTACTGAGGCCTTATTTGTGCCCGTGAAAACAATTTGGGTACAATTACAATTCAGTTGACCCAATACGACAATATAAGCTTGACTACCCTAGAGTGGAATCTCCCTAGGCGATAGATCACAAAGGGGCAACTCAAGCATCTGTCTAAATTCAAGGAGAATCCTTAAAGCAAAAGGAACTTTGCCATTTAACCCAATGAACATTTCTACTATTAAATTGAGAGAAAGAAAAATTGTGTAAGTGCTCTTAATGGAATAGATTTTTTCCCTGTCTTACAGCGGAGGCTGTGTGCTGCTTGTGGTTGTTTAATTACTATGCTCAGTAGCAGCAATGGAAATGGATCATTCGGGCATGAGTAAAAAGAATGGACTTTAGGTCTTGCATTGAGCATATTTAAATAATTGGCAAATATCTTAAAAGCAGACTCCTCCTAAAATTATATACTGCATGCAGATAGGTAGGTTACCTTAAGCTACCTGGCACCCAGGCTCTGTTGTGGCCCGCCAGCGGTCAGCGGAGCTAGCAGCAGATTCAGACAGTGAGGAGGTTGGGGAGGAACATGGGTCAGTCTTAGAGTCTGGGGAAGGCTCTGATGAGGGCTCTGTGTCAGAGGCAGAGAGAGGGCCAGAGCCTTATGCCAGTTATCAGCTGCCTTCAGAGTCAGACATCAGTGAGGCAGATGAACAGATGGAGCCTGTTCCCAGTGTGTGCATGCACAGAGTTGCCAGAAGAAGGGAAGAGTTAAAAAAACAGGGGTCGACTTGGGAATAAGGCCAGACAATGAATGGCCCCTCCCAGAGGAAATAAAAGAGGAGCAAAAGGGGAGTGGAGTTTGCAGGAGACAATTAGTTTGCCTAATTGGTATGTGATTCTCCAAGACTCCTTGCCAAGTTTTGCAGATATCGGCCTGGCAGCTCTCCAAGCCAGATAAGGTCTGTGACTGTAAATCCTCCTTTGAAACACTTTGCTGCATGGGAATGAGCAGAAAATTCACAGTCAATTAATAAAAGGGTTTTTTGTCGGGACAAGGAGTCTGCTTCATGCTCTCAGAAAGCCTCGGTCAGAACAGGCTCATCTGAAGCTATCTTGGGGCTCTCACATAAAATTGTAGCAAACCTGTAGGATATCATTAATTTTGCAGAAAAAAGGCTTGGTTGGATCATCCTGCACAAAATTGTGCAATGGCATTAAAGAGCAGAACAAATTACTTGTTGTCAGGCGCAAAGAATCAGAGCCACATGCTAAGTTCCAGTCACACTGATTTATTGCTCATGCCTATGCGCAAGAATCTAGTGAACTAATGCTCAGCACTAAACTGGTGCTAGATAAGAGTCAATGGAATTCAAGGGGGACTTGGGTTCCTTGTGGGAACATACTGATTCTAGGCTTATTCCTCTCTTGACACCATCACCAGGCTCTCCCTATCCTTCTATATTGGTTTAAATTTCTCCTAACCATTTCTATCAAAACAAGACATGAATCATATATTCAGTCAGTAAATGGCAATTTTTAAAATATAATAAGCAACTTTTTAGGGAATATAACATAGGACATATAGCGCATATAACGGCTATAACATGCGCTAATTTGTTCCTCTGCACCACGTATACAGAAACAACTCCATATCCAAAGCCACTGCTGTTACTACTATTAATTTTTTATTTCTTCCCATTTGTTAACCTTGAGAGGGCATAGTAGCAGAGGTGGGTATTCAGCAGGTTCTGACCAGCTCTGGAGAACTGGTAGCGGAAATGTTGAGTAGTTCGGAGAATTGGTAAATGCAACCTCTGACAGGCCCCGCCCCATCTATTCTCTGCCTCACGAGTCCCCGCTGATTGGGAGGAAATGGGGATTTTGCAGTATCCTTCCCCTGGAGTGCGGTGGGAATGGAGATTTTACAGTATCCTTCCCCTGCCATGCTCACCAAGCCATGCCCGCTAAGCCACGTCTACAGAACTGATAGTAATTTTTTTTTGAATCCCACCACTGCATAGTAGCCTCTGACAGTGGTAGTGTGGGAAATTCTTACTAAATGATGGTGTTAGCAGAAAGTGCAAACTTCATGAATTTTGGGTTTTATCCAGTGGGGTCTCTTTTAATTTTAAATAAATTATTAGAATCTCATGTAGCCTAGCTATTAGTACCCTGGTCAAAATGGACCCACAATCTCTGAAGCTACTACTGGTTAGACTTGATGTCTTTCGTATTTTGTTGATCTACCTGTAGAAAAGTCTGGGAAAAGCAAACAATAAAAATGCAAAATAAAAATATAACATTTGAAAAAAAAAAACCTTAAATTGTGAGCATGGGGTGAAGAATTGTGTCCTCCCCCTTTTTTTACAGAAAATTCCACCAACTATTTTCTCTGCTGTTGCAGAGAACTAATCTGGAGAGGGTCTAAGGCTCCCATCTGACCAACAAATGACATGCCAAGATCTAGTCTGCACAAAGCAACATTTTGATCTGAATTCATTTCAAACATTGTCTGCAGTGAATTACAGCTAGATGATGATTCCCTTTGTATTTAATGCTTCCCTTTTGGTCAAAGTAAATAGGACACCTGGGGAACAGGTTTTGGGTGTGGTTCTGGGATGGATGAGTTACATCAGTCAACATTAGAATCCCAACACAGGAAGGTTATGAGTCTAATACTTAACCTAATGCAGGAATTCAAATTAAACCATGCTTGGCAAATGATTGCCTTCTCTTTCCTTGAATATGTTTCAATGGCATCCCTTACTCTTTGGAACACCTTATTCCTAAAATGAAGGTGGCTCTCTCTCTCTATGCATTTAAGATGCAATTTAAAACCGTGTTATTGTAATGGGCATTTGACCCTCTTGTTAGTTCTAGTGCTGTCAGGTGCGAAAAGACCGGGTCCAAATGCTACATAGCCTGTGCACAGGACTTTTCCAACAAATGGTTAGCACCTGCTTGGAGAAGTGTCCACTGAATTCAAGGGAGGTTGGCTCTTAGTTCGCTTGTGACTACATAGGAATTCTAGGCTGATATCTCTTTTAACTTCAACCCCCACATTCTGCCACTCCTTCTGCAAGTGCTTCTTGTACATTTAGTTTTAATTTTAATTTGTTTGGACATCATAATTTAGTTTTAATTGTGTATATGCATTCAGTTGCTTGCCGTCCAGATTCAGGAGGCTTATAATTAGGGTAAGATGGATGGACGGATAGATAGATAAATAAAAGCTTCTAACTGAATTTACTGTTGGGAAGCTTTTCTTTGTAACATTCAATCAGAATTCACCTTCTTATAACTTAAGATGCCCCTTTTTCCATTTCTGATGTTAGATATAATCACTATGCAACTACAGCCGAAGCTCAATGGGCCATTTGGAGAGAAGGAGTGATGTTGAATTTGAATGTTTGTTAAGTGTAATGGTTGTAATTATATATAATGTGGGTTAGTTTGCAACTATTTGCCCTATTTGGTATGCTGCCTACTCATGTGACTCTCACAATAACACAAATGATGTCAATTAGGCATTACATCAGGGATGTTAAATGATGCAAGTTAAGTGGATTACGTCTCTCTGCCAACAAAAGTGCGTATAGTCAAGGCTACGGTTTTCCCAGTTGCAATGGATGGCTGTGAAAGTTGGACCATAAGGAAGGCTGAGGGCCAAAGAATTGAGGACTTTGAACTTTGGTGCTGGAGAAGACTCCTGTGAGTCCCTTGGACTGCAAGGCGATCAAACCAATCAGTCCTAGAGGAGATTAACCCTGATTGCTCTTAAGAAGGCCAGATCCTGAAGAGGAAACTCAAATACTTTGGCCACCTAATGAGAAGGAAGGACTCCCTGGAGAAGAGCCTCATGCTGGGAAAGATTGAGGGCAAAAGAAGAAGGGGACAGCAGAGAAGGAGGTGGTTGGATGGAGTCACCGAAGCAGTTGGTGTGACCTTAAATGGACTCCGGGGGAAGGTAGAGGACAGGAAGGCCTGGAGGAACCTTGCCCATCAGGTGGCAATTGGTCGGACATGACTTCGCAACTAACAACAACAAGGCATTACATTAGGGATGTTAAATGATGCAAGTTAAGTAAATTACGTTAATGGCTTGGATTATTTCAGATACATTGGCTTTTGTTCATTATTGGCAGCAAAGCCTGAACTCAACATTTATCTGTTGCATCCAAAGTCCATTAAGCAGGGCTCTATAAAATCTAAGATTTACTTCAGTTGGAAATGAAAGCACCAGTGCTTCCTTTGAGAATGTAGCACCTAATAAACTCCTTTTCAATGCTAGGTTTGCATTTCTGGAGCCTTGTCTCAGCTGATGTATATGTGAGATCATCCATTTCTTCCTTTTTCAGGGGTGGGATGGGGGGGGGAATAGGCTTGGAAGAATTCTATACTTCAAGTACTATGGAACCGGAACAAAACTGATAGAATTACCTAAAACCTAATCTCATGAATTTAGACAAGGAGACATCGCTCTAGAAATTAGCAAGCTTTACACAGGCTGCTGCTAAATAGAAAGAATGATTTATCAAAAGTTTTTAATGCTTTCTAATATTTTATTTGCTATTGAAACAGTTTAATAACACTGCATGTTCTTACTGGATTTTTTTTTGTATATTTCAATGTATTTTATTAATATGTGGCCACTGTTATGCAGGTTTTATATTATTCGTTATGGTGATTAAAACAATAAATAAATTGATTGATTGACTAAAACCAACCAACCAATTAACCAATCAACCAACCAACCAATTAACCAACCAACCAACCATACAACGAAGAAAGGTGCAGACCATAGTTATGAGTATTGTGCTGAGAAAATACATCCCCTTACAAATAGCAAAATTACACACTTGATACTTATTTATGATGCCATAAATTGAGGTCAGCATATGCTAGTAAGAAATATTTGCTCTTTTCTTTTTGGATAGCTGAATACTACCGATATAAGCCAGATAAGAGACCACAGATTTCATTCACTGCTTCCAAATCATTTCAACAGTTGTATCCAAAAATAGGACTGTAAAATCTAAAAGAATCCAAATATATTTCCTCACCAAGGAAACTGAGCTAATGGCGGTAGAGGAAAGTTGGATGACAGCCCTGCTAGAGTCCATAACTCATGTAAATAGATTAAAGAATGGAAAGTTCTGATTTGGGAACTAACCGACAAGCCAACCAATCCTTTTAGAGGCTCCTCTAATCCCTCCTGTGACCTGCCCTCATCCCCAGACACATGGAACCTGAGCTTCCTATCCATGATGTCTCTGCTTGTCCAAATCTTCTCCAAGATACCATGTGGATGTGCTAAAGTTCTGACAGAATGCAGAGTCTCTTCATCCAGAGCTTTCACACTGAAGTCCTTCTTTGGGGAATTGATTGTTGGAAGTCTACTGCTCATGGCGGTTGACCCCAGGTTTCTAAATGGATTAGAATTTCCCCCAGCAGAAGAAATGCTGGGTTGGTCACTTCCATTTGGGGTGAGGGGAAAATCAGTTCTTTTGTTTTAGTAGTTATTCACCCCTTTCTCTCTGAAAGTGATACCTCTGAAAATATAATCTCATTTCTCTTTGAAAATACCGAAATCCAGAATGATATAGTGATTAAAGTGTTGGATTGAGATGGAGAAGACCTAAGTTTCTATTTCTGATTCAACCTCATCAGGTGATGATGGACCAGTCCTTATCACTCAAACTCAACCCTCTCCACAAGTTTGTTGAGGGGATCAACTGAAGGATAACGTATTTCTCTTGAGATCCCAGAAGAAACCCAAGATATAAATATAATAAACCATATCTAGATAGGGGAAAAAAAGAACACTGGAATCTAAAATGAACATGGATAGTCTTCACTAAATACAATTCATGTTATGCTTTGTGCATATTTTTTTTCTTTGGGGTTAAGAAAAGTTCCTAATGAACCGAGTGGGTTTTGCAATCTACCCACATACAGTATACACATATGAATGGGACAGGTGTGATACCTGGGTCTTAATCAAATTATCTCTTTGGTAATAAATTTGATTGGATTCAGATACAATATTTTAACTTTAAAAGGTGTTTGAATGAGCAGTAGAAACATTTGGCAGAATAAATACACGTATTTGGGTTGCCCCTGCCTTCTGATGGAGTTTATCTTCTGATTTATCCCTCAAATTCTGGGTGTAGCCCTCGGGCTCAAGCATTATGCTATATGATGCCTTAACTGCATGTGACTGCTGAAGCAACTAAGAAGTTGACTCTTCCTCTCTGCCCGAAGGAGATGAGGCAGGGTGATCCTCCCAATGGTTCTTTTTTCCAATTAGTCTTTGGAGGTCTTGCAAGGAATTTCCTCAGAAGGGATTCTGAAGCTTCCTTCTTTCCTTGTTCTGGCTGGGCAGCAGCTCCGACCTTTAATTTCTGTTGGAGGACAATGAGAAAGCAACAAATGCCTTCTCTTGCTTTCATGTAGCAAACAGAATATCACATGTCTATATCTATCCTATCTATTTATCTATCATCTATCTATCTATCTATCTATCTATCTATCTATCTATCTATCTATCTATCTATCTATCTATCTATCATCTATCTATCATATATCTATCTATCATCTATCATCTATCTATCTATCTATCTATCTATCTATCTATCTATCTATCTATCTATCTATCTATCTATCTATCATCTATCTATCTAATCTATCTTATCTATCTATCTATCTATCTATCTATCTATCTATCTATCTATCTATCTATCTATCTATCTATCATCTATCTATCTATCTATCTATCTATCTATCTATCTATCTATCTATCATCTATCTATCTATCTATCATCTATCATCTATCTATCTATCTATCTATCTATCTATCTATCTATCTATCTATCTATCTATCTATCTATCTATCTATCTATCTATCTATCATCTATCTATCATCTATCAATCAATCAATCTATCTATCTATCTTATCTATCTATCTAATAAGCCTCCAGTCCCCTAATCATCTTTGTTGCTCTTCTCTGTACTCTTTCTAGAGTCTCAACTAACAAACAGCATTGGTATGACACCATGCCTGATGCATCATTTAAGAGCTTCATTAAACAGAACATGTGATGACTCCTGTATGTTAGTAAGTCACTCTCTGGCAAGAAGTGGTGAGAAGAGTGAGAGGAGAAGAATGCATGGCCCGTGTGCTTTCTGAATCATGCATTTTTGCCATGACCACAAAATCCTTTCGAACAGTGTCATTCAATTCAGAGAGCACAAGTGCATATTTATGCTGATGTATCCAAGAAAAACAATACTGCAATCCAAAGATCAATGCCGGTTTTTCTTTCATCATTCACATACTAACTTTGGAGAGATCCTTGAAGAAACCTTCAACCATCTATTGGATGTATTGCTTCAGTTTCCTTGGTGACTTCTAAAAATCACAATTTCTCTACATCCTCTCATATAAGAGAGGGCCCCTTTTTGGAAGATATCTTTATGTTTAGTCCACATGTACCTCATATTCTACCTCTGTAGAACAGAATCAGAGGACATTTAGTCGTTTGTTTCTGTTCTACAGAGGAATTAAGTTTGTCACCTGCACCTCTGTAACTGTCTGGTTTGGCTCTGCAATCCAACAAGGCAGACACAGACTTCAACCGATAATTAGAACGGCAGAAAAAACAATTGTTACCAACTTGCCTTCCATTGAGGACCTGTATACTACACGAGTCAAAAAGTGGGCTGTGAAAATATCTACAGACCCCTCACCTCCTGGACATAAATTATTTCAACTCCTACCCTCAAAACGAAGCTATATAGCACTAAGCACAAGGACAGTTTTCCCCCCGAACGCCATCACTCTGCTAAACAAATAATTCCCTCAACACTGTCAAACTATTTACTAAGAATATATTACTATTATTCTTCTCTTCCTTCCTAATACCTATCTCTTCTCTCTTATGATTATAACCACGTGGCTTGTACCTTTAAAAATTTATATTGTTTTATTTGTTTCCTAGTATAATTTGATTGCTTATTAGTAACCAATGACTATGACTAAGTGTTGTATCTTATGATTCTTGATGAATGTATTCTATTTTATTTTTCTTTATGCACATTGAGAGCATATGCGCCAAAGACAAATTCCTTGTGTGTCCAATCGCACTTGGCCAATAAAGAATTCTATTCTATTCAATTAGGACAATATATTTAAAAAGCTTTTTTTAATGAAGTGCCTTCTGTATGATTTAATGTTTCTACTGATTTCAACAATCTAATCTCATTCCACAGTAATGCTTAAAATT
This sequence comes from Natrix helvetica, assembly GCF_964273705.1. Lineage (NCBI taxonomy): Eukaryota > Metazoa > Chordata > Lepidosauria > Squamata > Natricidae > Natrix > Natrix helvetica. Next base: position 8,189,338 of record NC_138561.1, read on the forward strand.
GCTAGAAGATGTTATAACTTTTCTTCAGTAAAAAAAAGCATAGTAAAAATAAAACTTGCTCCTGCAAATTATGATAGGCTTTGTTGATTTGCCAGAACCAATTACATAAATCTGGGAATCATCAGTCAACTAGGAAGATATGCTGTTAACTAAAAACAAGGGTTTACAGAACAACTGTATTGAAAGACATTTACTAGCATCTGTGCCATTTCTAAAAACTAGCAGAGATGCTTACAATCTTCAATGCAGATGCCTACAAAATAAATATTTGAGGAAATGCCTGCTCTCTCACCAATCCGTCTGCAAGGTCTAAATTACTATAACGAACAGTTGTATTATATACAATTTTTCCAATTATTCAGAAGACCCCCTCTGTCTCCAGTGTTGGTTGGTTAGACATAGCAAGTAGCAGAAGGATGAACAAGGAGTTTAGGTGATGATGTCAAAGCTCAACAAGGCAAGGTGAAAGACTGTAGCTCAAAAGCACATTGTATTATAAATATATAGCATGACATTTAGGTGTTTATGTATTTATTTTTCATGTTTCCAGACCATTCATCTCATTCAATATACTAAATATATGAAAGACCATAATTAAATAGCATTTGAGTCCCTTTCCTTGGCTTTACCATTAGTTGATTAATTATGTCAGCTGCTATATGTATTTATTTTCTGGGTGTTTTTATTGTTTTATTGTTCTGTACTTTTATAATTGTGAGCTGCCGAGAGTCATTTGGTTGAGTTAGATGGCTACAGAAAATGAATGAATGAATGACTCAATGAAATGACTCAATGAATAATTAAATAAATAAATACCCCCAGTTCAATATCTAGCATTTACCAGAAGATCTCATTCTTATAGGATTCTGATTGGATCTTTGGGATTCCTCCTAGTCTTAAGAACAGACAATGACATCATGACAAAGGATTGGGGTAAGTTTTGTTGTAACAAAGGCGAATTGAACATTTATTGGAGATGTTTTAATTTGTATTCCTGCATTGATCAGCAGATCAAAGTCTGTGAATTCAATGTTTCTTCCAGTGCAACCAGCTAATTTGAATTTAAGGGATTAACCAGTAACTAATATTTTGAATGCCTCTGCTATGAAGATGAGCTTCAGGCAATTCTATATCTGAAAGTAACTCACTTCATGCAGTTGGACTCACTTCTGTGATTTCCTTACTGAAAAAGAAAGATCATTTTTAGGCCACAGTATTTGAGAGTCTTTTAGAAATATGAAAACAGGTTAATGAAGTTAGTTGCACGTCTGGTTTATAAAGTAAAGGTAAAGTTTCCCATCCCACATATGTGTTAGTCGTTTCTGACTCTAGGGGGCAATGCTCATCTCCATTTCAAAGCCGAAGAGCCAGCGCTGTCCGAAGACATCTCCATGGTCATGTGGTTGGCATGACTAAATGCTGAAGGCGCACGGAATGCTGTTACCTTCCCACCAAAGGTATTTATTTGCGTTTTTTAAGTGCTTTCAAACTGCTAGGTTGGCAGAAGCTGGGACAAGTAATGGAGGCTCACTCCGTTACGCGGCACTAGGGATTCGAACTGCTGAACTTTCTGATCAACAAGCTCAGAGTCTTAGCCACTGAGCCATCTTAATGAATTATGAACTTTAACAAATGAACTAATTCCATAGGAGGAAACAAAGACCCTTAAATAATAAGCACCCTTTATTTTACCTACCTCTGATGTTACACCAGAGAACTTTGGAATGACTTTTTAATGCTGGCCATGGTCTTGACTCAGAGAGTCAAGGATATCTTGCCCTGCACCTGGAGGGGTGTGACTGGGAGGTATCTCCAATTGGGACGGTGCATGATTGGGCCATGGGATGGACATGTGGGTGCTGGGCGGGGACTTGGACTTTATTTTGAATGAGGAAAACCTGAAAGCTTTCAGATTCGGGTTTCCCCAGATGTGCCAATATGACATCTCTAATAAAATGGAACTTTGAGGAAACTCGAGCCTCTGAGTCTTCTTTCGTTGGGGGTGCTACTTGGAACCCTAACAATATGTTTTACAAAATTCTTAAGGAACGCGACAGTATCCATGCATAGGCAAGAAAGAAGGGAACCTGAGGATTACTGGAAGTATAACATAAAACCTGGAACAATGAGGAACAACCTATACAAGGACTGATGAATGAGTATGCACCAAGGACACAAAATTGAGATGAGAAGTTGAAGAACAAATTTTGAAGATTGAGACAAAGAATGCATGTCTTGAATGGAAATGCTCTAGAGCAGGGGTGTCCAAACTTGGCAATTTTAAGACTTGTGGACTTCAACTCCCAGAATTCCCCAGCCAGCATAGCTGGCTGGGGAATTCTGGGAGTTAAAGTCCACAAGTCTTAAAGTTGCCAAGTTTGGACACCCCTGCTCTAGACTGTTAAGGTTTCTAGTAGACCAGGAAAATGCAACCTTATATTAATTGCGGGATAATATTTCCTCCTAAATTGCAACTACTTTCACTTAAAAAACTTAACCAAAACTCTTCTTTTAATGTGTATAAAATCGACAGTCCGTAATATATTCATGGCTCCATATACGCTTTTGTTTTCATCTGTTGAGATAATTGGTTATTAACTTCTGATTATTCTTGTGTTCTTCAAAATAACGAGCAATTCATCTTTTATTAAAAAAAGGTTGACACCACCACCAAGATCCTTATGTTATAAATAGATACAACATTTGAATTCTCCCCAATATAACGAATAACGGGAGAAAGAGAGAAGCAAACTATTCTTTCACTGTTTTTATTGCTTTATAATTGTTTTATTTATTGGTTTTCTTATTATGGTGAGCCACCCAGACTCGCTTAAGATGGGTGGCCACATAAATCCTTGGAATAAATAAATAAATAAGCCATGAATATGCTATACTGTTAAAAAAAATCTAATGAATGGACAAAAGAATTTTCTATAGCTCTTTTTTTGTCACATAATCATCCTTTTGATTAGAAAACAAGGCCTAATTTTGATTACATTTGAATTTTATAATTAAAAGTAGGACGTGCCTCAACATTAATTAATTCCATACTCATGTCCCACCACAAGTCATCATTTCATATTTATATGTTATGGTTTTTATTGTGTGATGTACGTATGTGTTTGTATGTGTGTGTGTGTTTGTTAGCAATCTGTGAGGACAAAGAAGAAGAATGAAAGGGTAGAGGAACAAATGTTGTGGTTTTCAAACAGAGGCAAAAATATTGTGAGAAATGTTAAGACAACTGTGTTAAGAGATATTTCTGAAACTAAAAAAATGGGGGAAAACCCCTCCTCGCATGTTCCCTGGCCCTTGACTTCATTAAACATTGACTTCCTTTTGAATTTGCAATTTGTGTTCCAGAGAAAGTCCCAAGTCAAATTTCTGTAGACCTTTGAATCTTTGTTAACAATGGGGTGGACTAATATTCCACATTGTTCATATGGAACAATGTAGATTAATGCTGAAATAAATATTTCTATCTGTGGAAATGTGGGCACATCAATTAAAAACTGTTTTTCAGCAAAGACACCTCCTACTTCTTCCTCCCATGATCAGATACCACTCAATTCAGCAATGGAAAACCTTCAGTGTAATTGTTCCATCAACTTGACAGCCGTCACTGGCATATTAGATAAGAAAGGAGTTTATTGGCTAAGATCTCCTATGATTTTTATGATGTAGACCAGAACTAAATCCAAATTGACCAAGACTTTCATGTACCCTCCAACTGGATTCAAATTAAATTCTGATTCTTTTCAATTCTGCAGTCCTTTATTCCAATTAAGTTTATTTTTTTTACCCCACTTTTCCCATCTAAAAAAAAAAAGTCACTCTAACTAGCTTTACAAACTATAAATAGAACAAAACAACTAACCAATCATGACACCAAACTGTTCACTAATTAAAAGAAGTAGCAGAAAGAGAAGGACAAAGAGCCAAGCTAAGTCAAGATAACTAAGCCCCAGAGCTCACTGTAACATTATTACCAAAAAGCCATTAAGAGTTGTTAACCTAATTTTGCGAAGCTTCTTTTCTGGTAACATTGTATTGCAAACTCGGGCATATAAAACCTTTGCCAGACCAATTCTCGAATACAGCTCGTCTGCCTGGAATCCACACTGTATATCAGACATTAATACAATTGAGCGTGTCCCGAGGCATTTCACAAGAAAAGTATTCTACTCCTCTGCTTACAATAGGATCCCTTATGCTACCAGCCTCGAACTTTTGGGCTTGAACAACCTGGAACTACACCACCTACGGTCTGACCTAAGCATAGTACACAAAATTGTCTGCTACAATGTCCTACCCGTCAATGACTACTTCAGCTTCAACCTCAATAATACTTGGGCAAACAATAGATACAAACTGAAGGTAAACTGCTCCAAACTTGATTGCAGAAAATACAAGTTCAGCTACAGAGTGGTCATACCTGGAATGCTCTGTCTGACTCCATTGTTACATCCTCACAGTTTCACCTTAAAATGTCTATCGTGGACCTCACCCCTTTCCTAAGAGGTCCATAAAGGGGGTGTGCATAAGCGCACCAGCATGCCTATAGTCCCTGTCTTAATGTCCCCATTTATCTGTATTTACTTTCTTTGTTCATGTTTATGTTCATACCTATACTTGTTATTTTGTACATGTTTGACAAACAAGTAAATGTCGATCGATCTTGTGCTAGGGTTTCCCAGGAGATGGGGTCAATATCCAGGGACTTGAAGGAGGATTTCAACATGTCTTTGTATCGCTTCCTTTGTCCGTCCTCCCCTTGTGATCACTTTCCTTGCGACAGCTCACTGTAGAGGAGCCGTTTAGGGATGCGATGGTCTGGCATCCTTGCAACACAGCCTGCCCAGCGTGTCTGGGCTTTCATCAGCAGGATGTGAACTGATGGCAGGCCTGCTCTGGAGAGGACATCTTTGCCTGGTACCTTGTCCTGCCACCGGATCCTCAGAATTCTACAGAGGCAGGTCATGTGGAAGTGGGTCAATTGCCTAACGTATCTGCAAGAAAACAACCAAGCTCAGAGAGCACCAAGGACTCTAAGCACTCTCTGGAAGTGTGTGGAAGTATACATCTCCTGGAAGGAGTTCCAGGTTTTTCCCCTGGTGAACCTCATCCTAGGCTCCAGTGGTGGATTCTGCATCTCGGGGCCCGGCATCCTCCACATGTACATGCACAGTGCTCATCCCAGATTTCTAAAAACTTCTAGCTGGAGCTAGGGCAATCATCTCTGTCATTTGGTCCCTGATTTTAACTAGCACTGGCAGTGAAATGAAGATCTTCTGAAAACACTGCGAACTGCTTGATTTATAACTTCACTAGCTGGATACCCGTGCTTCGCGACGAAACTATGTGATCAGGCGATGCAGGAGAAATTTAGTTCACAATCCGTTGGCTCAGTGGTGGTCGGTGATTGAAACACATAAGGGAATATTGTTCCGCCGCCTTGAATCCGGAAGCAGTTCCATAGGCGGAAGGCGTAGACATTTTGGTCAGGTGACGTTTAGTACTGTAAGGAGCCCCAGACCGCTCCTAAGTGAAGGAGTGGAACGTCTGCCAGTTTGAACTGAGGTAACGGAATGTGAGGCAGCTGGCAGTTGGAACAGAGTTCTTTTCAGGTGGGGAGGGGGAGTAAAACGTCTTAGCATCAGAGCATGTTAATTACTGTATAAGAATTACTAATGATCTGATGGTCATTTCAAAAAATCCTTTGTTACCGAGCATACGTGCCAAATTTCAAGTTTGTAGGCTTTACGGTTCTGGAGATTTTGTGATGAGTGAGTGACACTTGGCTTATATATATGTGTGTATGTATATATGTGTGTGTATATATATGTGTGTGTGTATATATATATATATATATATATATATATATATATATATATATATATATATATATATATATATATATATATATATATATATATATATATATATATATATATATATATATATATATATATATATATATATATATATATATATATATATATATATATATATATATATATATATATATATATATATATATATATATATATATATATATGCTGGTTTTGTTGTATTCGGGTCTTTTCCCGTGTAAGGTTGAGATTGTCTTTGCAACGTTTCGGCAGGATCACACCTGCCATCTTCAAGCTGTGGGCTTAAAATTTTAAGCCCACAGCTTGAAGATGGCAGGTGTGATCCTGCCGAAACGTTGCAAAGACAATCTCAACCTTACACGGGAAAAGACCCGAATACAACAAAACCAGCATACCTACACCCGTGAAAATCTACGAAAACAAATATATATATATATATATATGTGTGTGTGTGTGTGTGTGTGTGTGTGTGTGTGTGTATGTATATATGTATATATGTATATATATATATATATATATATATATATATATATATATATATATATATATATATATATATATATATATATATATATATATATATATATATGATTTGCTGATAAAATGTACAAACAGACCAACCTCAAAGATGTTTTTTCCAAGGACTTGAAGAATGATAATGGGTTCTGTCAAGTATAAATTAATGCATTTTAAAGAGAAATGCGACAGTTCTCAGAAATAAACAAGCCTAACTAACATTTCTTCACACTTGTTAAATAAACACCGTTGTTCTTTATATTCTTGGTTTAACCAGTAGTTGACCATTGGGGGTAATGTACAGCTGTAAAACTCTCCTGGTTGGGTCCACTGAAACCTCAAAACTGAATCTCATAGAACATAGATTAAAACACTCCCAGGGAACCTCAGGAAATTTCAGAGGAAAATGGCAAATCTCATGAAACGTTGAAAGATTGGGTGATTTTTAACTATTTTTAATGTATTTCTTCTTCTTCTTCTTCTTCTTCTTCTTCTTCTTCTTCTTCTTCTTCTTCTTCTTCTTCTTCTTCTTCTTCTTCTTCCTCCTCCTCCTCCTCCTCCTCCTCCTCCTCCTCCTCCTCCTCCTCCTCCTCCTCTTCTTCTTCTTCCTCTTCCTCTTCCTCCTCCTCCTCCTTCTTCATTGTAAGGGCACTAATGCTAGATTGACTAACTATAGAAAAGTTATCTAACCCTAACCTTCAGTTTAAGTAATTTTCCGTTTACTTTTTAGCAATGTCACAATTCTATAAGGACTACATAAGCATTGAGTTTCGCTGAATGCATACTGAAGATTTAGTACATTGACCATACTTATTTGAAGCTTTATTGTACATTATTTCCCCTTCAATCAGCTAACTTTTAGAATAATTTTGTTTTTAGATGATTGACTGATCAGTTGGTTTCGTGTTCACTGCAAGCAAGAGCCTCTTGATAGGTTACAATGATAACACTAAAACCTCCAAGGTACAACTACATCTGAGTATGCAACAGGCAAAATTAAGCCACAAATAAAAACCACCAACCAACCACCAAGAAAGCAATAAAAGACAATGAAACCTCTACAAGCAAAGGCCCTCTTAAAACAATTCTGTTTTTAAGAATTTCCTGAGGCCTCACAAGGTAAGAGCTAATTGGATTTCGGAGGATGGGGAATTCTATAACATCTGTGCTGCCAAAGAGGAACAACTTTACACAGATATACAATTTGGTGGTCTACTCATTGATGCAAATAACCTGAACATGCTTCTTTTTTAGTTTTGTAGACTCAGGACTAGTAGTATTGACTGTTTCTAGAAGAACAGCTCCTAGCTTTGTCTCCCGTTCCTTCCTTCCATCAATGGATTTATTTTCAAAGCCAAAAGATGGAAGGAGTGTTGGAAAACACAGGAGACAGATGTTATCTTCCATAAAAATGTTGCAAATAGAGCATGGAGAATTCACAACAAAAGGCTTATCTTAAATATCCCAAATGTCTTTCTGGATAGCCAGCAAAGAGACGGAGAAACCAGCCAGCCAGCCAAACTCCTGTATTATTTTCATCTTTGGCTGATGGATGGATCCAGCTGGATCTTTTCCTAGATATGATATTTTGGAGGGGAAGCAAAAGATGATGACTTGATGACTAGAGGACAACCATTTAAATATGAGCCAGACATGTGCAGCAACTGCCAAAAAAACCAACACACCTCTAGGCTGCATAAACAGAGGGATAGAATCAAGATCACGTGAAGTGTTAATACCACTTTATAATGCCTTGGTAAGGCCACACTTGGAATATGGCGTCCAGTTTTGGTTGCCATGATGTAAAAAAGATGTTGAGACTCTGGGAAGAGTGCAGAGAAGAGCAACAAAGATTGACTAGGGGACTGGAGGCTAAAACATATGAAGAACGGTTGCTGGAATTAGGTAATGAAAAGAAGGACCAGGGGTGACATGATAGCTGTGTTCCAATATCTCAGGGGTTGCCACAAAGAAGAGGGAGTCAAACTATTCTCCAAGGCACCTGAGGGTAGAACAAGAAGCAATGGGTGGAAACTAATCAAGGAGAGAAGCAACTTAGAACTGAAGAGAAATTTCCTGAAAGTTAGAACAATGAATCAGTGGAACAGCTTGCCTCCAGAAGTTGTGAATGCTCCAACACTGGAAGTTTTTAAGAAGATGTTGGATAGCCATTTGTCTGAAGTGGTGTAGGGTTTCCTGCCTAAGCAGGGGATTGGACTAGAAGACCTTCAAGGTCCCTTCCAACGCTATTATTCTATTCTATTCTATTCTATTCTATTCTATTCTATTCTGTTCTGTTCTGTTCTGTTCTGTTCTGTTCTGTTCTGTTCTGTTCTGTTCTGTTCTGTTCTATTCTGGAGTGCACCGCTATCTCAGCCTGATGGAGCTCAGAAGTTTGTCAAAAGGCAGTGATGTACAACAAGGGCCTGCAGATCATAGTTATATCCAGAGGTGGGTTCCTACCGGTTCGGACCAGTTCTGCTGAGTAGGTAGTAACATGGCCTGCCACACCCTCAAACTTTTTCTCCTCTTTTTTGCTTCTGTAGAAGCATTTTTTTAGTACTGCACATGCACGCGCATTGCACATCAAGTGTGTGTGTGTGCCCAGCAAACTATCCCTGAGCTCCTATTTTGCAGCACCCAGCATTTCCAAGTTCACAAGTCAACAAATAAAAATGGTGTGATTTTCCAGTGATGCTTGGGACAAAAATAAGTAAAAGTATAAGTAATAAGCAAGAGAAGAGAAAAGTTAGATCAAATGTCCAAGTCTCAGGTTAGCCTTCCCCAATCATCATCATCATCATTTTTATTTATTCATCAAACAAAAATTACAAATTTGAATAAACAAAATGAAAAAAACCACACACCCTAAAATGTGACAGGGGCGATAGGCGCATTAGCACTTACACAAGCCCCCTTAGGAACCTGTTAAATATTTTGTGAGATCCACAGAAGTTAAGTTGGAATTGAAACTGTGGAAGTTAGCTGAAACAACTGAATCGGGTAAGATACTCTAGACTTTGATAACTCTGTTGCCAAAAAAAAAAAAAAAAAATACGATCAGATTTAAAGCAGTTTACATGAAGTTTAAAATAGTTGTATCATCATTGTCACAAGGTGTGTGTGTGTCCTCCCCCAGTCAAAAATATCAACTTATTATAGTGTAAAAAAATTAGGAAGACAACTATTTCACTTCTGAAAGGACGGGACGGTAGAGAATAAATGGTTCGACTCTTCTAAGAACCAGCTTGTAAACAGCAGTGAAATAAAAAGATGTGGGTGTAACTGATTCACAGTGATACCTAAAGCCAAATTTTTGTATCATAGGAAAAGTTATAGGCTTGCGATGCACACTAATCTCAACCACCTCCACCCAATTTGGGGTCTGCATTCCATTATCAGCAACGCTACTTTCTAAAGCTTGATATTATTATGCAAGATAATCTGTTCGGAGTAGGAGTAACACAATAGATCAGCTGCTTTCATTTCTCTCAATGATTATTTGAGAATAAAAGGAAAGAAAATGGAAATTTTGTCCTGCCGCTTCTCAATTCTGCTCCAAAAATGCTCGTATCTATTCCAAAACTATCTGATTTAAAAGCTAGTGTGCCTGCCCGCTCTCAAGTCCTGGCATTTATTTAAGCAGGTGAATTAATAATACCCTGAGTGAATTGTTGCATGGCCGTTAATTTTGCAAAAATCTAAACAGTGATACCTGTTTGTCAAGATATAAAACCGGAATTGTTAGTCCTGAAGCTTATAACCCTAATGGTAATATTCCAGGAATCTGCTTTTATTCCCCCTCCTCTCATTTGAAGCTTACCAGTTAGATGTTCAAACATCTGTAATCACAATTGCTCTGGATTATTTCGTTGATCAAATACCTTTATGATTGAGTCATTCATTATCCTTAACATGCCAGAGCAGAAGGCAATATTAAATATCAAGATTTTCCAAGTCAATTACAAGTTTAAATAAGCATCAATCAACAAACCTGAAATCTACCATTTATGACAACACTACTAATTCAGTTTTTCATTAATACCTGCAATAATCTGCATCAAAAAAATATCTGCATGAAGATATTGGTTAGGTTGAAATGGGATTATATACAAATGGTGACCCTCTAATTCCTACAATGTATAAACTTCTGTTGATATTTGAAAGAGAATAAGTGAAAAGATATAAAGTGGGCTAAAAATTTGTTATAGTATACAGATGGAGCAATGGGAAAATATGTGATTGAAAATATTGAAATTTATATTGTTATACTCTGAGATTTTCTATAATATGATGTACTGTGGGTATATGGGGCTTCCCTTGAGATGCACCCGAAGACTACAGTTGGTCCAGAATGCGGCCGCGCGGGTGATTATGGGGAGTACGAGATACTCCCATATAAACACCTCTCCTGCGCGAGCTTCACTGGCTCCCTGTGATCTATCGGGTGCGTTTCAAGGTGTTGATTACCATCTTCAAAGCGCTCCATGGCACAGGACCTAGTTACTTGCGGGATCGCATCCTGCCCCATACATCCCTACGACCAATCCGCTCTCACAGAGAGGGACTCCTCCGGGTGCCGTCTACTAAGCAGTGCCAAAGGGCGGCGCCCAGGAGCAGGGCCTTCTCTGTGATGGGCCCAGCCCTCTGGAATGACCTTCCCCCCCGACATTAGGATTACTACCGACCTCCGCTCCTTCCGTACAAAACTCAAGACCCACCTTTTTCAACTAGCCGGCCTGGCTCAACTATAGTTCTATCTCTAATCCTCCTGGCAATTTTAAACTTTAAATTTTAAATTAGGGTATTTTAATTTTTAATCTTATTATTACTGTTGTATGTATTGTATTGTATGTATTGTAACAATTGTTGTGGTGACTTTTATACATCCTCCGTGTAATGTCTATGTGTAACATGTGATTTATTTATTGTACGCCACCCCGAGTCCCTTCGTGGAGAGGGAGCGGCTAACAAGTCTAATAAATAATAATAATAATAATAATATGTTTCCAGAGAAATTGCCTAGTAAAGGCATTTCAAATGCACGTTGGAACTATGCACAGGCAAAGGATCTGTTATCATGGTAAAAAAAAAGCTAGAAAAGTTTGGATTGAAATTCCTACACTGATTCAGAAGACTTTAAAGATTAATACACAATTGAGGCCAGAAGTCTGTCTTTTTGGGACTGATGGACGGGCAGTTGGAAAAACATGGAACACTGTTTTTTTTTAATATGACAACTCCAGCGAAATTATTATATGCACCAAGGTAGAAAGATTCAGCAATTCAAAAGAGAGGAATTTTCCATCATCTTCACCAAATATTGAGATGGCCAAACTGACTTTTTTAAAATCAGAAACAAAGACAATATTTATGGACTTGGCTTGGTCACTATTTTCCAGTCAAAACTATGGTTAAATTCTGTCCATATCTTGTGAAATTAAAAAGTTTCATCATGTCATTTCAACCCTGACTTACAAATAACCTCCTGTATCAGATAGGTACTGTATATCTCTGGACTGGGAAATGCCTTCCATTACTCATGCATTCTGGCCAGCAGGTGTAACTCTGGAGCTGGGACTAGCCATACTTATTACAAGATATTTCATCCTTCATATAAAATTAGAATTGGAAAAGATACAGATGGCTTACATGAAGAAAAGTATCTAGTTTTGAACACGTTTGACAACCATTTGCAGCAATTGCAGAAACAGCTTCTCATATTTTTAGAAAAACACAGAAAAATAATTTTACAATACATATTCTTTGCTCAACCTACCTATTACTTTTCTGGTGACTATGAATATCTTACGGCTCAGGATGTGGTGAATTTTCATTGATTTCATATAGCAAAATAATCTATGGTAATTGTCAGGAGATATTGGTTGGCAGGCACTTTCGAAGAGGAGGTAGTGAACGGAGTAAAAAATAATCCAGGTAGAGCACCAAGTACCCCACATTCCATAATTCTTGAAGGCAAATCATGGTAAAACATTAATCTCTCTATACATGGTCATAGAATATGATATTGTGCTCCTCATAGAGTTTTCCTATTTATGCATCTGAAGTCAACCTGAGTATCTGAGTGTGAAAGGCCTTTTCTTATATATTAAAAGAGGAGTTTGTAGGTTTGAGTTTTAGTAAGAACTCTATGAGAGAACTCTACGTAAGGACGCTGAGCGCCAAAGAATGGAGGACTTTGAACTCTGGTGCTGGAGAAGACTCCTGCGGGTCCCTTGGACTGAAAGACAATCAAACCGGTCAGTCCTAGAGGAGATCAACCCTGACTGCTCTTTAGAAGGCCAGATCCTGAAGAGGAAACTCAAAGACTTTGGCCACCTAATGAGAAGGAAGGACTCACTGGAGAAGAGCCTAATGCTGGGAACGATGGAGGGAAAAAGAAGAAGGGGACGACAGAGAATGAGGTGGCAGGATGGAATCACTGAAGCAATAGGTGTGCATTTGAATGGACTCCAGGGGATGGTAGAGGACAGGAAGGTCTGGAGGAACGTTGTCCATGGGGTCGCGATGGGTTGGACATGACTTCGCAACTAACAACAAAAACTCTATAAATTGATGCTCATGTTATGGATTATCTCAGAAGAGATTAATCAAATGTATATTGCACCTGACTCCCAGTGACTCTGAGAAGTTGTTTTACCTATAGTTTTCGCTATTGTGATTACCAGGTGAGAAGGGGAGAGGGAGTTTTTAACTACCTTATGATTTTCCAACATACATATTACTATAACTGAAAGCAGATGTTATGAGAAAAACACACACAATCCAAAGTTGAAAATCTATTAATATTCCTAGTTGTTGACTCAGCATTTTGCTAGTATTGGTATAAGCTTATCAGTACTGGTGCATATGGATAAAAGTTTCACTCACTGTTCATAGATATTCTACGTGGAACATAAAATCAACCAGTAATCCTCTTCTTTCCTTTTAAGCACAAGACTGGTTAATATTTCTAAAAAATTAGGAGGTTACTGGTGAGGACATTGTCCTGTCATGACAACTCTGTAGAAGCATGCTTTATTGTAGAAATGGGTGAGACATCTATGCTGAAATATCACCAAATTACAAAATAATATAAACATCTGCAAAATCATTTGCATAAAATGATAATAAGAATCTTATTTATTTTTTTGGGATAAACCAAACTAAATTCATTATTCTATGGAATGCACAATGCTAAAACTGTATCTTAAATATTCCTTTCATACTGCATATTGTCTCCTTTGGCTCTTTGTAGAAAACTTAAATCATTATCAAAGGAAGTCTATACGCTAAGCTTAGAAGAAGTATAATTAATTTGATAGAGGTGCTTCCATTTACAGCTGTCTTCCACTAAATATCCAGTTGTGGCTTTCATGACCAGCTTACAGGCTCAAATGCCAAACTAATTCAAAACAAGGAATTCATGCATAGTTGATGATATATACAGGTGGAAGAAGTGATGAAACACACATTGTGTATTACAGTGAAAACCCTGCTTCTGATGTATTTGCATGCAAAATTGCAACACGCATAAAAGCACGGAGCTTGCATTTTGAGTGTTTTCCTTTGGTTATATAAAGAACTTTGGCTAAGTTATCATTGCTTTAGAATCTGGGGTTCAAACTTTAATCAACACTGTTTCTTGTGAAAGATGACAAATGCTTATGGTAGGAGTAGTTAGTAATCATTGCACATGTCTTTATTATCAATACATATTTCTTTGGTTGTACAAGAGTTATGAAACTGCAGTAAAGAATTTCTTGTTGCCATCCAGGGCAGCGTTTCTCAATCTTAGCAACTTTTAAGAGAGATGGACTTCAAGAATTAATAAAATACATGATAGGATGATAAAGTGAAATAAATTGTGAATGAAAAAAAATACATGTAAGGGAATGATTAAAAATGATGAAAAATATGAGGAAGAGAGAAAGATAATATATAGTAAGCATATAGGAAAAAAGTAGCTACAAATAATAACATCTTGGAAAGCAAGAAAGATAAGTCTAAAAGACAGCGTAAATGCAAATCATTTTTTGTAGTAATGTGTTAATCAGTATTTAATTAGGGGTGACACCATGTTTATACATGTTGGGGTTTTTTGATGCCTTTTAAAATGTCTTATTTTTTGTGGGCTTTTCCCCCTCTTTTTTGGAGTTTTGAATTTTAACTTTGCCTTGAATAAAATAAAGACACAGAAATTTTTTGCATGAATGTTTAAAAAAATGTAAGAGGGCAAAGAGGGGTAAACAAGGAGTCTTCAAGTGAGTGAGTAGAATTAAAAAAAGAAGTGATTACATGATTTGAAACAAAACTAAAATGAGTGAATGTTGGATGGAATATTTTAAAGATTTCTATATGAATTACACGGTGAAGAATGAAATGGTAATAATATTATTACTTAGTTCAAGACAAATATTGAAACCAAAAATAAATGCTGTGAGAAATGAAAAGATTGTAAGTATGGATTGTGGAGAGATTGATGGCAAATAAATGTAATAAATAATAATATAGTAACTGGAGAAATATGGGTGTTATCTTCTGGAATGTTTCTGTAACTTTGTCTATTATACTTTTATTCATTAAACATGAAACTCAGTCAACTGAACATTTAAAATGTATAATAAATATTATTGACTGGCACTGATGGCTGATACGGGTTGCTAACAGCATCCTAGGTTATTTGTTTCTTTATTATTATTATTTATTATTCATTAAACATAAAACTCAGTCAACTGAACATTTAAAAATGTGTCACAAATACCATTGACTGGTGCTAATGGTTGATACGGGTTGCTGCCAGCGTCCTAGGTATCAACCAAGTATCTTCTTAAAATATATGATGTTCCCAGTAGCGCAGTTTTTTGCAGTTTTGCTGCGTTATTGCAGGAAGCTGCAATTTCTTGATGTGTTTTATAAAATTCTTGGACATGGTATCAAGTGTCCCGATGACAATGGGTATCACTATTTTTTGTTTATTATTATTATTATTTTTATTAATGAAGCATGAAATTCAAGTCAAGTGAACATTTTAAAGATGTGTCACAAATACCATTGACTGGTGCTAATGCTTGATACGGGTTACTGTCAGCGTCCTAGGTATCAACCAAGTATCGACTTAAAATATATGATGTTCCTAGTAGCGCAGTTTTTTGTGCTTCCACTGGTGTTATTGCAGGAAGCTGCAATTTCTTTATGTATTTTGAAAATTGTTGGACATGGTACCAAGTGCCCCGATGACAATGGGTATCACTGTTACATGTGTCATCCATAGCCATGTAGTTTCGATGTCCAGGTTGCCATATTTCGTGATTTTTTCCCAGTTCTTTTTCTTTGACTCTGGCGTCTCCTGGTACAGCCATATCAATAAACTGTACATTTTGGCCCTTCTACAACTGTGATATCTGGCGTGTTGTGTTCCAAAAGACGATCCGTCTGTATTTGAAAGTCCCACAATATCTTCACCTTCTCATTTTCGGTAACTTTTTCCACTTTGTGCTCCATGACTTTTTGGATAAAGGTACATCTGTATTTTTTACATAATGACCAGTGGATTAATTTAGCAACTCAGTCATGTCTAGCTTTGTAACCAGTTTGTGCAATTTTGCTGCATTCACATATTAAATGTGAAAGAGTTTTTACTTTGTTGTTGCAAAGTCGGCTGCGTTATTGCAGGAAGCGGCAATTTCTTGATGTGGATTGTCAATGGATTTTTGTATTTTTGCTTTCATGGCATTAGTTTGTAGTGCTTGTTCTTGAGCAGCCATTATTAAACCTTCCGTTTCTTTCTTGATGGATCCCATCTTAAGCCATGCCCATGTAAGGTTGTCATCACATTTTCCTTCAATGTTTTTCAAGTGTTGTCCATGCCAAGCTTTGGTTTTCCATCTATTTAATCTGTCATTGTTGTTGTTGTTGTTGTTGTTGTTGTTGTTGTTGTTATATATCTAGCCGGGATTTTTAAATTTTTATTTTGAAACATTTTATTAGGTTATAAAATAAAATACAAAATACAATACAAATTATTTTCTGTAACTCTGTTAATGCATTTGTGATTACTGCATTTGTTTATTTCTAACTGGAAAGTACACCATTATTGTTCCTCAATACCAAGAGTGTTACAAGCGTAAACAAAAAGCTACAGGAAATTAAATGTGTTACATTTGCTTGAGAAGCTGTTTGCCGGGATTCTGACCCAAGAGGTAGAAATTTATGAGAATGGACAACATTGGGAAATGCAATGTCGTTTTATGCTAGCTGAGTGGTGGCCAGAACAGATTTCTGCTTTTGGGGAGGTGGCTAAGAGATGGATTTGAGAAAATTTAGTGTACAGGGACACCTCGGCATTTGACTGCTTCAAAACTCCTCAAATTTACTTGATGCATTTTGATGCGAAAATGCTCTCTGGGCAGTTTCTTTGATATTCAGCACCCTGCAAAAAGAAGAGAGAGATGAATGCACAGGGCAGGCACGAAGTCAGCCATGTTGGAAAACTCGCTGACAGGAAAAAGGACAGGTAGAACGTTTTTTCCTGGCCAAAACAAAGCATCATGTGGTAAGTCACCTGGCGTCAGACTTGGAAGCCATCTTTTATATTGGGCCTTCAGGCCTGCCACATTGTCTCCTGTGGGATTATATGGAGTATGGGTGATATATAGAGTCAAAATAACATTGTTTCCTCAGAGAGTCAAGGCCACCTAGCCCTGCAGCTGCGATGCGATGACTGGGAGGCACCTCCAGTTTTGGATGGTGACTGATTGGATTTGAACCTTATTTTGAGTGATGAAAACCTTGAAACTTTCAGATTCGGGTTTTCCCAGATGTGCCAAAAGGACATCTTTAATAAAATGGAACTTTGAGGAAACTCAAATCTTCTTTCGTTGGGGGTGTTACTTGGACCCCTGTGTTGGTTGTTTGATTTTAGTATCCATTATGCCTCCCAGAACCAATTAATGTTGAATACTGAAGCACCGTTGTACTTTACCATAGTATTTGATATTTTAAAAAAGCACCTGATAAAGAAAATAGGATTTTTGAGTTATGGAATATTTTGTCTGGTGATTGGTTGCTGAATAAGATATAGTAAGGTAAATAAACATGTGTGAGGATAAATAGAATACTTAATAACTGGTTTAGTGTGGTAAGATAATGATGTGGGACGTCCTCTTGGTTGTTTAATGTATTTATGGATGAACATGTGGAAGGATTGTGTTGACTTGGAGACTTTTTTTGTGGTAGGGCCATACGCGCATGTATAATTTTATAGATAGACGATGCCATGTTGTTGGGTGGGAACCTGAATGATTTGAAGTACAGATCATCTCTGTATGGGAAAAGTGAATTGATGAAGAGAAAAAGCCAAGGAATCAGTGGTTGGACGAAGCTAAATGGTTTACAAAATAATGCAGTGGATACATCAATGTATAGACTTGGTGGAATTAAGAATGGATTGCAATAGAAGAAAGATATGGAGAGTTACAGTAAATATGTTGATGTAAAGTAAAGTAGTCTTTTTTTTAGTTTTATGCTTTTAATTTCTTTCATTTACTATCCGCTAAACTTTGTGTACTCTGCAGATTGCTGTTTTTTTTTTAAATTAAAGGATAAAGTGAAGGAAATGGATAGAGGCAGGCAGGATGATATTTGATTGAGACTGTGATCTGCTTTATAGGTATGTTTAATATCAATTGTCCCCTTTGACACAGATCACTTCTTTAATGAAGAATAATTATTTGATGGAAAAGTGGTTGTCTCAATCAAATAGGCTATTTATTCCTAGAATTATAAACACATTAGTCATTTCTCATGGGCTGTGTAGAAAATATGACCTAAACTTCCAACTGGGATTAATCACAACTAATAATAATAATAATAATAATAATAATAATAATAAATATTTATTTCTTAACCGCACCCTCTCCCGAAGGACTCGGGGCGGCGAACAACAAACATAGGAAATAAATATATAGACAAACATACATATACCAAAAACATATACCAAGACATATACAAAACATATACTAGGAGGAGGTGAATTGGTAGATAAAAACAAGTAAAAACACAATGTTTAAAAACCCCTAAGTAAATTGGATGCAATTAAAATATCCCAGATAAAAAACCTGTCAGGAGCGATATAATTGGATCAGAGTTGAGCCGGGCCAGCAACTTGAAATAGGTGGGTCTTGAGCTTTACACGAAAGGAGCGGAGGTCAGAGGTATTCCTAATATCCGGGGGGAGGTCATTCCACAGGGCTGGGCCCGCCACAGAGAAGGCTCTACTCCTAGGCGCCGCCCCCCGGCACCTAAAATATGAACAAGTAATTGATCCAATAATTGGCTACAATTAAACATGCTGCCTGAAAAACTGAATGAATGAACATTAGAGGGGGATAACAAGGGAACAATTTTTAGAACATTCTTCTCCCAGTAAGTCTCTTTCATTGTGGAAAGTATGGAGAAGACGATTCCAAATGATAGAATAACAGAGTTGGAAGGGACCTTGTAGGTCATCTAGTCCAAGAGGAGACCCTACACCATTTCTGACAGACAGCAGTCCAGTCCCTTCTTGAAAGCTTCCAGTGATGAAGCTCCCACAACGTCTGATACTATAGTATTTAATATAATTACATGTTATGGAACATCTGTTGCCTCTTCTCTGAAGAGTTGAGGTAAACTAGGCCATAAGATGAGCTAGGTGGTCAAATGGGATGGTACTTCTAAGAGAAAAATGCGGCCACAGGTGTGCTCTGGAAGTGGTGCCAGATATAATGGTAGGGCATTTTGGCTGGGGTGTGGACGTATCTATGGCACATGAAGTAGCAACCACAGTGAGATCCAAGGCTGCTCCAAAAGAAAGAAGGTGATCAGGTTGAAGAACACCAACAAGCTCAGAGAGGTTCAAGGACCCCACAGTTCAATCCCGAGCAACAAATATTCTTTTCTACTGGTAGACACGGCAAAGAAAGGTTCTACAAAGACTTGATTCTACACACAAGTGACCTAATCTAGCCATAAATAAAATCGGACAGAGGATTGATTGCTGGTACTTCTCTTACCCGGGAAACCCATGGAGAGAAGTCCAGGCTAGCCTTCAGCACCAGAGAGTCAACCAAAGCCATATCCTTGGTGGTCTTCTTCTACCACCCAAAGGCCATCCAACCCCAGAAGCCTTCATTTCTGAGACACCCCCCCCAACCACTAATGCCAACCTGGGACCCCCCCCCCCCAATCCTCCTTGCAAAGCGAGCCCCCTCAAGGGGAGGGGAAGAAAAAAACCACCCGAACATCCAGCATGCATCTGTACCCCTGTAGCTCCTCCCACCCGATCAAGCCCTCCCACTCTCCTTGCCTTGCAGCAGCCCCTTCCCCGCCAGGTTCGACAGTCGCCCCCCCCTCCATTCCCAGAAGAGGAAGAGGAGAAGCAGGAGTTTGTTAGCGCCGGCCAAGACTTCGGCCAGGCGCAGCTTCCCCTTCGGTCACTTTACCTGGACTTTTTTCCGCCCCGGGGGGGAAACCGTCCGGGGTAGTCCAAACTCCCCCACCCCGAGCCCCTGTGCCCCCCCCAGGTCCCCCGATGGGAGCCAGCAGAGGGAGGGGAGGGGCCCCCTCGCTCCCTCCCTCCGGCTCAAGCCGCGGCGGCGGCGCCTGGCTCTGCCTTTCGCCTCCCCGCCTTCGCCTCGCCAGCCCCGCGCCGCGCTTCCTCCGGCAACTCCGACGAGAGAACCCCCCGCGCAAGAGCCGCCCCGGGTGCCCGCAAGCCACCGGGGCGATCCCTCCTCAACCCGCCCCTGCCTCCCCTTCCTTTCCCTCCCTCGTCCGCCTCCCGTCGCCGGCTGGGGCTGCCCTCGGCAAGAAGCCCGGCCAAAAGCTCCGCCGGGCGGCGTACCTCGTAAAGGTCCCCCGAAGCCATGCTGGGCTGGCGGGGGGTGGGTGGGTGGGCAGCGGGGCTCCTGCGCGGCGCTTCTCCTCCTGGCTGGCTCTGCGTGGGCTGGCTGGCGTGGGGAGGGGGGGTCTGCGTGCGCGTGGGGGTGTTTGCCCCCCCACCACTCGCTCCCCCGACCCGAGCGGAGGGGAGAGAAAAAAAAAAAAGCACCCGACAACAACTGTGCAGCCGTGAAGAATGACAGGCTTTGGGCTTTCTCCTGTGCGCAGAATCGGAGGCGAAGGCAGAGGGCGAGAGGCAGCAGCAGCAGCAGCAGCAGGCAGGCAGGCAAGGCTGGCAGGCTGGCGTAACCGGGAGCAGCAACGGGGAAGCAAGAGAGCAGCGCTCCGGCGGCGCCGTGTGGGAGCCAGGGAGGGTAGAAGGCGCGCCCCCGCCAGCCCCCGTGCGCGCGCGCGCGCGTGGCTAGCTGGCTGGCTGCGCGCGGGTGAGACTCTGCCTTCAGGAACCTCCTCCCCCCCCCTTCAACCCCCACCCCCCAGTCCAGGCGACACAAGCGGGAGGGTGGGGGGCGCGACGGGATTAAAAAAAAAAAAGGGGGGGAGGCGGGTTCTCCCGCAGACCTCCCTCCCCTCGGGTAAGGTCGTCGTCCACCCCCACCCCCCCCAACCCTGCACCTGGGGCCACTTCTGCCATTTCGGTCCTGGGGAGCCTGACTTGCCCCACGGAGGTGGCTTGAGGAGGGTGGTCCGGTGGTTGGGTTTTTTCGGAGGGTGGGGGTGGGGGGTGTTGAAAGTCTGCAAGGGTCTGCCGAGGGTCTCTTTCTGGATGATGGTTTCTCCCCCCCCCCAAGCCTAACCTCGGTTTTCTTACTGAAAGAAACCTCTGGGCACCTGCAAGGGGGAGGAGGAGGAGGATAACTGAGAGAAGAGGGAGGCATGGAGGAGGAGGAGAAGACAAGAAGAAGAAGGAAGAGGAAGAAGAAAAAGAAAAAGAAGAAGAAGAAGAAGAAGAAGAAGAAGAAGAAGAAGAAGAAGAAGAAGAAGAAGAAGAAGAAGAAGAAGAAGAAGAAGAAGAAGAAGAAGAAGGAAGTCTTTAAGAAGATGTTGGATAGCCATCTGTCTGAAACGGTATAGGGTTTCCTGCCTAGGCAGGGGGTTGGACTAGAAGGCCTCCAAGGTCCCTTCCAACTCTACTATTGTATTGTAAAAGAAGAAGAAGAAGAAGAAGAAGAAGAAGAAGAAGAAGAAGAAGAAGAAGAAGAAGAAGAAGAAGAAGAAGAAGAAGAAGAAGAAGAAGAAGAAGAAGAAGAAGAAGAAGAAGAAGAAGAAGACGACTGCAGTCTTGGGGGTGGGGGCTTCCCAGAGAGGAGCCACATGTAGGCATCCACACTCAACCTTCTGTGCCACCGCTCTGGGGTGATGGTGGTGGTGAAGGCTTGGCTTTTTTTTTCCAGATATGGAGGAGGTCCTCTCCATTCTTCCTCAAGGTCTTCTCTTATGGGATAGAAGATGTGAAGGTAGGGATTCCTGCAGTTCCAGAAGGTTGTGGATTATCCAGGGTCCAGGTGCTATCTTCTAGGCAGGTTTCACCAGGGAAAGGAAACAGAGGCTGAGTTTGCTTGAAGCATCTTGAATCAACAGAAATGTTGTAGGCCAGAGCAACCTGTTGCCTGGTCTCACTTAGGTTGGTCTCAATGAGTTAGGAGTAACTCTTCCAAGTAATAAGCCTTACCTGATGTGGCCTGGAATCAGAGACCAGAATGAACACCTAGAGAGAGTTCAACTTCCCCTGAGGGAATTCTGGGAGTTGAATTCCACCCATTTTAAAGTTGTCAGGGTTGAGAAACACTGTTCCAGCCATGCTTGAAGACAGAAAGAGGAACCACAATTTCTCTGATGAATTGCTAGAAAGCTCTCAAGCGTCCAGCCAGATTCTACTTTAAACCAATTTTTCTGCTTCTGGATCGCCTTCTAGGTGACATCCCTTCAGATTTTTGGAGAATGCTATCATATCTCCCGACCAACAAAAGTGCGTGTAGTCAAGGCTATGGTTTTCCCAGTTGCAATGTATGGCTGTGAAAGAAGGCTGAGCGCCAAAGAATTGAAGCCTTTGAACTCTGGTGCTGGAGAAGAAGACTCCTGCAAGTCCCTTGGACTGCAGGGCGATCAAACCAGTCAGTCCTAGAGGAGATCACCCCTAACTGCTCTTTAGAAGGCCGGATCCTGAAGAGGAAACTCGAAGACTTTGGCCACCTAATGAGAAGGACTCACTGGAGAAGAGCCTAATGCTGGGAAAGATTGAGGGCAAAAGAAGAAGGGGATGATGGAGAAGGAAGCAGCTGGTTGGAGTCACCGAAGCAGTCGAGGTGAGTTTAAATGGACTCCGGAGGATGGTAGAGGACAGGAAGGCCTGGAGGAACGTTGTCCACGGGGTTGCGATGGGTCGGACATGACTTTGCAACTAATAACACCTTATGTCCACTCCTTTTAAAGAATCAATACGCTGAGCTGCAGAGGTAGTTTGTTCCCAGTTCGGCCTGATTTGGCCGAACTGGTCGTGGTATTTTGGCCTGGATCGCAGAACTGGCAGCGACCCAGATTGGCCACATCCCCAAACCGGTTCCCCGGTCACCACTGCCGTTGCCGGCATGTTGTTTAGTAGTGCGCGCATGTGCACAGTTCACTGTAAAATGTTCTGCACATGCACGAAGAACAATTTACATTGAATTGTGCACGTATGCGCAGTGCACATCTGGCGCATGCAAAGGAAAACGGTAGTAAAATCGGGTGCAACCCACCTCTGCTTAGCTCCCTCATAGTTGGTCATAGCTGGTGACCAACCTGACTGATGATTTCTGTAGCCAGCTGCAATTTCTCTCAAGCTTTCTAAGGACAGTTTGATCTTGGAACTTTTGCCAGGCAAAATGTACATAGACATAGATATCCCACCTGTGACCAAATTTGGAATAACTGCATCTAGTTCTGGTCACTATGATACAAAAAAGACGTTGAGAGTACAGAGAAGGACAACAAGATGATAAGAGGTCTAGAAGCGAAACTCTATAATGAATGCTTGAGAGAACTAGGTATGTCTAGTCTAATGAAGAAAAAGACCTGAGGTGCTATGATAGCAGTCTTCCGGTACTTGAGGAGTGGTCACAGAGAAGAGAGGGTCAACCTATTCTCCAAAGCACCTGAGGGCAGGAGAAGAAATGGAACGGATCTTTAGAAGAGAGCCAACCTAGAATTAAGGAGAAATTTAATCAATGGAATGGCTTCCCTCCAGATGTTGTGGGTGCTAGAAGTTCTCAAGAAGAGACTGGACATCCATTTGTCCAGAATGGTTTAGGGTCTTCTGCTTGATCAGGGAGTTGAACTAGAAGACCTCCAAGATCCCTTCCAATCCTATTATTCTATGTTCTAGGCTTTTCTTCGCTTCCTGAAACTCAACTGCTTCATTCACACTTACACTCATACATGTACTCTGCCAAGCTCCTGAAATGTTTCCTGTTAGATTGGGTAATGGATAGGCACACACAGGCTTAACGGTAACAACAGCTCTTTATTAAGAACAACAAGTGAGAACAATCCAGCGAAGGTTGAGTCTGACAACAGCCCTTTTATAGGGAGCGGTCAGACCCTTCGACCAATAGGATTAAACCTCTGTTCCCGCCGGAACAGAGAACCTTGGTGGAAACCACTGTAGTTAGAGCAAGTATCTAACATTTCCCTAATTCAAAAGAAAAGCACATTTTCATCTGCTCCTTGATGATTTATGCATCATAAATGCAACCAATAGAAATGATCCAAACAGCGAGAAGAGAATGCCTTCAATCAATGTTGTAAATAAATGTGAATAGCAATTCCTGGCTTAGTAATTCAAGCCAAGGAGACGGCCAAAAGATTGTTGCCATTCCTGCAGTGAAATTCCTTCGAATTTCATAAAACGTTGATTCCATCTGGATTACAGTAAAAAATATTTTGGAATCCTTCCCACCTCACTGCTGAAGCAAAGAATGTAAAAACATCAGGCAACTACTGTGCCTGAAAAGATGAGATCTTCTAAAGTTCCAGTGAGTTTTACTTCTTCAGTTTTTTGGATTCCATCAGTACAGCTGGGACTGAATCTGTCTGTCTGTCTGTCTGTCTGTCTGTCTGTCCGTCCGTCCGTCCGTCCGTCCGTCCATCCATCCATCCATCCATCCATCCATCCATCCATCCATCCATCTATCTGTGAAATGCCATTCACGCAGCATCAAGAAATCTCCACAACCGTAAAGCCTACAAACTTGAAATTTGGCACATATGTTCCTCTTGGCTTCTAGGTGCTCGCTAAGAAAGGATTTTTCGAAATGACCATCAGATCATTAATAATTCTTATGCAGTAATTAACATGCTCTGTGCTAAGGAGTTCTACTCCCCCTCCCCACCTGAAAAGAACTCTGTTCCAACTGCCAGTTGCCTCATATTCTGTTACCTCAGTTCAAATTGGCAGACATTCCATTCCTTCACTCAGGAGCAGTCTGGGGCTCCTTACAGTACTAAATGTCGGTACCTCACCAAAATGTCTACGCTTTCCACCTATGGAACTGCTTCCAGACTCAAGGCGGCGGGAGCAATATTCCCTTATGTGTTTCAATCACCGACCACCATTGAGACAACAGACTGTGAACTGAATTTCTCCTGCATAGCCTGATCACATAGTTTCGTTGCGAAGCACTGTTATCCAGCTAGTTTATTAATATTTCCATTAGTAGTTGTGGTATTTGAACTACAGATTCCTAGGGAGACCACTTTATAATGAAAAACAGGGTTATTTTTCACCTCATAACCAAGAATATGCAAAAGCACTCTACGGCACCCACCAGAATTTCACTGAAAAGCTCTTGCTGTTTGAAAGAATATTCAAAACCAAAATCTCTTTCTAGCACTGATGATGTTACCTAGTTGGATAATCAAATGCCTACAAGAAAACAACCAAGCTCAGAGAGCACCAAGGACCCCACAGTCCTCCTCCTCCTCCTTCCCACTCTTCTTCCTTCCCCTCCTCTCTTTCTCCCTTTCCTTCACACTTACCTCATTCTTTTCTAGCACCGATGATGTTACCTAGTTGGATAATGAGATTTTTGCAAGAAAACAACCACGCTTGGAGGGCACCAAGGACCCCACAACATTTCTTGTATTAAACTAATATACTACGTAAAACAGAACATTTTTTCTGTACTACACTCATTATATTTAGGCTTAAAAAAAACCCAACCAAAATTAACACTTCTTCCCCTGCCTTCTCTTGTCTTCCATCAATA
This sequence comes from Natrix helvetica, assembly GCF_964273705.1. Taxonomy (NCBI): domain Eukaryota; kingdom Metazoa; phylum Chordata; class Lepidosauria; order Squamata; family Natricidae; genus Natrix; species Natrix helvetica. Next base: position 8,214,914 of record NC_138561.1, read on the forward strand.
AGTAGACTGAAAATTGAAGGTGATTTTTCAAGTGCCAATTTTTCTAAAAAAATGTATTTGGTGTACCTGCTGCTAAACCCAGTAGACTCACCATGGCTTACAAAGACAGACATTGGTGGTAGTAGCATTCAGCTATTTTATTATTATTAAATCAATTTACATTGTTGCCCAATTGATAAGCAACTTAGGGAAGGGTAGACAAAGAAAAACAATGCAGACATTGGTGGTAGTAGCATTCATCTATTTTATTATTATTACAACTAAAAGAAACATTAAAAACAAACGAATATAACATGTTTCCCTGCAAATAAGACAGGGTATTATTTTCTTTTGACCCCCAAAATAAGCTCCTGGCCTTATTTTCAGGGAGCTCTTCTTATTTTTGAGGCGCAGGAGACGACAAGCGTGGTCACCTCATGGCTGCTGCTGTGTTTCAATATTTGGGGGAGGGCTTATTTTAACACATGCGCTCCAAAGCCCAATTGGGCTTGTTATCCAGGGGGGCGGGGGGTATTTCTTATTTTCAGGGAAACAGGGTACTAAAAAGAATACACCAGAAAACTTTTTAAATAAATGTACATGAAAACAAGTGTGGAGAGTTGGTTTGATCTAGTGGTTAAGGTATTAGGCTAGAAACCAGGAGATGGTGAGTTCTAGGCCAGCCTGAGACATGAAAACTAGATGGGTCACCTTGGGCTGGTGCCTCTTTCTCAGTCCTACCCATCTCATAGTTTTATTTATTTATTTATTTATTTATTTATTTATTTATTTATTTATTTATTTATTTATTTATTTATTTATTTATTTATTTATTTATTTATTTATTTATTTATTCATTTAGTTTGTCAAAAATGTATGAGATAACATGTATAAATATAAACATGGACATGAACCCAGGAAATGGCTACGAATAAACGGAGAGTCACGAACTAATTGTCTCCTGCAAACTCCACTCCCCTTTCGTTCCTCTTTTATTTCCTCTGGAAGGGGCCTTTCATCCTCCACCAGTGGCCTTCCTCCCAAGTCGTCCCCCTGTTCTTTAGCTGTTCCCTTCGTCTGGCAACTCTGTGCATGTGCACACTGGGAACAGGCTCCAGCTGTTCCTCTGCCTCACTGCTGTCTGACTCTGAAGGCAGCTGAGAACTGGCATACGACTCTGACTCCCCTCTCTGCCTCCGACACAGAGCCCTCATCAGGGCCTTCCCCAGACTCCAGGACTGGCCCATGTTCCTCCCCAACCCTCCTCATTGTCCGAATCATTTGCCAGCTCCGCTGGCTGCTGGTGGGCCACAACACCAAGCTTGTGGACAGTGACTGGTTGATGTTACCCTGTAAACTCATTTTAGAATCTTTAAAACTGAATGGTGGGATATGAATGTGGCAAAAGTACGTGTGAATTAGCATTTTGTGCACAGTGTCTATCCATCCTACATTACTCACGTAGCCTTGGAGACCAAACTTTAAATGCCTAACCCAGCTTTGATTTATTAATGACCATTTATTCAAAATTTCAATTTCTGAACAATTATGTTGGAATACCACCGTGACGAAGATCCAGCACCCAACCTAATAAAATTAATCTTCAATATTAATACATACATGAATCTCCACAGACAAATGGAACAGTCAGGAATGGCCATGGTTATTAGTGGGTTTTTTTTTTCAAGGCAATGTTCATATTTTGGTCTCGGGGATTAAAAACAAAACGAAGACAAGTGGCTTTTAAGACATGACATTTATTGGCAAAGTAGTTGCTTTATTGCCTGAGTTTGCGATAATGGTTTTATTATGGCTATTGCACACATTTTAAAGTACTACGGCTTTGTTAATTTTTGTAATCTGAAAAGTGTACATTGATAAGCCATCTCCACTTTTTGAGCTGTCATCGTCCCCACCATCACAATGTCCACCTTGTCCGTCTAGAAAGGCTAATTCAAAATATAAACTTGGAAATGCAAATTTAAATAAAGTAAAAAAAATATGCAAATGAAATGCCTGCATTATTCCTTTATCCTGCCCCACACATCCCTTCGGCCGATTCGCTCACACAGAGAGGGACTCCTCCGGGTGCCGTCCACTAGGCTGTGCCAGCGGGCGGCGCCCAGGGGAAGGGCCTTCTCTGTGATGGGCCCGACCCTCTGGAATGACCTTCCCCCTGATATTAGAACAACCACGGACCTCCGCTCCTTCCGTAAGAAGCTCAAAACCCACCTGTTTAATCTAGCCGGCTTGGCCTAATTCCAGCTCTCCCACCTCAGTCTGTATTTTTAAATTTCACGGGTTGTTCTTAGGCTAAGTTTTTAATTTTCATAAATTTGTACAGGGGTTTAAAGTTTAATTCGATTTTAATTATATTTATGATTATTTGTATGGTTTTTAATTTGGTACCTGTACACCGCCCCGAGTCCCTTCGGGGAGAGTGGGCGGTCTAGAAATCAAATCAAATCAAATAAATAAATAAATGGTACACATAAGGCAGCACCTATACTAATCAAAATGTTTTCTCCAGCAATTTCGTGTTTATATCTGTTGCAGAGTTAAAATAATACTGTGCAGTTGAACCTTATCCAAATAGAATGGAATAGTATAGTATAGTATAGTATAGTATAGAATAGAATAGAATAGAATAGAATAGAATAGAATAGAATAGAATAGAATAGAATAGAATTCTTTATTAGCCAAGTGATTGGACACACAAGGAATTTGTCTTTGGTGCATATACATAAAGAAAAATAAATAGAATACATTCATCAAGAATCATAAGATACAACACTTAGTGATAGTCAAGGTTACTAATAAGCTATCAAATCATATTAGGAAACAATAAAAACAATATAATTGAAAGATACAAGCAACATGGCTATAGTAATAAGGTTGAAGAGTTAGATATTAGTAAGGAAGCAAAGAATAATAGTAATACAGTCTTAGTAAATTATTTGACAATGTTGCGGGAATTAGTTGTTAAGCAGAGTGCTGGCATTTGGGAAAAAAACTGTCCTTGTGTCTAGTTGTTCTGGTGTGCAGTGCCCAATAGCATCATTTTGAGGATAGAAGTTGAAACAATTTATGTCCAGGTATCTGTAGATACTTTCACAGGCCTCTTTTTGACTCGTACAGTGTACAGGTCCTCAGTGGAAGGCAGCTTGGTAGCTATTGTTTTTTCTGCAGTTCTAATTATCCTCTGAAGTCTGTGTTTCTCTTGTTGGGTTGCAGGACCAAACCAGGCAGTTATGGTAGTGCAGATGACAGACTCAATAATTCCTCTGTAGAACTGAATCAGCATCTAGAGGAATGTTGAGATGTAATTCTAATAAATATGCAAGCAAATACAAATAAGCAGGATTTGCTTCTGATAAGTGGACATATGTTTGACCACATTCAGAATATATTGTTTTGTAATAAGGCTGCCAAGACTTCCAGCTGTAGAGTTATAATGATAATCTTCATAAGATGTTAGAAAATTTCTCCTTTCTCTTTTTTCTCACATCTACCTCTGTTCTATTGATTTTTCCTCTAAAGGCCCAATTTTATATCCCTAGCAAATATTGTGTATGATGTTATCTATTAATCGTACTGATCTCTTGCTTTTCATCCAGATGCACAGGCTAGTGCAGAGAGCACCATTCATTTAATCCTCGCAATTAGTGGCACGCAAAACATTTTTACATTTGAAATATTTCACCTACTGCTTTTGAATTTGCGGCAGCTTGCCCTCGCCCTTCTAGAAGTGTTTTGAGGTTGAGAAACGATATTTTGAGCTTGAAGCTGGACCATTGTTGACCTTGAAGCACAGCTGAAATGGATGGAACAGACCGTTTCCAAATTGGAAAGCAGCAGCTTTCAACTCCACATTGAGTGCTTCCCACTGAAATGTCTCAGATTTCAAACCTTTGCCCACTGCTACTCATAACAATCTTGTGACAGTTGTCCATTGGTTAAGGAAGCCGGTGACCTAAAGTTATTCAGAATGATTCATGTATAAGCAGCTATTTAAAGTAGGATCGTTTCTGATGTAGTCGGCCCCCTGACAGCTACCTCACGCTGATTCTGATTGCACGGTACACTTTTGTAAGTAATTTCCTAAATGGAGTAGGGTTGTATGTAAAATAGAAAACGATGCCACTTTTATTTTTGTGTGTGTAAAGCTTGCCAAGGCTCCAAATGGTGGCACTTAATGGAAGAACTGATTTTATGAAGCATCCTGGATAGACAATTGAACACCGCGAAATGATTAGAGTTATTTTATTGCTAAAAGCTGAGCACACACACCTTTAATTGTCCTCTTCTCAGCTGCATTCCGGCTTTTATTTATTAATCATGAAACTATGGCTTAGTAGCTATTGTGTTTTTGTTCTCGCTGAAACTGTGATCTAGTAAATTAATCCAGGACACTCGGAGGACAGATATGTGTGAGGGTCTTAAGACGTATTTGAGCATGCATATATGCTTAATATATACATGTATATATTAATAATATATAATTTAATAAGCATGTATGTATAATATATATTATTGAGTCTCTCATCTGCACCTCCATTACTGTCTAGTTTGGCTCTGCAACCAAACAAGACAGACACAGACTTCAATGGATAACTAGACCTGCAGAGAAAACAATGGCTACCAATCTGCCTTCCATTGAGGACGTGTCAAAAAGAGAGCAGAGAAAATATCTACAGACCCTTCAGATCCTGGACATAAATTGTTTCAACTTCTACCCTCAAAACAACATAATAGGGCACCAGAACAACTAGACACAAGGACAGTTTTCCCCCGAATGTCATCACTCTGCTTAACAACTAATTCCGACAACACTGTCAATAATTTACTAAGACTGTATTACTATTATTCTTCTCTTCCTTCCTAGTATCCATCTCTCCACACTTATGACTATAACCATGTTGCTTGTATCTTTCAATTTATATCGTTTTTATTTGTTTCCTAGTACCATTTGATATCTTATTAGTAACCTTGACTATCACTAAGTGATGTATCTTTTTATTCTTGATGAATGTATTTTATTCTCTTATGTACACTGAGAGCATATGCACCAAAGACAAATTCAATCACACTTGGCCAATAAAGAATTCTATTCTATTCTATTCCATTCCATTCGCCAGAAAATCTAATTCAGTGGCTTTCTTCCCATTCATTGTTGTACTTTAAATTACACACTGGAAAGGAAAGCTCAAGAAACATTAGACTATTCTTGGTGTTTGGGTTGGTGAATTCTCAAGAGCATTCATGCAAGGAGTTCAGATTCCTCAATCCCTCCCTAAGATGAAGAACGGATGATTCCTTCAATGCTCAGCCATAAAACTGGTGACTGTGAAAATGCAGAGAAAAATACCCCTTTCTGCCATGTCTTTATTTTTATTTTTTTAAAAAAATCTGTTCTTCGTCTTAAAGGTTTGAGAACAGGGTGCAGCATGAGACTAATATCTGGCGGGAGAACATCAGACATCATGAAAGAATAATTGTACTGAACCAAACCTTAACACAGGCCAAGGGTGCAATTTTGGGACTGACAACAGGATGTTCTACGAAAAAAAAATGTGGTAGGGTGGATATCTGCGGCCTTGAAGATGCTGAGCTGCAACTTTCAGCTTTCCTCACCATTGGGTGTGCTTCCAAGCGATGTAGTACTTCAACAATCTCCAGAGGCCCATAGTTTGCCCATCCCTAGATTATAAAGTGACGCAAGTTGTCCTCCATATGTGGAAACTTCTATCGCCTACAGTACGTCAACATGCCACCTGAAACTTTATTGTCTCTAAAGTAGCAATGTTGACTGCAGGTCGAATGCCATATAGAGATTTCTCTCCCCTGACCTTTTTTTTTTTTTTTGTAAATTCCCATCTTTCCCTTCTTGAGATTCTCTACAAAGAGAGACAATTTGCTAGAAAAGAAGATCTTAAAGAAGAATGTCTATGGAGATTCTCAATCACCCTGTTGATGGTTGTCCCAAAGATGTTCTTTCAAAAGGCAACTGGACTTTGTTTTTCCTTGAAGATGATTCACTTCTCATCCAAGAAGCTTCATCAGTTAAGTCCTTCTTAATAGTTCCAGAATGTATTGTAGATATACCATATTTTTCGCTCCATAAGACACACTCCCCCCCCCAAAAAAAGTGGGTGAAAATGTCTGTGTATCTTTGGTGAATAACATCCGGGCCGTGGTGGCGGGGTCCTTTTACAGTGCTGAACCCCGCCTCTTCTGTTTTTTTCATTGCCTGCTTCTTATGAATATATCTCTCGGTGACATACAATTAAAAATAATTGTATTATAAAAATAGAAGTTTAAAGACCACTAAACAACCAGAGTATGAAAATAAGTAAAAATAAATAAAAGCATAGGAGAGATCCTTCAAGGTCTTGCATACGAATATAGGCATTGCCTGGGATCCCCAAACCTGCTCAGCAAATCACGTTTTAAGGGTTTTCTGAAAAACCAGTATAGTCATGGCCAATCTCACCTTTAGTGAGGATGATGTTCCACAGGGGTGGATGGGTTGGTTGGACTTGATGAGACAGATAGATGTAACCAGCCCCTGCTCTGCCAGGAAACCCTATACCATTTCAGACAATTGGCTGTCCAGTCTCTTCTTCAAAACTTCCAGTGTTGGAGCATCCACAAGTTATGGAGGAAAGTTTTTCAACTGATTAATTGTTCTCACTGTTAGGAAATTTCTCCTTAGTTCTAAGTTGCTTCTCTTCTTATTAGTTTCTATGTTGCTTCTTGTTCTGCTTTCAAGTGCTTTGGGAATAGGTTGACCCATTCTTCTTTGTGACAACCCTTAGATATTGGAACAGTACCACCATATCACCCCTAGTCCTTCTTTTTATTAAACTACACATACCCAATCCAGCACCATTCTTTATATGTTTTAGCCTTCAGTCCCCTAATCATCTTTATTGCTCTTCTCTGCATTCTTTCTAGGGTCTCAACATCTTTTTTACATTGTGGCAATCAAAACTGGTATTCCAAGTATGGTCTAACCAAGGCATTATAAAGTGGTACTAACATTTATTGATTTGCAGAATATGTACTTGTTGATTTTTCAAATTTTTCGATAAGCCTTTTTTTTGGGGTATGTAATACTTTTAAATTGAGATGTCCTATGATCCTTATGAGTATTTAAACAAGCAGTAACCTCACGATGATATACTTGTCAAAGGGATAAATTCCCCAATTGGAATTCTGTATTTGGGATATTCAGAGATTTCATTCAATCCTTGCACCTTGAACTTCATTCTCAAACTAACGTATGAAAGATACTCAAAGTTTGTAATACCTTTATTACATGGAAAACATTGCAAAATATCTCTAAACCTATTTAAAGTCAGAATGCATTTTGGATAAAATGCCATGGGAACGGGACTTCCTGTGGATAGACAATATATCTGTTCCTCCCTCCACATTCAGAAGTTGACCTTGGAAGCAGGAAACTGAGATCTGAGTCTTCTCAAGCACTGAAAAAGTTTAGATCGGAGGAGATCTGAATATATTTCCTGTATTTTTTTTTTTACCCTTTCCTCCTCAAGAAGGGAAAAATCAATAATATTGCTCTTTGTCTTGCTCCTTTGGTCCAAGAAGATTATGAAAAATAATTTCTTCTTCCTTCTCATTTAAAGATTAAAAACCCTTCAAAAATATGCATTTCATTGTCAACTTTGGTTTTTGATATACAAATCAGAAGAGAATTATGAATGAAAAGTAAACCTAGTGTAGTCTACAAATAGAGTCATCCAGCCTTCTTTTTAATCCTGTTCTCCGCTTACTGCTTCCTTACAACATCTCATTCTTACAGAATGACTTAAGTTTATGGTCCATAAGCTATGATTTACGGGAAGAAGGCCGTTTTAAAGAATCCCACAGTACAGCTTCTTCAGCATTGAAACTGCACACATTTCATTTGCCTTGAAAAAGGGAACAGACTGTAATAAGAATTCTAAGAACAAGTTGCTTATTCTTCAACTCTTAATATGGAAAGTGAAAGTATTTTGACCAGGGAAAACTATCATTCTAACACGAATGATAGTTTATTTATTTATCATTAGATTTATATTGCTGCCCATGGTGTCTCAAAGCCGCTTACAGAATATATTAAAAAACCACTTCTAAAAACAGTGAAACTAATAAAAAAATCAAATAAATTAATGTAATAAAATCACCCTCCCTCCCACCTCCCACCCCAGCGACAGCCGATCACAGGAGCCATTTAATGGGCTCCAACCCACTCTCGGTTCCCCAGGCCCACTGGCAGAACCAGATCTTCAGCGCCTTCTGGTAGAAGGGGCCATTCTAATCTCTAGGGGAATGATGTTCCAGAGAGAGGGAGCCACCACGGAGTGTATCTCCCTCGGGGATGGGACCTGCAACATTCCCTTCCTCCCCGCTCTGATGGGTCGGGTAGATGTGGCCGGCAAGAGACGGTCCCTTAGATAACCTGGTCCCAAGCCATGAAGGGCTTCAAAGGCGACAACCAGCACTTTGAATTGCACCCGGAAGCAAATTGGCAACCAATGTTAATTATCAAAAGTTAATAATTAAAGTTAATTATATAATGAATAAAATATATATTTTAAACAAAATGCAAGTTGTAAGGTTAACCGGGTGAAGATTGTCCGTTAGCACTTTGACGGTCTTAAGATGTGGTGATTGATGGCTTTATGCCCCAATGGACAGAAATAAAACAGCCAATCTTGTGATTGGGAAACTCCCAGAGCTGGTTTAAATGAATGAATGAATGAATGAATGAATGAATGAATGAATGAATGAATGAATGAATGTATGTATGTATGAATGAATGAATGAATGAATGAATGAATTGCATGCAGGTGGGAGATTTCTGGGAGCTGAAATTCACACAACTTAAAAGTGTGTAAGGTTGAGAAACACTGGGATAAGGTTATTAAACACTTATTGATTCAAAATGTGACTTGTGGTATCACCATCTTCCCATCTTGCAGCTTAGTTTGCTCTTTAGACTTCAGTGTTTTGTTCTTTTTTCCTTTCTTGCAGAAATAATATGAGTTTTTTCACCCCATGCCCTTCAAGTCAATGTTGATTGCCTAGATGAGTCCCTGCAGTTTTCTTGGCAAGGTTTTTCGGAAGTGGTTTGCCATTGCTTCTTCCTTCCCAGGATTGAGAAGAAGTGATGGCTCATTGGCTGAAGGCCACCCAATTGACTAGTTATGGATTTGGGATAGGGAGACTGTGACTTTGTGCCTAAGACGGAACTAAAACTCACAGTCTCCCTATCCCAAATCCTTAACTAGTACAGCAAGCTGATTGTCTAAACTAATGCATGAGCGCTAAAGATTGTTCACCGATGCAAAGTTGAATAGAAACCACCATCATTTAACTCAGGGGTAGTCAATCTTTTTATACCTACCGCCCACTTTTGTATCTCTGTTAGTAGTAAAATTTTCTAACCGCCCACCGGTTCCACAGTAATGGTGATTTATAAAGTAGGGAAGTAACTTTACTTTATAAAATTTATAAAGCAGAGTTACAGCAAACCCCTACCGCCCACCATGGAAGCTGGAATGCCCACTAGTTGACCACCACTGATTTAACTGTATCAGGGCAACATATCAAACAGTAGTAAGGCAGACTCCAGAAGAAGGAATTTTTAATTGCTTACCCCGTTTCCCCGAAAATAAGACCTCCCTGGATAATAAGCCCAACTGGGCTTTTGAGCGCATACCCTAAAATAAGCCCTCCCCCAAAAAATAAGCCCTCCCCAAAAATATTGCAGCACAGCAGCAATCATTAGTTGACCACACTTGCTGCCTCCTGCACCTCAAAAATAATAAGACCTCCCTGAAAATAAGGCCAAGTGCTCATCTCGAGGATCAAAAGAAAATAAGACCATGTCTTATTTTTGGGGAAACATGGTATTTATGTACAAAGCTGTGACACATTAATTTGCTAAGAGATGCAAACAGCAGGAAGAGACATGCTTGGTGTTCCTAGATTTTGAGAATGATCCAGCAAGTTGTGGAACAAATGTGGTGCCTTTTCTCTACTATTTCTTCTTCCTTTTCCAACTCCAGTTCGTGATTTAATGTCACTTTATTAATTTAGAGAGTGAGAAAATGAAGTGGCAATGAAACCAGTTGGCAAAATGTCAACCCTTCCCTCCCTAAATTTAGTTATCAGCATCGCTGAAGCTGCAGTGAATCTAACACCAAAATGGAACACTTGGTCGGTGTCCTCAAAGAAATCAGATTGAATATGTGAATGTCACCAAGCCTTGGAATGTTAATTATTTTTGAAACTAGATTACCACTCTCCAGGATCCTTTATGGCACAAATTTTAATTTGCATGATAGAAATAATCAGCAAGTTAATCTCCAAGCCATATGTACGTATGGATGTATATAAAATTATGGTTTCTGTTATATATTGGATGTATATAGTTGTGTTAACTGTGATAAAGCGAAATTAACTTTTAGATGACCCTAACTGTTAACTGTGCTACAGTGAAACTAACCCCAACTGCTTTGGAGGGAAATTTGGAACGTATTTGGGCAGACTTTTTTTAGTTCTATGATTGGTTAAGGCCCTGTTTGAAACTTAAAACTGGCCACTTGCTTCACTCGGTCTCCATTGATAAGCAAGGGCTGGATGCCTGATCTATTCCTTCTATAGTCCACTATAAAATCCTTGGTCTTATTGGTGTTAAGGACCAAGTTATTGTCTCCACACCACAAAATCAACTTAAGTCTCTTCCTCCACCAATAGGTAACATCATCAGTGCTAACAAATGTCCGTAAGAAAACAATGAGGTTCAGAAAGTTCCAAGGATCCCACGGTTCAACTCTGACCTACAAATATTCTCTCCAATTGGTACTTCCAACAGTGCATCCATCACTAAGATAACTGAGCCCCACATTTTGCTGTTCGTTATCCTCTTTTTCCTTCCACCATTCACAGCACTTTGTTGTTGTTAGTTGCAAAGTCATGTCCGACCCATTGTGACCCCATGGACAACATTTCTCCAGGCCTTCCTATTGTTTATCAGCCTCTGGAGTCCACTTAAGTTCCCGCTGACTGCTTCGGTGACTCCATCCAGCCACCTTCTTCTCTCTCGTCCCCTTCTCCTTTTGCCCTCCATCTTTCCCAGCATTAGGCTCTTCTCCAGGGAGTCTTTGCTTCTCATTAGGTGGCCAAAGGATTTGAGTTTCCTCTTCAGGATCTGGCCTTCTAAAGAGCAGTCAGGATTGATCCCCTCTAGGACTGACCGGTTTGATTGTCTTTCAGTCCAAGAGACTTGCAGGAGTCTTCTCCATCACCATAGTTCAAAGGCCTTAATTCTCAGCCTTTCTCATGCATATTTCACAGCCATATATTGCAAATGGAAAGACCATAGCCTTGACTATACACACTTTTGTTGGCAGGGTGATTTCCCGGCATTAGGCCCTTGAAATGCATGACACCAAGCTAAACCTGACAGCCTGCTAGTAAAATGCTTCAATTAGATTTACATATCTAAAACCAGGGGTTTTACACCCCCCACAGTTCACTAACAATGTATTTTTCAGTATGTGCAAACTCATTCAATCTTCAGTTTTATACCACATTTCCAACGTGACTAGCATAGTAGGAGAAGACTTCCCTTCCAAGCAATAGTTTCTAACTCCATATAGCATGAATCTACTGTACTGCATATAATTTTGAGATGACTTTTGGATGACTAATCTGTGCTTACAGCAAGTCTCATAATGAGACTGTGGGGTTGGTGGGAGTTTTTTTCCCGTTTTAAATTCAGCTGTGAAAGTACATTTTCTGCATTCTCAGAATAACTGAAATTAGAAACCTGGCTATGTATCAGTATGCAGATAACAAATATTGCATATGGACTGGAAATGTATGCACATACATATACATGCCTTGTGTAGAAACTAAAAGAAGTGATATGTTGAGTATTGTCAAGACATATTCTGGGGTTTTTGGCAAGAAGACTCATTAAGTTAATGACAGACATACATGAGGACTGGTTTATGACATACTGTATAACAAGCACAAAACAAATCAGCTGCATCTATTCCAAATTCTCTTGGATTTTTAGCATGCTCTAATAACAATGTCATGTTCACCACTGGTATCAGATAACAATAATAAGATCTTTTCTAATATTGTTTTATGAGTTTACCCTGCTAGACCCTTGATTTTTCTTGGATTTTGTCTTCATCAGAAGAACATCTAATATGATTAGTAGAACAAAGAACATTTGTAGAGTTTGCTACAGTGCTTTTTCTAATACAATCCATATATTTTTGAAGCACTAAGCCACGCATAAGGAAACACTGCAATAAAGCAACAATGCCTTCATTCAGTTGCATGAAGATTTGCTTTCTGCAATATTTAATTGATATGCCAAGCCCTCCTATTTGTTGCTAAGTTGGAACAGAGATATCCTGCTGTAACAGCCCAATAATCAATTTTTGAAGTATTGTCAATGCACACAGATATACTAGTATCAGTAGGAATATTAATATCAATTATATACCTGTCTGATTTGCCTATTTTTAATCATAAAATGTGCCAAGGCACAAAATAAAATAAACAATGCAAGATATTGGAAGACTGCAGATATATTGGGGAAAAAATCACTAATGGAACAATGGAGCATCCTAATATTTTTTCTCCAGCTAAGAGCATCAAAACCAGAAGAAATTACAGAAATAACCTCAGCCTCGTTTGAAGAAGTACTCTGCCAAATTGGAGACTACTGTTGGGATATTAGGAATACAGGAGCCTGGGCTGGGATTTTTTAATGAGTTTTTACGTTGTGAATTTTAATGTTCTAAGTTGCCCAGTTACCCATGTATGAGTTGGGTGGCCATATAAATTTGCTCAATCTATATATAAACCAAGTACCACACACTCATCACGAAATCTCCAGAACCGTAAAGCCTACAAACTTAAAATTTGGCACATATGGCTTCTAGGTGCACACTAAGAAAGGTTTTTTTTTCCAAAATGACCATCAGAACATTAGTATTTCTTATACAATAATTAACACACTCTCCCCACCTGAAAAAAACTCTGTTCCAACTGACAATTGCCTCAAACTGGCAGACATTCTACTCCCCCTCCCCACCTGAAAAAAACTCTGTTCCAACTGGCAAATTGGCAGACATTCCACTCCTTCACTCAGGAGCAGTCTGGGGCTCTTTACAGTACTAAACATTGGTACCTCACCAAGATGTCTACGCCTTCCACCTATAGAAATGCTTCCGGACTCAAGGCGGTGGGAGTGATATTCCTTTATGTGCTTCAATCACTGATCAGCACTGAGCCAACAGATTGAACCGGAGTGAACCAGATTTCTCCTTCTCTTTGCCCGATCACAGTTTCATTGCAAAGCACAGGCATCCAGCTAGTAACTAAATAAAATCTGGTCTAAGAAAAACTGCCTTTAGATGCTTCGGCTAGAGAGGGGAAGTGGTTTTTCAGACCCTCTTTGCTGTCGATAACCTGCTGAAAGTTTTGCCTTGGAACAACATGCCAGCCCATGAAATGTGAAGGGTCAAATTACCTTGTGTGGGTGGAGAGAGTTTGTGCAGCTTCAGAAAATGCGCAGTGTAATGAATTAAAAGCAGTGGTGGTATAATGAATTATCTGCCAAGGCTCTTGTGATCTCTCTTCCTCATTCAAACCCACATATTTTTTCCCCCTTGTACTTCTTACGATTTCAAGCAAGAGCTTAAAAAAGGAGAGAGGCAGAAAGTCAAGACTACCATGGCAAGGTCATCCCTGTTGATGCTAATAAGACAATAAAATAAGCAATTGAAAACCATGAAGTAAGGTTAGCCAGGTCACCCCGATGCATTTCTGCACACTAGTATCTTTTCTGGCTTCCTTGTTATGAGTTGTTCAGCCATGCCTAGCGAGAATCTAAGGGAAGCCGAACCCCAGGAGGAGAATAAATGCCAGTCCACAGGAGTATATATTGTACAAATATATGATTTATTGGTATGTCTTATTTATATTCATGCTTTTTAAAAACAATAAAGGGATCCCAAGACATCTCACAAAACAAATCCAGAATTTCAACAGAAAGAATAAAGTTCCCATTGAAACATGAAAGTGGGCGGAATTTTATTCATAAAGAGATGCTCAGAATAAAAATGAATGGTCTAAATATGGTTGTTGTACATGAGGGGTGGGGGGGGGCTTGGTTCTCTCTGAGCTTGTTTGTTTTCTTGCAGGTGTTTCATTACCCAAACTAAGGCACATGTTTGATGTACATGTGAAACAGGGGTGGGTCACTCAGGGACACGCTTGCATGCACAGAAGCAAAAAACAAGATGGCAGCACCAGAGGTGGGTTCCAGATCCCGTCACAACCGGTATGCTGCGATGGGGCCGGGCGTCCAACATGTGCACCACCACCCTGTGATGCTCCAGCTGCTTGGCGGAGCATCGCACAGGTGCCGTACGCTGCGTGCGTGTGCGCAAATGGCCAAGTAGGGTCAAATACCATTAAGGAGAGCGGGCAGGCGGGTGGGCCTTCCACAGCAACGTACCGGAGTGGTACCTGCTGCTCCCACCTCATATACCCGTACCAGGGCATACCGGCCATAACCCACCACTGGGCAGCACCTATGGTGCCGCCTATAGAACTGGTTCGGGGATGTGGCAGGCTGAGTTACTTCTTACTCGGCCGAACCGGGCCGAACCGGTAGGAGCCCACCTCTGATGTGAAAGGTTACTGTCCATCTTAATGAGAGAACAGAAAGGATAAATAAATTAGCTTTATCATGTCCTTGATAACCTGGAGTTATTTAAAGGTATTTAAAACAGACGGGAAAAACCTTCATCTAGGATCTTAACTGTCCCTCAAATAATTTAATTTGATTTTTTTTTACAACTTGTACATTCTTCCTGGATTATGTAGCTAAACAGTGGGGAGATACCAACAAAGGAGAATATTTGTAGCTCCAGTTTCAACTGAGGGGTCCTTGGTGCTCTCTGAGCTCAGTTGTTTTCTTGCAGATGTTTCATTACCCAAAGTAGGTAATACTATCATTGTTAGTAAGGAATGGGGTTTGCTCTCAGCTAATATTTTAGTGGCTTGCCCTGTCAGTTTTGATGGGGGTGATCTTAGAGATCTTTTGGTTGGGCTGTTTAAAGGTAAAGGTTCCCCTTGCATATATGTGCTAGTTGTTCCCGACTCTAGGGGGTGGTGCTCATCTCCGTTTCAAAGCCGAAGAGTCAGTGCTGTCTGAAGACGCCTCCATGGTCATGTGGCCGGCATGACTAAACGCCAAAGGTGCACGGAACACTGTTACCTTCCCACCAAAGGGGGTTTCTATTTTTCTACTTGCTTTTTACATGTTGGTGAACTGCTAGGTTGGCAGAAGCTGGGACAAGCAACGGGAGCTCACTCCGTTACGCAGCACTAGGGATTTGAACCACCAAACTGCCGACCTTCTGATCGACGAGCTGAGCGTCTTAGCCACTGAGCCACTGCAACCTTTGGGATCTTTACTGTTGATTTATTTGGCAGTCCTTTGATTGTGGTATTGTTCAATTCAGCAGTCACCAACTGGTGGTCCATGAGGAAATTTTGGTGGTTGGCAGAAAAAATATTTGCATTTGTTATATTGCGGTAAATACTATTTATCTTTTTTTTTAAAAAATCATATTAATCGTCTGTGAGATTTAAAATTATGAATTTGGTGGTCCCTGACGTCCGAAAGGTTGGTGACTCCTTGGTTTAATTGATTGTTGGTCTGATGTTAAACTTGGAGTTAATCTATGCTCATCTCGGTGTTGATTGTTGGTGGGGAGGAGTTTTGGTATTTCTGTTCCCTTTTCAGCTTGTTGATTGTCTCTTTTGTGCAGTATGTATCAATGGATGGCTAATTTGTTAACGTGTCAGGCTTCTAGAAATTCTCTAGTGTTTTTGGACTTGTGCGAGTGAATGAGAGTTGGTGATTTCGTTTCTGGTCATCCTGAGCCGAGAGACGCATAAAATCTCTGCTATGGCTTGCTCATTCCTTCCAGATTTCTCCAGCCAGGTTCACATTCCCTTACAAAGAGTCTGTTAGAAAAAGCATAAGGAAAAATGGCAACCTCCATGTTTCTTGATGGAAGAGCTTTGAACGACAGCTTTGCTTGAAGCTTCCTCAAAACAATAAAAACGCTCTTTTGAAGCTTTGCAGAGCTCTGGTAACTGAGGCTAATTGATGTAGCCCTGTCATTAATGATTGCTCCAAGGGAGCCGAAACAAAAGAAAATGAATGGAAGGTTTTAAAATTAGCACTTCATGGGTTCCTGCTGCATCAATCCATGCAACCAGACAAAGGGAAGGAAGCAGGAAGTACACAGATTTCATTAAGGCTTCTTTGACATAAATCTCAAGGGGACGCGGCGGCTCAGTGGCTAAGACGATGAGCTTGTCAATCAGAAAGTTTGGCAGTTTGGCGGCTTGAATCCCTAGTGCTGCATAATGGAATGAGCTCTCGTTACTTGTCCCAACCTAGCAGTTCGAAAGCATGTAAAAAATGCGAGTAGAAAAATAGAAACAACCTTTGGTGGGAAGGTAACAGCGTTCTGTGTGCCTTTGGTGTTTAGTCATGCCGGCCACATGACCACGGAGACGTCTTCGGACAGCGCTGGCTCTTCGGCTTTGAAATGGAGATGAGCACCGCCCCCTAGAGTCAGGAATGACTGGCACATATATGCGAGGGGAATCTTTACCTTTACCTAATATAAATCTGGGATGCATACGGAATCTACCGAAATTCCATCCACATGGAGAGTACAGGTAGTCCTCAGTTTATGACCGCAGTTGGAATCAGAATTTCCAGAGCTAAGCAAGGTGATTGTTAAGTTAATCATGCCCAATTGATGAGCTTTATTTTTTTGCCATGGTTGTTAAATGGGAAAAAAAGATCAAGTCAAAATTGACCCCAGAAACTCAGTCAAATTCAAATTCAGATGTTTAAGGGAGAAGCATCCAAAGTCCGCTGCCTGGATGGACAAGGACATCATATTCCATTTCTCAATTATGCTCTTTGTTTATTTGCTTCTTATATATCCGATTGGTGTCATGTTTGGGGTGATATTGTCATAGAAAGGATGCAAATGGCTGTGTTGATAGATATTTGCATTTATGAGACAGTTATCTAGAGAAGACAACGTTTGTAATTTGGTGTTGAACAGTGGGGTCCTTGGTGTTCTATGAGCTTGGTTATTTTCTTTCAGACATTTCATTACCCCATCAGGTATCATCTTCAGGCTAGAAGGGAGAGAGGCAGTGGTGGGATTCAGCCACGTCGCACCACTTCAGGAGAACTGGTTGTTAACTTTCTGAGCAGTTTGGTGAACTGGTTGTTGGAAGAAATCATTAGGGCAGAGAAACCAGTTGTTAAATTATTCGAATCCCACCACTGGAGAGAGGTTTACTGTCAGTGATGGGGGACAGTTGTTATGTAGAACAGCAGCCCATCCCCCCTCCAGTTTCCATTCATTAAAATGAGATTTAACTATATCCAAGAGTGAATCCAATCTGTGGGAAGCAGTGAAGTGTGATTAGGCAAAATAAGCTGAAGAAGGATGACTCAGCGCAATAGAATAGGCTTTGCAAAGAAAAGTCTGATCTGAGTCCATAGGGAAGATCATAAAGAAGAAGGAGACCATTAAGATATGTAAAAAGTGTTTTTGTTATTTTTTAAAAAGACACATTTTATTATATTTCTAATTCTGAACAACATTAAGGTCTGTATCTACATATACAAAATCTACATATATATAAAAACAGCCGTGTGTATGTGTGTGTGTGTGTATGTATGTTCCAGCATAACTCTGGAACGCCTTGAGTAATTTCAACCAAACATGGTATACAGATGACTTACTCTCTGGAAACAAATATTGTGGGGGGTAAGACACCCCTAAAACCCCTCGGTGTGTGTGTGTTCTGTTAAGATACAGCCTGTTGTGCCTTAAAATGGCTTCTACTGTACTGCCATAAAATGGCTTCTACTGTACTGCCATAAAATGGCTTCTACTGTGCAGACAGTGGTGGGTTCCAAGCAGTTTGGATTGAACTGGTAGTGTTGCTAGAACTGGCAGTGACCCAGGCCTGCCACGCCCCTGAACCAGTTCCCTTGGCACCGCCGTAAGTGCCGCCATCTTGTTTTTTAGTTCTCTGCATGCTCAGACCAATTTTAATTGCACTGGGCATGTGCACGCAACACTCACATGAGCAAACCGACAGTAGTGCTTGCTGGAACCCACCCCTGTATGCAGTGCACTGCAGTTGCCATGGTAACGGCTTTATGGTACTCCACAAGGGGGGTCCCTCTGGTAAGGGGGAAAATCCAACATTAGAAATTACGGGCAACGCCAGGTTATCGGCTAGTTAATAATAAAACAACAATCAGTATTAACAATCATAACTATGTCTCCATCACGGGTGTCAAACTCAAGGCCCGGAGACCGGAACTGGCCCATGGGATGCTTAGATCTGGCTCATGAGGGTGCCCTGCAAACAGAGAGGGACTGGCCCACAGTGCCTCTGCCAGCAAAAACAGAACTCAGGAGAGCTGTGTGTGGCTCTCCTGAACTCCACTTTTGCTGACAGAGGGTTGCAGGAGGCCATTGCAGCTGAAAACGGAGCTCGCAAGGGCCACGGGTGGCACTCCCCAGCTCTGTTTTCGCTGGCAGAGGGTTGCAGGAGGCCATTACAGCCAAAACAGAGCTTAGGAGCCTGTTTTCACTGGCAGAGTGCTCGGGCCATCACAGGCGCCCCCAACACGAGTGATGTCAAAATGCCCCCCGCCCCCAAGATCAATTACAACCTTGATGTTGCCCTCAATGAAATCAAGTTTGACACCCCTGGTCTACATATTTGTCATATGAAAAACATGTTATATATATATATTTTAAAGATAGGGATTATGCATATGGAGCTTTTATCTCATTGATTTACAATCAAACACACACAGAGAGAGACACTTACAAATTAAAAAAACACACACGTTCTGCTACCGTTGCTTAGTACACTGACTCTATCACACTTTTTACATTTGTTAAAGCTAAAGAAAATTATTGGAGACACATAATGATGTTATATAACATTTAGTGATGGTCTGAAATAATTCGAAAGCCATTTGAAAAATTATCAAAATTGGTTTTTGAAACCATCTCTCTCCATCCTGTTTTTCTTCTTCTTCAATGCCAAGAGAAAGCAAAGCCTTCTGGAACACATCACCTTATTTAGATTCCTTGTATAAAACATGGATTATTTTGAGCTTTTAGTAAAAAGAATTCTAAGAAAAACAAACATTAAGGAATACACTGGAACTACTGTAAATTTGACTTCTTCCCATCGCTGTTGCAAACTATTTGCCAGAACTGTAGTCTTGCCAATTTCAGAGGAATTATTCCAGGAAATTTATAATATTATCACAACATCCAAGATGGATAAAGTACCAATTAATAAATCACCACTATCTGAATGGGACGCATATCTACTGTACAGGATGAGATGTCAGTGTCTTAGCTAAATTTTGAAAAACGAATTTTATTATGTCAGAAGCTCTGACCGACGGGACAATTCTGGCACAATATTCTAAAAAGATCCACCATAAAATAGTTTTCAATGTATGTCTTTTTCAATTCAGAAAAGCTAAAATTTAGTGGCGTTGAAGGAAAGGCCATGCAACCGTTTTGCTTTTTCCCCCCCTGGAATCAAAATATCATCATCCTTTATTATTATTTTAGATAACTAGACCTCATATGTCAGAAGTGCAGGGTAAAAACAAATCGTGGCTTTATTTTGGTAGTGCACCATTTTATTTTATTTCTGAACTTGCTGTTTTAAGACAGTCTTTTCCACTTGACAATCAAGCTGAGTAGACAGTAAAAATAGTTTGTTTATTCTGCTTTATTTTTTAAGGTAGTTCATAAATCATGCATTTGTTTCTTTCTTCATTGCCTTTTGCTTGGGGTATTTTCATCTTCTTTGATTGCTCTTGTATATCTAGTGGAGGTTTCCTGCTTATCTGGGTATTCGTTAATAGATATGCATGTTCTAGGCGTATTTCCCTATTTCCTTGACCTTTTCTCGCTTCCTTTTAACTTACAGTAGTTTGTAAATGGAGCTTATCTCAATGTGGCTATTATTAGGTTATCATGCCTCTAAGAATTCTCTTGCACTTTTGGATCTGGCTTGGTCTAAGTCAAGATGTTTATAGATTTTCAGGCAAAGTTAGTAGAACAAACTGCCGCATATAAAGACCCCACAAACACCACATTCCACCGTATACTGATGATATTACTTAGGTGGTAATGAAAAGTCCACAGGGAAAAATTTTTTGGAGAACCCCAAGAACTCAACCATCCAACCATGGGTTACATATTTGTAGGATCCAATCTGGGCCGGTCACCAGGACCAGATGTCTTGTTTTCCAAGCTTTTGGACTCATGTTGGAGTCTATCTTCAGAGAACTTCTCTCTAGAAGTTCTCTAGAAGATGGGCTCCAGCATGAGTCTGAAAACTCAGAAGACCAAACCTCTGGTCCTGGTGAGCAACCCAGTGTCAACCCTGAAGCTGATCTGGCCGAAGCCATCTTGAGGCTTCACTGGTGCCATACTGGAGCAAGGGATAGGGAGGGGGGATTAGAGATAACTGGGGTTGTGTAGTCAAAATAAAATGCTTTCTCTTAGGAACCATGGACGTTCTTGTACCTGGCTGGAGGAAGGAGCAGTGATGTCATCAGACCAGCAGACATTGCTGTGATTGGGCCATCTGACTGATTGATTGGGGGAAAACCTTTTACTTTTAATTAGGTGAAAACCAAGGAGTCCTTCAGAGTTGGTTTTCACCGAATAGAATAGAATAGAATAGAATTCTTTATTGGCCAAGTGTGATTGGACACACAAGGAATTTGTCTTTGGTGCAAATGCTCTCAGTGTACATAAAAAGACAAAATACATTCGTCAAGAGTCATAAGGTACAACACTTAATGATAGTCATAGGGTACAAATAAGCAATCAGGAAACAATCAATATCAATATATTGATATTTCCAATAAAGCTATTCTTTGAGGAATCTACCTGCCCCGGAGTTTTTGCTTGCAATGGATCTATTACTTGGAACTCCGACACCCGGATTTGATCCTGCGACATTACCCTTGGACATGTCTATTTGCCATCATTCGTAGGTTACATATTTTGTCCATTATAAAAATGGCCAACGCTGCTGGACTTTATTCAATGCAACTCTTCCAGTTTATTTTGTCATGATCAGCGAGCTGCACTGGCTGCCTGTGGTTTTTCGGGTGCATTTCAAGGTGTTGGTTACTATCTTCAAAGCGCTCCATGGCACGGGACCTAGTTACCTGCGGGATCGCATCTCACCTCATACATCCCTGCGACCAATCCGCTCTCACAGGGAGGGACTCCTCCGGGTGCCGTCCACTAAGCAGTGTCAACGGGCGGCGCCCAGGAGTAGAGCCTTCTCTGTGATGGGCCCAACCCTCTGGAATGACCTCCCCCCCCCCGATATTAGAACTATTACCGACCTCCACTCCTTCCGACAGAAGCTTAAGACCCACCTGTTCCAATTAGCTGGCTTAACTGATTTATAGTCCCATTTTAACCTCCTGGCAAACATCTTATTGGGTAGTTTTAAGGGTAATTTTAATGTTTATTTGTATTTTAATTTAAATATTGTACAGTCCATATCCTACCTCCTCCATTTACCTATTTGTATATTTAAGTATTTCTATATTTTGTATTCATACTGTTTTAATATGACTGTACACCGCCCCAAGTCCTGTTTAGGAAAGGGTGCGGTTTATAAATTAAAGATGATGATGATGATGATGATGATGATGATGATGATGATGATGATGATGATGATGATGATCTTGCAAATCAATCCCTGGAAATTTAGAGCCAATTAATAGCTGGGTGAGACATGCAACACTCAATTAAACTCTTTTCTCCTCGCATCTTGACTTCAGCAGGCAGCCATTGGAAAGATTTTATTCCTAAACATTGTGCTTTTTGGTACAATTAAAATGTTCGGGGAGTGGGGATGAAGCACAATATAGCCAATTGTTTATTTTTCTCTCTTTGTAGCATCAAAATCTAACTATATCACAAGCAGAAAGGATTCTTTATTCCCCCCTCCCTCATTCCTTCTCTTTGGGTTGCTTTCTCTGTCATAATTGCAAACTCCATCTGGAATCAAAAAATCAGCTGTGTTTTTCCCCTTGTTGGAGAAGTGTCACTAACAATAACGCTTGTTCATTTGGAAATGTTCTTCTATAAAATGTGTACTGTTCAGCGAGAACAAAACCCAGCGAGTTCTCCCAGAGCTGGGGAAAGTAAACATATCTAGATTATATTCATTTTTTTAAAATGATATACTGCAAGTCGTCATATCCGTAAATACATAACTGTATAGTTCAAAGGCAGAGAAGCAAAATGCCAGACTTAAATGCGACTGTCAGTAAGTTAACAATATCATTTCAGGAAGACACCACTTCCATCATGAAGTTTAACAGATGATCAGAGTTGAAAGGGACCTTATAGGTCATCTAGTCCAACCCCCCCCCACTCAAGCAAGAGACCCTACACCATTTCTGACAAATGACAGTCCAATCTCTTCTTGAAAGTCTCAAGTGATGAAGCTCCCACATCTTCTGAAGGCAACTTCTGTTCCATTGTTTGATTGTTCTCATTGTTAGAAAGTACCTCCTTATTTCTAGGTTGAATCTCTCCTTGATCAGTTTCCATCCATTATTCCTTGTCTGGCCTTCAGGTGCCTTGGGAAATAGCTTGACCCCCTCCTTTCTGTGGCAGCCCCCCAAATATCAGAAGACTGTTATCATGTCTCTTCTGGTCCTTCTCTTCATTAGACTAGCCATGCCCAGTTCCTGCAACCGTTCTTTATATGAATTAGTGTCCAGTCCCCTAATCATCCTGGTTGCTCTTCTCTGCACTCTTTCTAGAGTCTCCACGTCTTTTTAATAGTGTAGTGACCAAAACTGGATGCCGTACTCTAGGTGTGGTCTTACTAGGGCTTTATAGAGTGGTATTAGTACCTCCCTTGATCTTGATTGTATCCCTCTGTTGATGCAATTTAGGATTGCATTTAAAATAGGATTGCATTTTAAAAAAATATCTTTTAAACCCTCCTGAAAGTAGTTTAAAAGGTATCCAGAACCCATCTGCTCTGGAGTTGGGTAACATCTACCTAGCACATATTCACACTGATGTTGTTACCTAGTTGGGTAATGAAATGTCTGCAAGAAAGCAATTAAGCTTAGGGAGCATCGTTTAATCCTGAGCTACAAATATCCTGTTCTGTTGGTGACACATCTGATCTGCTGAATCGTTCCCAGTTGTGTTCTGGAAAGCAGGATGCGGCAATATTCAGGGAAAGCACGATTCAAGAAGAACCTTTGCAGTTCCTGTTGAGACTTTGGGATTGTTTTTGTTTACTTATTTCATGTTATCTATCCAATTGCTACCCCATCCCTCTCATCTAAATACCTCTGGGGACTTTAAAGGCATACATCCAGGGTACGTTGCTACTGGCATAACTGCCAGTTCACTTTGTGTGTGTTTTCCACCGAGCATTGCTTGCGCCTGCGCAGTTGCCTCTAAATTGTTCTGCGCATGTACAGCAAATTTAAAAATGACTAAAAAACATTCAAGCAAAGGCATGGGCGACTGGGGAACCGGTTTGGTGGCTGGGCCAGCCTGCCGTCCCTACTGGTTCGGTGACCCATTCCCAATTTCCATGACAGGTTCTCGCGAACGGGTAGCAACCCACCTCTGCATACATCAATGTAAAACAAGTGTCCGGCCTGCAGCCATCTTTGCTTTTGGGTCTTTGGCCTGCCACACTTTCTATTATTCTGCTATGCCGAAAATGGGAGCGGGGGGATTGTATGGAATTAGATGATATGTAGCCATAACAAAATTCTTTCTCGAAAGCCAAGGTCATCCTTTGTCTCTGCATCTCTGCACCTGACTGGAATTGGATGGGTGGAACTGCCAGCATGGCAGTGGGAGATTGGACCGTGTGATGGACTTGTGGGTGTGGGGGCAAGAACTTGAACTTTCAACTCAGTGGGGAAAACCAGGAAGCTTTCAGATTTGGGTTTTCCCAGATGTGCCAACATGGCTCTCTTAATGAATGGGAGCTTTGAGCAATACTTTGCCTTGGACTCTGATTTACTTTTGGATGCTATTTGGAACCCTGACATTAAGTTAAAAACACAACTAAAATAGAGTTAAAAACAGAATTAAAAAGAAAGTTAAAAATTAAAAATTAATGAGCTGGAGGGAGAGCTCTCAAGCCATCAACCACCACCGGAATTGTATAGCATTCTTAGATTCCCCATGTCAATTGGCAGAACCAGGTCTTAACGCTCTTTGAGAATGGCTGAAGGCAACTGCAGAGAAGTTCTCTTCCTAGATCTTCCCAGCCAATTTTTTTTAAAAATAGATGGTATCTGCAACATAGGTTCCTCGGCCAGAATGGGTGGGATGGGTTGATGTCAATTAAATATCTAACAGGACTTGTGGGAATCACAAACCCCCTTTAGATACTGGAAGGCAGATGGAAACTGAGTAGCCCTGGCAGAGACACTGTTAATACCACTGATTTGGCTTCTACTGTGATGGATTTATGGGTGTGGGGATAAGATCATGAACTTTCAACTGGGTGGAATCCCAGGAAGCTTTTAGATTTGGGATTTCCACAGATGTGCCAACATGTCTGTCTTATTAAATTGGAACTTTAAGGATAGCTCTGCCTTGGACTCTGATTTAATTCTGCATGATATTTGGAAACCTGACATCTAGCAGATGACACTTCTAATTTGTCGGGCACTAGTGAAAGAAAGAGAATGCAAATAGGGCCACCCCCATTTGGTATGAAACTTACAGAGTAACAAACGGTAACAGTAGGTGATATAAATGTCAATCCCTAGATTGAAGTCCAATTCTGCTGCTTTCATTTAAATGTCACATTTCCTCTACGTATACTTTTCTGCTCGTTGTTTGGTTGTGTTGCTAACAATGTCTTTGCATAACTCAGTCTTGGATTATAATGAAATGTTTCTCTATCTGCCCTTTTATGCAATATTCCCCATTTCACCCTGCCTGTTTTTTTTTAAAAAAACCTGTTGCCATCATGCTGTCCCCTCTAGTCAAAACACAAGTGTTTGCCATACATATGGCTGCAGATAAATGTGGGATATGTGTGGCCATGTATCTGCCAGCTTACCTTGCCATGCTGTTTCTCAAATAAGTATCTACCTTATCTGTGAGCATTTCTTTCACATTTTGCTTTGATTTTAAGATTTGGAAGCGGCTTGTTTCTATTACTTTGGGGTTATACAACTTTTCTCTCTCTGGCTGCTCTCTTTTCTTGATCCACGAGGAATTCCATTCTGGCATCTCTCCTTGGTTTTTAATGGGATTAGAAGAAAGACCATTGAGTAAATTATTTATTTATTGAAAACCATTTACTGTATTTACAAATTCAAAGGTAGTCTATTTATACCAGGGGTTGGCAAACTGTGGCTCTGGAGCTGCAGGTGGCTCTTTCATCCCTCTGCTGCAGCGCCCTGTTGCTGGTTGGCTCCACAATTGATAGGGCTTTCGGTTAGGACAGGTAAAGGAAAAAGGATGCGCCAATAGGAGGTGACTCTATGGTGAGGGAACTGGACTTCTGCTCGGCTCCTGAATTGAACGGGGGGCTTCCAGTTAAGACCTTCCAGTTAAGTGTTTAAGGTTGTTGACCCCTGATTTATACAGTCAACATGTGATGGAGTTGACTACAGAAAGTCTCTGGAGTTCCCCTGATATGTGCTCAGAGGACACTGTTCCATAATATGCCGCACTGTCTTCTTTGGAGCACCACAGCTACCTTCTGAAGAGGAGAGCTTTCCCCAACTAATGGAGGAAACCAATGCCATGTTGAGTCTTGCTCCTATTGAAGATTGAACATGTCTTACAGGGTAGAGTGATACCTTTTGGTTCAGCTGTAAAGCAGGGAAGGTTGAGACATTCTGGATGAGCATTAGAGGACTATTCTTGCCTCCATACCTGAAGCAGTTTGAAGTTGTTATCTAGTAAGGTTCTGGCTGTACTATTAGGTGGATGTGTGGAGTGAAGCCTGCTGTGTATAGCATCAGTGATATCTGAAATTGATTGGCAGGTGGACAATATTAATTATTTTCTTATAATTTTATATAATCTATATATATAAAAGGCAAATATCACTCGCTCATCATGAAATCTGCAGAACCGTAAAGCCTACAAACTTGAAATTTGGCATATATGTTCCTCTTGGCTTCTAGGTACTTGCTAAGAAAGGATTTTTTGAAATGACCATCAGATCATTAGTATTTCTTATACAGTAATTAACATGCTAACTGCCAGTTGCCTTATATTAACACACTCTGATGCTACAGAGTTAGACATTCTACTCCCCCTCCCCAACTGAAAATAACTCTATTCCAACTGCCAGTTGCCTCAAACTGTCAGATGTTCCTCTCCTTTGGGCTCGTTTCAATACTAAACATTGGTACCTCACCAAAATGTCTACACCTTCCACCTATGGAACTGCTTCCAGACTCAAGGTGGTAGGAGCAATATTTCCTTATACGTTTCTATCACCAACCACCATTTAGCCAAGGGAGTGAACCGGATTTCTCCTACATTGCCCGATCACATAGCTTGTGAAGCACGGGTATCCAGCTAGTAACTTATAATAGTATTTCATATAAT
This sequence comes from Natrix helvetica, assembly GCF_964273705.1. Classification (NCBI taxonomy): domain Eukaryota; kingdom Metazoa; phylum Chordata; class Lepidosauria; order Squamata; family Natricidae; genus Natrix; species Natrix helvetica. The sequence continues at coordinate 8,241,694 of NC_138561.1, forward strand.
ATTATCTTATAATAAAAAATAATGTCATTCAGTAAAAGACAGGATCTTCACATAGGATCCTTGGTCATCTTTTGCATGAGGGTTAAAGTTCTCCCCAACTTACCCTTCTGAGCAAATTACCCACTACCAATTGACTGGTGGCCATGTATTATTCCAATTGATGCCAAGTAGCTGCTTGGTCCCCCTTTCAATCCCCCTGTATATCTATGGAGGTGAACCCCCAAATGAGCACAGGAAAAGAATGCCGAGAGAAGACTTTTGACCAGTCTGTCTAGCATATCATTAGAATCATGAATATTAGAATGGACAGCTAACCTTCAGACAGATTCTCTGCATGACATAAGGAGAATTAGATGACTGGAAGTGAATTAATTTGGTCCTAAACAAGATAGTGCCTGTTTGGCACTAAACGTAATCTCCCAGAATTAATTAGCTAGGACAATTAACAATTCTACCACACACTTACCTTCCCTCTTGGGGACCTATTAAGTATGAAGGGTGATTTGCAAAAAGTATATAAATATCAGAGTTCAACTCTGAGAAGTTTAGTGAAGTTCTCGTCCCCTTTTGAAGGTATTTGAGAAACAAACAAAAATATTCAAAATATCCAGGAAAAAAAGGCACACGAGAATTGTTCAGTACCACGCTTATTAAGTATTATCATTCCAGTTTGCTCCAGGGAAGCATCACACAGGCATTCTGAGTGACTCACTTCCATCACATTCTGCTTTAAGGAAATCTGCATCTGCTTTGCTAGTCCAATCCTTATTCATCATAGATGAATGTGACTTCCCTAACTTTTGAATATATTTTGTACTCAGCTTTTGAACTGAAAAGGACTTTGACTTGGATGCTGGCAAACGTTGTGAGTTATGTGCCTAGTCATGCCAGAATATTTCATTTTGGTGAACCACTCTGCATAAAGGCAGTAGGATTTTTGCTTAAAAGGATTTACTATTATCCATTTTTATTAGTTGCTTCCAATGTTTTCTATCTACAAATACTCCCGTCCTGTGCAGGAAAAACAAGGAAGAAGCTTGTGAAAACGAAAAATAATCCCTTCTTTCTCCTCAATCCAATAGGATGAGGATTAGCGCATGAGATGTTTGATTAGCAATCAGACAAGCTATTCCAGATGCAAACATCTAACAATGAATTTTACTTACTATATCAAAACACCAGGGATACAAATAACTAATAATTATCTCTATTTTTACCCTTCTGACCAGAGGTGGTATTCAACAGGTTCTGACCAGTTCTGGAGAACCGGTAGCAGAAATTTTGAGTAATTCGGAGAACTGGTAAATATCACCTCTGACCGGCTCCACCCTCATCTATTCTCTGTGCCTCCCGAGTCCCGAATCCCAGCTGATGGGGAGGAAATGGGGATTTTACAGTATCCTTCCCCGGGATGGGGGGGGGGGGAATGAAGATTTTACAGTAACCTTCCCCTCGAGTGGGGGGGAAATGGAGATTTTAGAATATCCTTCCCCTGCCATGCCCACCAAGCCATACCGTGCCCACCAAGCCACGCCCACAGATCCGGTAGTAAAAACCTTTGAATCCCACCACTGCTTCTGATCTATGTAAGAGACGCCTTTTAGGAGTTGATGATTCATTTGTGATGAAGGGTAGGGATTAGCACAGAAAATGCAAAAGAAAAAAAAGAAAACCAAATAAAAGATAATGGAGAAAATAATAGTGTGTTAACACTAGAGCTATAGTTGAGGTTTCTTCCTTACAAAAAAAAAAAAAACCATTTCAGTGTCTATGGGTCATTAGCATAATTATTATGAATGAGGAATGTTTCACAAACATGGATTTAAATAGATGTTGTTAGATTTCGGGTGTTTTATTCCCAGCCACTATGAACTTACACAGCGCTTGACCTCACAGCCTGTCAGATATTGCAAAGAACATAAAGGGAAAGTGTGCATTCACATTTGCAGAAAGATGATGTGCTTAAGTCTGGGTCACTTCGGGAATTCATGGAAAGTATCATTTTACCAGGGATGCCTACATTTTATCCTATTGTCTGCACAATGGTCTTTTCAGTGAGTTCCCTGAAATTTACCCATCTACCTTCCTTGTGAAAGCTGAGGCTTGCCAACTGCGCTCCTGAACTTTGACTTGGCTCTTCATTACTTGTTACTCCTACTCTTCAAGGGGACACAGTGGCTCAGGGGCTAAGACGCTGAGCTTGTCAATCAGAAAGGTCGGCAGTTTGGTGGTTTGAATCCCTAGCGCCGCGTAACAGCGTGAGCTCCCGTGACTTGTCCCAGCTTCTGCCAACGTAGCAGTTCGAAAGGACGTAAAAAATGCAAGTAGAAAAATGGGGACCACCTTTGGAGGGAAGGTAACAGCGTTCCGTGCGCCTTTCGGCATTTAGTCATGCCAGCCACATGACCACAGAGACGTCTTCGGACAGCGCTGGCTCTTTGGCTTTGAAACAGAGATGAGTACCGCCCCCTAAAGTCAGGAATGACTAGCACATATGTATGAGGGGAACCTTTACATTTACCTTTACCCTTACCTAGTCTTCTGAATCTCATGTTTTTAACTCTTCAGAACTCTAGGCTAGTTTTAAATTAAACTTCTGGTTTTCTTTGGACTGTGTCTTTTGAATCCCAACTTCCTTTTGCTTCTACCTTTTGTGAGGTGCGGTGGTGCAGTGATTAGAGTGCAGTACTGCAGGCTATGTCTGTTGATCACCGGCTGCCAGCAGTTTAGCAGATCGAATCTCACCAGGCTTAAGATTGACTCAGCCTTCCATCCTTCTGAAGCAGGTAAAACGAGGACCCAGATTGTTAGAGGCAATACGCTGACTCTGTAAACCGCTTAGAGAGGGTTGTAAAGCGGTACATAAGTCTAAGTGCTACTGCTATTGTGTCAGGTGTGAAAGACCAGGACTCCATGTGAAGTTCCAGTTAAATTGTTTTCTTACTAGACCTGCCTCTGCCCACGAATCTACTCAGCTAATGGTTAGCACAATTTTACACTTAGAGAAGGGTCAATGGAATTCAAGTGGAATTGGAGATAGTTTGTTTGTGGCTATGTAGCGACTCTACGTTGATTGCTTGCTTGACTCCTCACTCAGGCTCTGCTCTGCCTGCTTTTCTCTTACAGCCGATTCCTTTTTTGACTGAATTTTAAATTGAGTTATCATCTGGCACGATTGATGCCAGGTGGAAACCCAAGAATGACATATGATGTTTCTTTCAAGCTGAGTTCCTTATTGTTTTCACACCGGTAGACAAAATCTTGCCAGTCTGAAGACTCTACTATCTGCATCTGCAATATACTCCATGAATTATTAGGGAAAAGCTGTCTTCACCTTCCTTCTCTCACACATATCATCCAGATTCTAGATTGAGAGCAAAGTCTTATCTACCACATTGACTCTTTCAGAAAATATTTTGCTTGCTCCACCTTCACAACTGTCATCACATAAAAGGCACTTATTCTACTGTGACATTTGGTAGGTCCCTGTATTTTCTTCTCTTTAATTGCACAGTTGCAACATCTCCCCACCATCCCAAATAAACAGATACTGTTCTAAATAAATTATAAAATAATTTATTTTATCTATAAAAGGCAGAAAGTGTACACAGAAATGCAAATATAATGATTGATTGATTGGATTGGATTGGATTGGATTGGATTGCTATGGCTGTCCATCTCACATAAGGGTTTCAGGGTGGCTGACACAATGAAAATATCAATATAATAACAACATTTGGAAAATTGCACATTTGTGGGCACTTTTAAATGACAAGCTTTCTATCATCCTCGTCTTTGCACTTCATTTTTGAAATAAACAAATATGAAATAAGATTTCTTTGTGGCAGAAGTGTAATTCTTGCTAAGAACCAAGAAGATTCATTTTCAGAGACTTACTGGCCAATTACACACTCAGAAATATTTTAGCTGGTCAGTATGCATCTCTCTGTTGGCCTGTCACTAGAATCAAAATGAGACCCATCTCTTCTCCTATGACATCTGCGGAGTTAGGTGTGAAAGACCAGGACCAGAAGTAAAGTTCCAATTAAATTGATTTATTACTACTCATGCCCATGCACAGGCATGTGGTTAACCAATAGTTATCATTATTTTGGCACTTAGATAGAGGTCAACGGCATTCAGCTGGGGTTGGATGTTTGTGACTATGTAGTGATACTAGCCTGATATCTCTCTTGACTCCGCTCCCATGTTCTGCCACTCCTTCTCCTACAGCTGTGTGCCAAATGAGAATTTTCCACTTTGCAAAACAATAATAACACCACCACCGATGATACAATAATGCAAAGCATAATCCTAGTGCCTGAAGTGAGGGGAAACTGCAAGCTAGCATGAAAAAAAAAATCTCCAAAGATTTTTGAGAGATGCAGAAACACTATTGCATGGCGGCACATTTTGTTGATTGTGTGTGTGTGTGTGTATGCGTGTGTGTGTGTGCGCGCATGCGTGAGTGCAGTTCATTCCACCAAAGGAGCTGCTGTGCACCTGTATCTCTATTTTTAGCGATATCTGTCAAGTTATTATCAAGAATACAAGGGGGGGGGGGGAAACCCGGGAAGAGAATTCTGTTGCTCTTCTTGATTGGCTCAAAGCTGAAGAAGCTTCTCAAATGAGAAGTAAAATGTCTTCAAAGAAAAACCAGAAAGTCCAGTTATATAAGTTGTTGTTTAGTTGTTAAATTATGTTTAAATCTTCAGGATCCCGTGGGACCATAGCATGCCAGGCCAGTGGTGGGATTCAATTTTTTTTTATTACCGGTTCTGTGGGTGTGGCTTTGTGGACATGGCAGGGGAAGGATACTGCAAAATCCCCATTCCCTCCCCACCCCACTAACCTGCTTTCCAGCTCCATTCTCCTATTCAGGGCAACAAAAGAAGATCAGCTGGGAGGCAGCAGGGGCGGGGCCAGCCTATTTGCCTGTTCTCTGAACTACTCAAAATTTCCGCTACTGGTTCTCCAGAACTGGTCAGAACTGGCTGAATACCACCTCTGTGTCAGGCCCTGCTGTCCTCCAATGTCTCCCGCAGTTTGCCCAAATCCACGTTCATTGCATCAACCATCTCATCTATCTAACCATCTCCTCTTCTGCCATCCCTTTCTCCTTTCACCTTCCATCTTTCGCAACATGAGGGTCTTATCTCATTTGGCGGCCAAAGTATTTCATCTTCAGCTTCAGTATCTGTCCTTCCAAAGAACAGTCAGGGTTGATTTCCTTTAGGAAAAGTATATAAATAGGGCTGATTTAAAATGTTTATCCTTTCTGTTTCCTTTCTTTTGCACCGCGATTGGTTTTGAAAAACTCTGCAGGTTTCTATAGCTCCAAGCAGATTTTTCTCCCACGGTGTATAGATTTCCAAATGTTATAAAACATAACTCCCATCGGCATGGAAAATGTGTTCTGGCAATATACAAATGAAAGTTATAGACCAGGTATCTTTTTTATTTTCTATAGGAAAATAAACTTGACCTATTTTCATTGACCATGTTGCTGTGTTCGCCCAACATGGGTTGACCACGTTAGTTAAAACTATGGTTAGTTAGAAGCTGTGTTCATATATTACGATAAACATGGCTAGCGTTAATCTTAGGTTTGGTTATGAGGATTAGTGTGTTGTGCAAACCTATGTCTTTATTTAATTTATGGATCAAAGCAGCGTTTAGAAGTTTAGAAACTAAATTATGGATTGTGTGTGAATCCAGCTAGCAGTAACACACACACTCAAAACAGGTACACAAACACACAACCTGAAAAGCTTCAATTCACTATTCTAATCTTACAGGGAACTCATAGCCCCATAAATGTTTTTTATTTATTTATTTTGGGGAATACTGATAATATCTATCACTCAGTTGCAGGATCAAAACCCAGAAGTCTAATAGAATTGCCACCAGTGGTACAGTGGTGGGTTCCGGATCCCATTTCAACTGGTATGGTACAATGGGGCCGGGCGCCCACCACATGAACATGTGCAACGCGAGTGCACATGCGTGCATCCTGCGCACGCGTTCCTACTGCCCGTGACACTCCGCAACGCTCCGCAATGCTCTGCAATGCTCCACAATGCCTCACCGATGCTCCAGCTGCTCGGCGAAGCATTGCACAGATGCCATGTGCTCCGTGTGTCTGTGTGGAAGCCCCAAAAACTTCAAAGACCAGTAAGGAGTGTGGGCGGGCGGGCGGGCCCTCCAGAGAATGTACTGAAACGGTACCTGGTGCTGTTACGCCCGTACTGGGACATACCGGTTGTAACCCACCACTGCAGTGGTGGGTTCTCACCAGTTCAGACCAGTTCTGCTGAACTGGTAGTAGCTTGGTGGCCTGGGTGGCTGGAACCAGCAGCGACCCAGGCCTGGCACGCCCCTGAACCGGTTCACCCGCCAGCGCCATAGGCGTCACCATCTTGTTCTTTGCTTCTGCGCATGCACAGAAGCATTTTTATCGCACTGCGCAGGTGCGTGGAGCATGCATCAAGTGCGTGCGGGGCATGCCCCTGAGCAAACTAGCAGTAGTCTCTGCCGGGACCCACCACTGATTGCCACTGCGCATATTTCACACAACTTTGGACTTAGGACCTTCCGATTATTTGCCTCTTGTTTATGTTTTTCAGCAGTGGAAATTCTATTGTGCAATCCTGGAACAGTTGGGTCTAACAGATTGCTTTTAATATGTAAATCATGAAAGCATTATTGTGCTCCTTGCCTTGTCTGGAAGGAAAGGAAGGAAATGCAACTCAGCTTGATATCAGCTGTCAAAACAGCAAGATCCAGCTCCTGGGCTACCCCAGTTCCAAAGACTGTCCCTTAGGATTTGAGCCAAAACAGCAGATAGAATATTAATCCTCATTTAAAAAAAAATGCATGGCATATATAGTGGAGAAGATTACTCATTAAGATTTGACATCTCTAATAAAGGAGAATATTTGTAGCTCAGGATTGAAACGAGCGGTCCTCGGTGCTCCCTGAGCTTCGTTATTTTCTTGCAGACGTCTCACTACCCAAACTAGGTAACATCTAGTTTTACCTAATTTGGTTTTACCTAATTTGGTGTCAGGTCTGGAAGCCATCTTTTGCATTAGGCCTTCAGGCCCGCCATTTATTTATTGCTGTGGGAAACTTGGGAGGGGGGGGGATTGTATGCAGTAGGATAGATATAGTCAAAATAACATTCCTTTCTCAGAGAGTCAAGGACATCTTGCCCTGCGCCTGGAGTGGTGTGACTGGGAGGCATCTCCAGTTGGGACAGTGCTTGAGTGGATCCTGTGATGGACATGCGGGAGCTGGACAGGGACTTGAACTTTTGTTTGAGTGGGGAAAACCTGGAAACTTTCAGATTCGGGTTTCCCCAGATGTGCCAATATGACATCTCTAATAAAATGGAACTTTGAGGAAACTCAAGCCTCGGAGTCTCCTTTCATTGGGGGGGTGGGGGTTATTTTGAACCCTGACATTAAACTGAATCTCTTATAAAGAACTCTACCAGCTCCCCCAAACTCCAGGGTGCTGTCCGGGGTCCTGAGCCCCAGGCGTCATCCCGAACTCGGGTGGCGTGAAGACAGAGGGAAGATGAATATTTGGATAATGAAACAACTCCAGGAAAACAAGCAACTAAGGGCACCAAGAATCCCTAATTTAGAATCTCTACCTTCTAGCCTAGCAATCGCAGTTCCATTTTCTATACCCATGAATGTTGTCGATGGCAAGACGGACAGGGTATAAATCTAATAAATGTATACATAAATATATGAAAGCCTTGAAACATTTGTTCCTGGGTTGCTTCAATGTCCCTATTTGGCCCTCCAAACTACTCATCACTTCACCCCACTGTTTCATCTACTAGAGGAGGTAACATTTCTTACTAGTGGATCACATTATTTTTTATTAGGTAAAGATTCACCTCGCACATATGTGCTAGTCATTCCCAACTCTAGGGGGCAGGGCTCATCTCCGTTTCAAAGCTGAAGAGCCAGCACTGTGCAAAGACGTCTCCGAGGTCATGTGGCTGGCATGACTAAACACAGAAGGCGCACGGAACGCTGTTACCTTCCCACCAAAGGTGGTTCCTATTTTTCCACTTGCATTTTTTACGTGCTTTCGAACTGCTAGGTTGGCAGAAGCTGGGACAAGTAACGGGAGCTCACTCCATTATGCGGCGCTAGGGATTCGAACTGCTGACCTTTCTGATCGACAAGCTCAGTGTCTTAGCCACTGAGCCTTGTGTCCCTCCGCGTCTCTTTACCTATTTTTTATTAGTGGACGGTTATCTCTGGGAAAACAGCTAAATGCTGCGCAATATTGATCACCGTTAGGAAGCATTGCATTGAATTTGGCCTTATGGTCTTGCTATATCTTTTCCTTTTATGAGCCTCTGCTTATTGTATTAACCTGGATTTTATTTCTCCGATCTATCACTCCAAGGAAATAACTAATGATTGTTCCAACCACATCTCTATTTCTGGATCTGAAATATTGACCAACGTGGACTTTACTGTTGCTGAATCAGAAACCTTAGAGCTCTGGATTGCACAACATGTTAAGCTAAAGTTTAGGTTGGGGTCGAACATTACAGATAGTCCTCAACTTACAACCATCTGTTTACCGACTGTTACAGTGGCATTGGAAAAAAGTGTCTTAAAACTGGTCTTCACACATATGACCATTGCAGCAGCCCCACAGACAAGCAATAAAAATTTGGGCACCTGGCAACTAGCGCGTATTTATTATGGTTGCAGCGACTTAAGGTTTTGGGATCACCATTTGTGACCTTCCCAGTTGGCTTATGGTAAGTAAAGTCAACGGGATAAGCCAGATTTGCTTAACGACTGCACAATTCACTTAAGAACTGCAAGGTTTCAGTTAAGAAACATGGCAAAGGAGGTCATAAAATTGGGTGCAAGTCAGTGGTGGGATTCAAATTTTTTTACTATCGATTCTGTGGGCGTGGCATGGCTTGGTGGGTGTGGCAGGGGAAGGATACTGCAAAATCCCCATTCCCTCCCCACTCTAGGGGAAGGATACTTAAAATCTCCATTCCCTCCCCACTCCAGGGGAAGGATACTGTAAAATCTCCATTCCCTCCCACTCCAGGGGAAGGATACTGCAAAATCCCCATTCCCTCCCACTCCAGGGGAAGGATACTGCATATATTCCTTATATGCAGCAGCAATCTCCATCAAATAAAACTCTCCAAATTTAGAAGAGGGAATTCAGAAAAATCTAAAGGGAAGTAAGTTGTATAATAATAATAATAATAAAAAATCTAAATAGGGCAAGACAGTTTCCTACAGAGCTGGCTTGTGAAAGGAGGGTTTTTTTTTTTTTTTGAGCAGCTGAACTTACTACAGGAAGTAATTTTTGCAGTGAAAAAAGTTCATTTGAAACTTGGCTGCTTAGCATGATAAAAAGGAAATACATCACCAGGCAAAATTGCTATGCGCAGTTCATTTACTGTAAAAGCATCAATAGGGATTTTTTTTTCCAAGGCACTGTTTCATTTTTGGGAATGGAACGTAGCCAGAATGATTTCCAGAAATGCAAAGCCTGACAGGATAAGTGCCATAGACACCTCCTCTACAGCAGACACACACACACACACACACACACACACACACACACACACACACACCCTTGCCAAAAATAGCACTTCTAAATGTCTCTGTCTGAGAAGAAGCTCAGTGGGACTTCCTTTGGAGTAAATATAAAGATGATGCAGAAAGATGCAATAATTCCCTTGGCCAAACTATCAATAACAGCAGATAAATATCCTCCCCCCCCCCCAATCCTACAGGCTCTGTGATGTTGAGAAAGGGGATTAGCGTAGCTCTGAAGTATGAAATTAAATCTATTCAATTTGCAGCAGAGATAATACAGTATGTGTCTTAGGACAAAAGATAGAAGTGGGAATTGGGGACCACAGTCTCTAGTGAATTTTTTTTTTGAGGGTTAGGGAGTTGGCTTGTACCAAAATTCGGTGGCAATTTGCGTGATTGAAACCATTTCAAGGTAGATGCCATCTAATAGGGCTTGCTATTGTCCACCATCTCACTCCGTCTCCAACAATTTCTTGAAATTTCTCCAAAGATAGCGATGAAATTTCTTATAGCATACTCTTACCACCATCTTATCTTTTCTCTTCTCCTTCCACTTCCATCAGCCCTGCCCCAGAAGGGTTATCTGGTTATGTCACATAACAAAGTATTTTAAGTTGCTGCTTATAAGTTGCTTAAGGGAACAATTGGTTTTTCTTTTCTTTCATCCAGGATTGCTCGAAAATATATCATTTGATAATGTGTCTTTATATCTATAATTTGAAAGTATCTCATCTTCTTTTTCTCAATTTCTAATTGCTCCACTTTCAAAGCTATATATTACTGGCAGAAATACAACTGTTATTTATTTATGGTCAGAGATCAACCTTTTAAAAGGCATAGAAAGCAGGTAGAATAAATTGAAACACGTAAAATTGAATAAAGACATATGCATAAATCCAAACAATATAATTGTGGTAAGTCATAAAGGAATAACTGACACTAGAAATCTACATTTTTAGTCCCTAAACAGAGGCAGGTTGATGAAGGTGGGAGTCATTTTAAACTCATTGATTTTCTTTTATTCTGTAATTGCAATTAGCAGTTGACAACCCTGCTTTTAAAAGAAATTCCATGGACATATCGTCTGTGAAGACAGCCTGTTGAATCTTCTTGTTCTTCCAATACGGTCATTACAGAAACTTCTTGTTTATTATAAAGATTTTCAGAACATGCTGGCATGATTTTGTTATCGTTAAACAAATAAAACAAGGGCGCAGCTCCTTAAATTTTCTTTCCTTCATCCATTTTTGCCTAGCTTTTGAATTTTGTATCCTCCTGCTTTTTCTAAAACGTGCCTGTTCAATTTACACATTTCCCTTCTCATGCATGTCTTTATTTTTCTTTCAAACACCAGCCCTGCTCTACTTGCTTCAGGAATTAGGTAATGGTTCAGTAATTTGCACATTCTTTGCATCTTCTTTTTCTCCTCTAAATAGATGTTACACCAATCATTTCCAGTCTCTGGAGACACACAAACATGTTCCATATTTGTTGACACAGATCAATTAACACTTTAACTGCTTCTTCTCCCCATAACTTTAAACAGTTTAGAGATTATTTCATCTGTACTTTCTACTTGGGCCTATTTCTGTCATATCTGACTCGCTAGTTCCTGACTATTTTCTCTTTTTTGTAAATGTTTCTGTCATTGTATAATCTCATTTGTAAAGAGTTTCAGGGTAGTCACTCTATCTCCCTTCAATCTCATTAGATCTTTTCAGTGATTGCTACTTCCTTCCGACGCGCCCTAAAAAGTTGGCTTTTCCAGCAAGCTGGCCTGGCCTGTTAATTTTAACTTATTTTAAATGTATTGTCTTTTAAATTCGGTTTGTTTTTTGGATATGTATTTAATCTTTTTTAACTTTTGGGATGTGTGTTTTTTTAATGTTGTACGCTGCCCTGAGTCCTTTTGGAGAAGGGCGGCATATGAATCCAAACAAACAAACAAACAAACAAACAAACAAACTTGAGTGTACTCATGCTCTGAATAGTAATAATTTAAAGTTGTCTATTCTAGTTCATTTGGTACTAAAACGTTTAATTTATTGCACTTCATTTTCACTTTCACGCTTTGATTCAAGCTTCTCACAGTCCATATTCTAGTTGTATGTGTCCACGTGAAACAAGGAATTTCTCTTCCAATATTGTCCCCATTAATAGTGATCAGGTTTCTTATAGCGTTGGACTGGCCAGCTGATCATCTTTAGATTTGCTTATGAAAGTTCAACATTCTTACATAGCATTTTCCAACCTACGAGTCTCATTTAGCTGTCACTCAATCTTGTCTAAATATTTTAGCCATGTCCATAAAAGCTCTTGGCAAACAACAGAGAACTGGTTTGTCCTTGTCTTCTTGTCTCTTTTCCAAGATAAGTTACATTTTGTGTTTCCTGCCTTCATCTGCATTCTGAATCATTCTCCACTTCATCTCTCACTTTTTGATTTTATCCATGAAAATGATGGTACATTGTCAGATGCAAGTCAGAGCCACTTGTAAACAGCTAGAATAAGCTATTGTCTCTACCTATGTTATAAGAATCTCCCCAGGCTGCTGGCATTCCCCTGGGAACAACCATATAAGGCTTCATGGATCTTGGAGGAGAGCAAGCTTATGTCTCTTGTGATTATGCATGGATTCCAAGCTGGGTCCCTGCTTGACCCCCCCCTTCTAGCCTAGCTAGCAATTTCCCAATAGTACTGTTCCTTGTGGTATCATACTTAGGGTCCCAGAAGTGATGGTCCCTAGTTTAACTAACTCCCAGTGCATCCCTCAAGACAAATGCAAATACAAAGGTAATACAACACAACAAAACAAAGCAAAACATAATAATCCTGGCCCCACTTCCTTTGAGGCTATTTCCTAGTCACCAATATGTTTCCCTCAAACTTTTCCTTCATATATACAAGTTGGACGGAAACGGCTTCGTAGACGACTCCCATTCTGTCAAGGACCTAGGAGTATTCATCTCAAATGCTCTAAGCCCCAGAGCCCACTGTAACAGCATTGCCAAAAAGGCATTAAGAGTTGTTAGCCTAATTTTGCGAAGCTTCTTCTCCAGTAACATTGTACTGCTAACTAGGGCATACAAAACCTTTGCCAGACCAATTCTCGAATACAGCTCATCTGCCTGGAATCCACACTGTATGTCGTGGATTAATATGATTGAGCTGGTCCAGAGGTACTTCACAAGAAGAATCCTCCACTCCTCTACTCAGAATAGAATTCCCTATGCCACCAGACTTGAAATTTTGGGCTTGGACAATCTAGAACTGTGCCGATCTAAGCACAGTACACAAAATTGTCTGCTACAGTGTCTTACCTATCAATGACTCCTTCAGCTTCAACCATCATAATATACAGGCAAACAAACGATACAAACTCAAAGTAAACCACTCCAAACTCAATTGCAGAAAATACAACTTCAGCAATAGAGTGGTCAACGCCTGGAATGCTCTACATGACTCTGTTGTTACATCCTCTAACCCTCCTCCCCCAATTTCAATCTTTAACTGTCTATCGTGGACCTCACCCCATTCCTAAGAGGTCCATAAAGGAGGCATGCATAAGCCCACCAGTGTGCCTACCGTCTCTGTCCTACTGTCCCCATTTATTTGTACTAATTTCTTTCGTTCATATCCATGTTTATATTTATACCTGCTATCTTGTATATGTTTGACAAACTAATAAATACAAATACAATATATTTGGCCACCCCAGTTTTTCTACTGTCAAAAAGTATGGAGAGATTACTTTTTTCTTCTCTTTATAGTGTAAGCATCAATGCAAAATTTCTCTCTGGTTTTTCGCATCATTTTTTTTCCATTCAATCTCAATACATGCATTTTTTTCCAATAAGTAAGTTGTGCTTCTTTACTTATTAGTTAATTTTTGAATGACAAGAGATTACTGAGTTTGAAGCTATCATTACCAAATGGATACAACTGATTTGGTTCTATGGTACATAGTTTTGAAGAGGGCTGGTTTAAAAAAATTTTTTTTGATTGAAAAGACATTTAAATATCTAGACTGAAATTCAAAATGGGACAGTTTGTATATCTCATGCACTTTAATTTGCTGCAATTCAATTTTATTGTTGATAATTTGGCAGGAAAACATTTGAAATGTAGATAGTGGTGTTTATTTTAATTCAGAGGGAAGCTATCATTGGTAATGATAGCTTCAAACTCAGTAATCTCTTGTCATTCAAAAATTAACTAATAAGTAAAGAAGTACAACCTCCCACATACATCCCTGCGGCCAATCCGCTCTTACAGGGAGGGCCTTCTCCAGGTGCCGTCCACTAGGCAATGCCAGCGGGCGGCGCCAAGGAGTAGAGCCTTCTCTGTGATGGGCCCAACCCTCTGGAATGACCTCCCCCCCGACATTAGAACCACCTTGGACTTCCGCTCCTTCCGACAAAAATTGAAGACTCACCTGTTCCGATTAGCTGGCCTGGCATAATTATAAATGTTACAACTATGAACTCCTGGTAGTATACTCTCATCTGGTTATTTTAAGGGTAATGTTTTAATTTTTAATTGTTTTTAGGGCTTTTAGACCCATATTTATTCTTCTGTACAGTACTCTTAATTTTAACCTCCTCCACATATATACGTATATTTATATTTATATTTATATTTGTATTTTATTTGTTATTTGTTGTGTGGACTGTACACCGTCCCGAGTCCCTTTTTGGGAGAGGGGGCGGTTTAGAAATGCGAAGAATAAATAAATAAATAAAGTGTGCCACAGGCATGTATTTTTAATTGTTTATATATAAAGAAAAGCAACTTCTCGCCCTGAATCCAAGATTTGAATATACTCCAAACATAAATAGCATGTCTATTTCTTTTAAATGTCAAAACAAGTTTAAGAGGAGTTTCCATAAGCATCACAAATTTGTGATCCACAAGCATCACAAATCTTCAAGTTTGTAACATGCACAAATGAATCAATAGGAGATTGAAAATGGATAGAGATTTTTTTTTAAATGGTTGTTTTTGAAAGATGATTACAGGTTGCTGAGTTTTAGACAGCTCTTCATTGTATAGATTCAGATTTTTTTCTTCCTTTGTAGTGTAGGAAGTTAGAACCCAACCCTCTACTAGAAAATGAAATATTTTAGGAAATATTAAAAAGTCAGAATATTTCCTCTAAAAGGGAGAGAGAAACTCAGCTTCCCCCACGTTTGTCAATGAGCCATTAAGACCTACTCTACATAACAAATGCAAGATTAACCCTCTAGAGAAACTCACCACAAGGCACATCAACCAGCAAGGCAACCAAACTTGGACTCAAAGCACAGCCTACAGAGTTGTCCCTGCATAGCCCCATGGGAGGATGAGAAGCAATTAGAATACAAGCTCAAGTTCAAAGCCCAGAGAGGACATAAAAACAGGGACTTTCAGCATCTCTACCCTTTTTCTTCTTCACCCAACATCTGGAAGCATATGATCCCCCTCTTCTGTCTATAGGTGGGGAACAAGAAAGAAAACTGTTTAGAAGAACCTCAATGTGTCTTCCTTGGTCTTTGGAGCCTGACATGCTTTCATCTCTCTTCCATGGAACACCTACCTGGTGCTTTGCTCCAATTATAGGCAAGATGTCTATGATATTCATTGCTGCTCATCCAGAAAGTGAAGAAGAGGGTAGGGGAGAGAAACCAGGTGAAATTCTATGCTCAGTAATAGTATAATAACAGGTCAATAGTATAATGACCTGTTTCCCTTCTACTTTGAAAGATAAACTCTTCTCAAAAGAGACAAAAATCAAACTTTGTTAAAAAATAAATAAATAAAAGAAATAATGGAAAAGAAAAAAGGTGAAACCACTTGTTCAATAGTTAGGGGGAAAAAACTCAGTGGTAGAAGATATATTGATATCATAGCATTTGTAGCAGGGGCTACAAAGATTTCTGCCATGACTTCCAGGAGCAATAAATATATATTCTTTATACGGAAAGTAATACACATAGAATGTTGATGAAGATTATCAATCGTCCAGGTAAATTTGTCTGAAGGTTGTCTGAAGTTGTGCGAAGTTGGATTCATTGCAACTGGACTATTTTATTTTTGTTATTAGTTTGAGAGACATTTCAAATAATAAGTTTATTTCCATTTACAATCCAATATAAGTTTGGATATATGTAGACATTTTTTTTTTTGCTTGTTTGTGCTTTCAGTCAGTCTTGATGTCTGGATAAGTCCCTGAAGTTTCCTTGGCAAGATTTCAAATGTAATTTTCTGTTCTGGTCTTATGACCATAGTAAAAAATTGATTTCACGATGTAGATCTAGAACTCATGGTGTCCCAATCTCTAGGCTGGCTCCTTAATCGCTACATCAGACTGACTCCTCTGGGTTACGTATCATCATGGGGGATATAACTACTAAATGCAGATGTCTTCAAAACTGTCACCATCTTATCTGTGAAATCCTGGAGTTGCAAGATGCCTTAAAACTGTAGTCTGAAAAACTAGTAGATACACTATATTTCCAAAAGTATTCGCTCACAACTGAGTCTGATTATGTGGATGGGTGAGCGAATACTTTTGGCAATATAGTGTATCTCATCCTGAAGATGTGTGACACCATTGGTGCTACAGGGGTGGTTAAGGCTGCTGCTACTGCTGCTTCGCTCAGGGACGTGCTGTGCGTTCGCACGTGATGTGCACTACGTGTGCATGGGCAGTACTAAAAAATGCTCCTGCCCATGTGCAGAAGCCCAAAACAAGATGGCGATGCCTACAGCGCCGCCGAGAGAACCAGTTCGGGGGCGTGGCAGGCCTGGGCCGCTTCCAGCGACCCAGTCCACCAAGTTGCTAACCTATTTGACCGAACTGGTCTGAACCAGTAAGACCCCACCTCTGTAAGTGCTATTTTTGCAAGGCCGGAAGGAACCCCGAGTTTGCGTAATTAGCATTCAGAGGCAAACTGCCAATTTAATTTTAATTTTAAAATGTTAAAATTTTAATTTTGCATGGGAGGAAGGAGTTAAATGGACGCATTAAAAAATTGTCAATACCACGGTACAATACTTTTAGAAGTTAACTGTAGTACCCAGCAGATAGAGGTTATGAGTTGCGTCTTGTTGGGCTTCCTATAGAACAGTGGCAGGTTCCGGATCCCGTCGCAACTGGTACGCTGTGATGGGGCTGGGCGTCCACCATGTGCATGCACGCTGTGTTGGCATGTGCAACCACCACCCACGATGCTCCAGCTGCTCGGTGAAGCGTAGGCGCCGTACACTCTGTGTGCGTGATGGGTCAAATACAGGTAAGGAGGGCAGGCAGATGGGTGGGCCCTCCGAAGCACCATACCAGCAGGCACCGGTACGCCTGTACCAGGGGGTACTGGCCAGAACCCATCACTGACACAGAAGGATACTCAAACATGAAGGCTGAGTGTTGATCCTGGCCAACTACCTTGTCTAGACCCTGCAATTCTTCTTGGAAGTTTTTTCTAAAAACTAAAGGTTGGCCCTGGCCTCCTTCCTAGCGCTGGGAATGAGTGACTGACCCAAAGTCACTGTGTTAGCTTTGTGTCTCAATTGAAATTAGAACTCCTCGTCTCTTGTTTTCTAGCTTGAAGCTCTAACCCTTGCATCAAAGTGGGCCTTGCTTCAATGACATCCAGACATTTTTTTTAATGTATGCAGCCTTTTTTTTTTAAAGGTTGCCTGGAGAAAGCTTTTCTTCACATTAAGCTATGATGATGGCACCAGTGAAGTGGATTGCATTTAACTCACCAGCCTGCTGTATAAATAGAAACTGTCAATCAATATTTGTGAACACCAAATAAACTCTCTCTCCCTCTCCCTCTCCCTCTCCCCCCCCTCTCTCTCACATAAGCTTTGCTTCCTTCCCTAAAAAGAACATTAAAAAAAATACATGCCTTCCGGCTGCACAAAAAGGTGTGACACTTCGTCACTGTAGAGGACGTTTGCGTAAAGCTGTATAAATAGGGGAGAATTTCAATTGGTTGACTCTTTTATCTGAACGTATTGAAATATGAGCATTTCCTCGTATATGGCAAGGATATATGGCAAGGAAGGATCTTATTTAGAAGATGGAAGAACTCCAACTGATAGTTTATTTTGTTCAAGCAGCTGATTTTGAATGCTCAGCTCATAATATTGGATCTGAAGGCATAGCTGTAGTCAGTGAGAAGGCATGTGCTGCCTCTTTATGCAGTTTGTCGCTTCTCTTTTAAAAGAGTTCCGTTGTTTATATCTCTGCGCGTAGCTTGAAACCGAAATGGCCCTACACACCAGCCTTAAGGCTAATCATGACTAACTGGAATTTTAAATCTGAAAAGATAAACTTATTTATGTGTAAAGGTAAAGGTTCCCCTTGCACATACGTGCTAGCCATTCCTGACTCTAGAGGGCGGTGCTCATCTCCGTTTCAAAGCCAAAGAGCCAGCGCTGTCCGAAGACGTCTCCGTGATCATGTGGCCGGCATGACTAAATGCTGAAGGACCTGTCTAGAAAACAATCAGAAAAGAGAGGTGGGAGCATCCAGTGGCGTAATGCTCAGAGAAAATAAATTAGGAAGGTCCTATCCTGATTGTTTGGGTAGTTAAAAGTGGTTGGCAGGAAGTTTGGATTTTCAGATTTGCGAGATTCTGTTAATATAACCTTGCAATAAAGCAGAATTAGCACATTTCCTTCCTTCCTTCCTCCCCTCCCTCTTCCCTCCCTCCCTCCCCAAAATATTGAAATTTATGCAATTTGAATGAAGCAAGATTGCCAGTTATATCATCATGCTTACATATTACAGACAGATAGTGCAAACTAAAATCTCATTTTTTAAAAGAACAGTGTAGGTTTTTTTTAAGTACATGTTAACATTTTGGGATATTAAGCATTTTCCCCCAGCTTTCTAGATATGCCTCACTAGTTGCACTGAATTTATTTCTTTACTCTGAAGACAACTATTCATTTCATGTTTTTACTCTTTCTCCTCTGATCATAATTTTCTTAATTATATCTGTGTGTTTATTTATGACTAATTCTACTTCTTCCTTTGCAGATTGCTGGATGAGTCATGTTTGCATCATGAAAGCAGTGATTCTTCAAACTTGGCAGAAAAAAAGGAAGAGCAGCTATGAATGAAAATATACAAAGAGGTATGCATCATCTTCACAAATATACCCACACCAAAACACTGAGTATTTTTTATTAGCTGTTAACCATATTTATTAACCAGTCTGAGTACCCTGATAGGTATGGATAGAAATGTGAAATGCAAAATGGAATAAGGAGGAGGAGGAGGAGGAGGAGGAGAAAAATAAGTAATGAATAAGAGAAGTATGCTGATTTTTACTGCATTTTCCTTGATATTCAATGAGAGTCTACTGGTGGATTCACACCAGGGGTGGGTTTCTGCCAGTTCTAACCTCTTCTATAGAAGAGGTTCCACAAATCTACCATGCCGTTTAGAACTGGTTCCAGCTCCCTCCCCCCGCCTGTCCCCACATCTTAAAGATGAAGAGCGAGAGGAGGAATTCTGGGAGTTGAAGTCCACAAGTCTTAAAGCTATCAAGTTTGAACACCCCTGGGGTTTTTTTTCTAAAGGGTTAGGGATGCAAGGGGCTTGTAACTTGACAGCTTTAAGACTTCATGCTTCAAAAGCCAGAGTTTCTGAGCCAACATTTTGGTTGCTAAGCAAGAGCATTGTTAAGTGAGTTTCACATTTTACAAGTTGGCCACACCCACCCAGTCACATGGCCGGCAAGCCACTCCCACAAAGCAGGCCACCCCTACAGAAGAGGTTCTAAAAAATTTTGAAACCCACCACTGATTCACACATTTGCTATACCATGGTTTGTGTTACCCATGGTTCATTGAATATCCCCGAATTAGCTCCTTTTCCCTATACATCTGCATAAGTGGACAACTCTGCCCATTAAAAAATAAAATACATAGAACTTGGTTCAAATGTTATTTCCAAACACAGGATGCAAATGTAACCCCACATACAACATATATTGACCCAACCCCAATATAATGTATTTAATTATTTAACTGTTTTGTATGTATTTTATAACGTATTTTAGTGACTGTACACCGCCCCGAGTCCCTTTCGGGAGAGGGGGCGGTCTATAAATATGAATAATAAATAAATAAATAAATAAATAAATAGTGCATTGAGGCCATCATAATTCTGGTGGAATTATGCAACTCCACATTTATGCAATTGTACAGTTTTGCCATTCCATACACAACATGCAAGCCCCTTTGCCTGAATTTGTGAGCTCCAAACTTTTAGGAGTACACGTAAGAGGACTTTTCAAAACCCTTCTCCCTGTCATTTTCCTCATCAGCAACATTTTATTATGCTCATTATTTATTCTCAATTGAAATTATGCCTTCAGCCAAGACCTCCTAATTCTTCCTGACCTAATTTGAGACATATAATGCTTAAGAAACATCTCCCGCCATTTTGTTCTGAACTCCTGCCAAAACTAGCAGCTATTCTTTGTCATTTTTCATCATCTGCTTTAGTGCTAGACAACCCTCTCTTCCAAAATTGATGGTGATCCGTGCTAATAACAATGAGTACGATTTTTGTTCCAAAATCGGTCCAGGTGAGCAGGTGTAAGAATGATTTAAGACAAAATCCAGAGATGGAGAGCTTTTGAACAATGGCACTCTGTCACATGCATTAATGGAGCATGAATAAAGTCACAATATGGAAAACGTAAGCGAATGGTCCTATTTCTTCTACTCAGCAGCTGCCAAAATAAACTAAAAAGGGGCGTAATTCTACGTAGCCTATTTCAATTTGGGATTAACTTTCAGGATTTCCAGCTAATGTGACTATGCTTTTGTGAACATTTAGGTAAATCTTCTGTCTCATCTGGGGCAGGACTCTGCAGAAAAGTAGCCTGAAGATTTCATCTGAAGGTGGATTGATCAAATTAGGGGACTGGAGGCTAAAACATATGAAGAATGATTGCAGGAACTGGGTATGTCTAGTTTAATGAAAAGAAGGTCTAGGGGAGATATGATAGCAGTCTTCTAATATCTCAGAGGCTGGCACAAAGAAGAGGGAGTCAAGATATCCTCCAAAGCACATGAACAACAGGACAAGAAGCAATGGGTAGAGCAAGATAAGAGGGAGGGGGGGCTGAGGCTCCCTCTGGAGACAGGGAGGAAAGAGCAATATCGAAAAGGCTCAGGTCACAAAAATGAAAGTATTTGAAACAACAGTAATTGGTGATGTTCTAGAAAGTGACAAAGGAAAATGAATGAACACATGGTTGACAATATAGAATAAGACTTTGTCTTCTGCTTATCTTTTATATTTTGTTTTTAAGATTGTAAAAACTATGAGTTTGAATTGAATTGTTCAAATGGTTTAACCACATGTCTCTGGACTGATTAGAATGCATTTAGGTAGATGCAGAAAAAAATCTTTTCCAAATCAGATGAGAAATCTGAATTGGACTGATGGGATTTGATAATGCTGTTTGGCTACCAGAACCAATCAAATAAATGATTTCAGTGGATTCACACAATCCCATTGAGACAACAGTACAGGAAAAATTCTTCAAGTGGAAAAATGTCCAAAGTTTTAATTTCTTCAAAGGTTGATGAAACACCAAATAAATCATCCTATATTGACATCAATGTTCCAAAATTGTTCAGTCTACAAGCATGCAAGGTTAAAATTGTGATGGGAATGAAGGCATGTTCACTGTTCCCTCAGTAGTTCTGTAACTACTGTAAGGAGGTAATTCAGGTACCCCCAAATACTTCCATCTGCTGAGCAATAAAACTTGCAGATTGGAGGGTTGCTCATTGAATTTTCACCAAAGTCTCTCCAGATGTGATGGAAGAACATCTGCAGCAGTAGAGAGGGAAGATTTGGCCAACTCATAACCTTCCCAGAAAGGGGCCAAGAGACCAAGCAGTCCTGAGCTGGATGAGGGAAGGAGGAAGAGGTTCAAGATAACCATATCCTAGAATCTGTCTAGTAACTTAGAAGGTTATAACTTTAGCTGGACAAGATTCTGTCTATGAGGCATAACAAATAAAGAGTTAGAATTAATTGGATCTCACTGTCTTGTCTCTGGGTTTGATTCTGACATTACATTTAGGCATCTGACTTCTTAGGTCTCCAGTGCTAGAGAGATATATTAACAGCTTCCTGCAAGCCTTTGCACATGATTTGTGCATTGGAGCCACCCATGGTGAGATGGGGTGCAAGTTACATACTATTGACCTAAGGAAATGCATCATCATCTTGTCCACTTTTCAAAAATACACAGAGGGCAAAAGATTACCCAAAAAACATATGAAAACAGATATAGAAATAACTACTTATTTATCTTCCTTTAAGTATTTATATCTGCTCTCTAGATATCACACGTCCCAAGCAGTTGGCCGAAGGGAATACTAATGTTTGCAATCTCTCAATTTCTCTCTGTTTCTTCTTCTTCATACTGGGTTATTCTTAGAGTGATTTATCTCAGCGTCATTGAGGTCATTTTGTTATTAGTGGTGGCTGCCCACTCTTCCCTAGCTGCAGAGATACAAATGAAGAAATCCCTGTTTTCCCTGGGATTTATAAAATCAACTGGAGAGGATGCAAAACACTGGAAAGATTATTGATCAATGAATGATAGGATATTCACAGATGCAAGCACACTGTGGTTACCTTATAAGTACATACGTTTGCAGATAGTCCTAGACTTCATTCATTTAGCATAAACTTCCCTCTAAATACACAAAACAGAAGGAGGAGGAGGAGGAGGAGGAGAAGGAGAAGGAGAAGGAGAAGAAGAGGGAAAGGAAGGAGAAGGAGGAAGAGAAGGAGAGGAAGAGAGGAAGAGGAAGAAGGAGGAGGAGAAGGAGGAGGAGGAGGAGATGGAGAGGGAAAGGAAGGAGGAGGAGGGGGAAGAGAAGGAGAGAAAGAGGAAGAAGGAGAAGGAGGAGGAGAAGGAGAGGGAGAAGGAGAGGGAGAGGGAAAGGAAGAAGGAGGAGGAGGAGGAAGAAAATGAGGAGAGGAAAAGGAAGAAGGAGAAGGAGGAGGAGAGGAGGGAAGGATTGATTTCTTTTCAAATGGCTCTAGAGGAGATAAAGGTATGGAACAGGTTATTAAGCAAATTATGGCCTGCACTTGATGTTTCCATGGGTTACATCATGAACAATGGAGGGAAGGGATGATATGTTTATGTCATAGCTATGGGCCTGGAACTGAGAAAGCACTTAGATTTTATAGCTAGGTAAGGTGGAGACATGGAAACAGGTTTATCTGGATGCTGTTTCTTCTAAGAGTTCTAGGATGGAGGCTGAAACAACACAACAATGTTGAAACGCTGCCACGTTTAATCAAATCTCCATTAAAATGACCAGACAGGTTGTTTAGAATCTTACTGAAATCTCATGGGAATGGCTGATTTTGAGAGATTTTAGCCGTGTTTTCAAAAACTTTTGAATTCCACCACTGTCCTGCACTAGACTCTCCAATTATTTCAATGGCTGGCGCTGCACAAATGTAGCTTTTCTTCCAATCTTGCCAAGGAGTCCAGTCAATAAATTAACTCGCTGGAAACGAGGGTGAAAGATAACTTCTACAGTCTTGTATTTCCCCCAAGACCAGCATTAAAGAGATCTTCCAGATTTCCTTACTTTTGTTTAGCTGTTTGGGTCTTGACGCTGAGAAAGAAAATGGAGTTTTCTAATCCAGGGAGGGGAGGAGGAGAGAGACATTTCAGCCCTATCTTTTAAGCAAAGTATCAGTTTATCCATTAGAGACTCTTGAGAAAGAAGATCAGACAATACCCAGAGGCTCCAAGTTAATGTATTCATTAATAAATGAGGATTGGATTAATAAATGGGCTTTCAAAGATTCTCTGTCAGAATGTTATATACCGTCCCACTTCCCTTAAAGCTCTCAGAGCAGAGAGAGAAAGAGAGAGAGAGACAGATGTTATATTACATTTACATTACATATATAAATTATACAATCCATATATTACATTACATAGAGAGGTACAGATGTTACATACAGATGTTACCTCCTAAAGCTTCCTTTGGGTAGTTTTGTCAAGTCTGAACAAATGGGGGGGAGTGTTTTAACTTTTCCCCTAAAGTAGAGAATGTTTTTAATAATCAAATGTTTGCATTCATTGATTTTGGATTTTTCAAAAAAATTATTAAAAAGTTTGTTAAATGCTTCATTTACTTATTAATTTTATTACTTAATATACTGTAGAAAGCCAAGTTTCCGACAATTCCAGGTAGATCAAGGTTGCGCATATTTTCAGACTCCTGTTTGATGCTTCTTAGATTCCCTGCCCCATTTGGTCCTCCTCCTCCTCCTCCTCCTCCTCCTCCTCCTCCTCCTCCTCCTCCTCCTCCTCCTCCTCCTCCTCCTCTTCCTCCTCCTCCATCATACTGGCTTGATAAACAATACACTAGAACAGTGTTTCTCAACCTTGGCGACTTTAAGTCCTGTGGACTTCAACTCCCAGAATCCCCACTCAGCTGGCTGGGGGATTCTGGGAGTTGAAGTCCACAGGACTTAAAGTCATCAAGGTTGAGAAACACTGCACTAGAAGAATAGAGGATGATAATTTGTGTGCCTATGTGACAATACATGGAAGTAATCTCACAAACACATAATTCCTCAAATGCAGTCATTTCGAAACGCCTACAAGTGTTCTTAAAGTTCATTCAGTCATCCATCAAAAGTTGTTTGCCTCTTAAGCTGGTGTTCAGAAGGAAATTGTCTCTCAGGCATGAGATTCAGAGCTGTAGTGGGGGAGGGGAACCTGTATCCAGCAGCAACCCCCTCCTTCCTTCCTTGTTGAAGAGGAGATCTTGACAATTTGGAATAAAGGTCAACTAAATTATCAACAAAGAGTCCAAACTCATTCATATTCATATATGAAAAATAGATGATAGATGATAGAGAGATGAATGATAGATAGATAGATGATAGATAGATAGATGATAAATAGATAGAAGATATAGATATAGATAGATATATAGAGATAGAGATAGAGAGATAGAGATAGATAGATAGATAGATAGATAGATAGATAGATAGATAGATAGATAGATGATAGATAGATAGATGATAGATAGATAGATAGATAGATAGATAGATAGATAGATTAATTGATGGATGGATCAATTGATAGATCAATGGATTGATGCATGGATCAATGAAGGAAGGATGGATCAACTGACAGACAGACAGAAGACAGACAGGGAGGCATGTGTATTAAACATTTACAATAGTAGCAGTTTAATTATATCTAGCAGAAGCATGCAAATATTTTGAGGTCATTATGTTTGAGTCTTGAAGTATTCCTTTGCAACTTCACCAGAAGCATTTGGTTGTTGGACGGTCCAGTTCATATTTTATCCCTTATTCATTCTATTTCAATTATGGAACAGAAGTTGGAACAACTTGTTCTGAAGTTTGCCAGGATAGGCCAGAAGTAGCCGTTCCAAGTTTGGAAACTTTCCACTAGTCCTTCTGATGCTTCAGGGCTGGGTGGATTTTGACTTCAAAATGTTTTGTACCTCTCTGTTTATGTGCCCCTAATTTTTGTAGACTGGATTATAGCTGCATTTATAGTGGCAGGTCACCATGATTCATGTAATACAGAGGTACACAGAAAGGATATTTAAGATTACAGCTAGAATTTGTACAGGTTTGTAGAGATAAGCAAGAATTTATGAGTATGTCTTTATCAAATTTATCTCCTGAGAGATAAGTAGACTCTTGCTGGACTGTAAAACAAGTCAGCAACGTGAGTTATCTATAAAAAACAAAATATACATCTAACTATTTTTATTAATTGTAGCCTGACCAATTAGATTGTATTAATCAAAATCTTTCTGGAAAGATAGGATAGTGATAAGATTGTACACATTACCAGTCTGAGCTCAGTGTCCATTTAGTTATTCATTTGGCTAGAGAAATTGCAAAAATTATTCAACAACCATTCTTAATTAATGCTACCCTAACATTGCTACGTGGTGGTTCAGTGGCTAAGACGCTGAGCATGTCGTTCAATAGGTCAGCAGTTCATCGGTTCGAATCCCTAGCACTGCATTATGGAGGGAGCTCCCATTACTTGTCCCAATGTCTGCCAACCTAGCAGTTCGAAAGCACTTAAAAATGCGAGTAGAAAAATAGGAACCACCTTTGAAGGGAAGGTAACAGCGTTATGTGTGCCTTCGGTGTTTAGTCATGCTGGCCACATGACCACGGAGACATCTTCGGACAGGGCTGGCTCTTCAGCTTTAAAACAGAGATGAGCACCGCCCCCTAGAGCTGGAAACGACTAGAATGCATGTATGGGGGGGAACCTTTATCTTTTTAAATTACTACCTATGCTTCTAAAGCTTTGTAAACCACCGCAGTGCAGAGTTGATGAGTATATGTTTCTTATTACCAGATTTACTACTGAAAACATGGGGAGATTAAAGTCTCTATTTCTTTGGTCAGTGGAATTTAAAAATACATATAAAAACATCATTGTTGAAAAAAATTAACTCAACATTACAGTGTCATGGAAAAATCTTTAGTCACAGTTGAGTCTTTATTCTATTTGATAATACTGTTTGGCTAAAGGTTTGTTTACTCAAATGGAATCCTATTTTTGTAAATAAACTCCAGCCACAAAATATTTCCAAACAAATTCCTAACCATCTGTATAAATATTGTCAGGGTAGAAATATTGAATAGGTATGTTTATCTTTGCGTGTCTTAATATTTTTAGGGCAAAAAAACCCCTCTAATGGATACATACGTTGAAGGTTTATTTATTTTGCTTTTGTTAGCCTTCTCATTTTGTTACTTTTTGTCAAGATATTTACACGAATGAAAATATGATCAAAATAGCAGCCATCAAAAGACTATGCCCCCCTCTCCCTCCCTCCCTCTGTCTTTGTCTCTGTCTCTGTCTCTGTCTCTGTCTCTGTCTCTCTCTCTCTCTCTCTCTCTCTCTCTGTGTCTGTCTCTGTCTATATCTATCTATCTATCATCTATCTATCTATCTATCTATCTATCTATCTATCTATCTATCTATCTATCTATCTATCTATCATCTATCTATCTATCTATCTATCTATCTATCTATCTATCTATCTATCTATCTATCTATCTATCTATCTATCTTACCAAGGTGGTGAGACATTTTGCTCTGAGTCTCAAAAGATATTTGGTTTTTGAACCTTTGAATGGAAGAGTATGCTATTTGCTTGTATGGGGTCTTTTTTGAATAGATGATGTGGATCTAATCAACCAAGAATATATATCAAGCCCAAGATCTGCATATCCATTGATCTATTGAAAAGATCTGCAATCTTGGCTGGAGTCAATCCTTTATGGCACAGGGGCAGAAACACTACAGTAGGTGTAGTGATGTTGTCTTATTACAGACAAGACTGAGCCAGTTGTGGGATTAATTTTTTTTTACTACTGGTTCTGTGGGCGTGGCTTGGTGGGCGTGGCAGGAGAATGATACTGCAGAATCCCCATTCCGTCCCCACTCCTGGAGGAAGGATACTGCAAAATCCCCATTCCCTCCCCACTCCTGGGGGAAGGATACTGTAAAATCTCCATTCCCTCCCCACTCCTGGGGGAAGGATACTGTAAAATCCCCATTCCCTCCCCACTCCAGGGGAAGGATACTGTAAAATCTCCATTCCCTCCCCACTCCAGGGGAAGGATACTGCAAAATCCCCATTTCCTCCCCACTCCAGGGGAAGGATACTGTAACATCCCCATTTCCTTCCCACTCCAGGGGAAGGATACTGCAAAATCCCCATTCCCTCCCCACTCCAGGGGAAGGATACTGTAACATCCCCATTCCCTTCCCACTCCAGGGGAAGGATACTGCAAAATCCCCATTCCCTTCCCACTCCAGGGGAAGGATACTGTAAAATCTACATTCCCTCCCCACTCCTGGGGAAGGATACTGCAAAATCCCCATTCCCTCCCCACTCCAGGGGAAGGATACTGTAAAATCTCCATTCCCTCCCCACTCCAGGGGAAGGATACTGCAAAATCTCCATTCCCTCCCCACTCCAGGGGAAGGATACTGCAAAATCTCCATTCCCTCCCCACTCCAGGGGAAGGATACTGTAAAATCTCCATTCCCTCCCCACTCCAGGGGAAGGATACTGCAAAATCTCCATTCCCTCCCCACTCCAGGGGAAGGATACTGCAAAATCTCCATTCCCTCCCCACTCTAGGGGAAGGATACTGCAAAATCCCCATTCCCTCCCCACTCCAGGGGAAGGATACTGCAAAATCTCCATTCCCTCCCCACTCCAGGGGAAGGATACTGTAAAATCTCCATTCCTTCCCTACTCCTGGGGAAGGATACTGCAAAATCCCCATTCCGTCCCCACTCCAGGGGAAGGATACTGTAACATCCCCATTCCCTCCCCACTCCAGGGGAAGGATACTGCAAAATCCCCATTCTCTCCCCACTCCAGGGGAAGGATACTGTAAAATCTCCATTCCCTCCCCACTCCAGGGGAAGGATACTGCAAAATCTCCATTCCCTCCCCACTCCAGCGGAAGGACACTGTAAAATCCCCATTCCCTTCCCACTCCAGGGGAAGGATACTGTAAAATCTCCATTCCCTCCCCACTCCAGGGGAAGGATACTGCAAAATCTCCATTCCCTCCCCACTCCAGGGGAAGGACACTGTAAAATCCCCATTCCCTTCCCACTCCAGGGGGAAGGATACTGTAAAAATATCCATTTCCACCGCACTCCAGGGAAAAGATACTGCAAAATCTCCATTCCCTCCCCACCCCACTAACCTGCTTTTCAGCTCCTTTCTCCTATGCAGGGCAACAGAAGAAGACCCAGCCAATCAGCTGGGACTCGGGAGGCAGCAAATAGATGGGGGTGGGGTCAGTCCAAGGAGGTATTTGCCGGTTCTCCAAACTACTCAAAATTTCTGCTACTGGTTCACCAGAACCGGTCAGAACTGGCTGAATACCACCTCTGGACTGAGCCACCATTTCCTATTGTGCCTTGGTTTTACAACAGAATAACAGAGTTGAAAGGGACCCAGGAAGTCTTCTAGTCCAACTCCCTGCTCAAGCAGGAGACCATTTCAGACAAGTGATTGTCGAATTTCTTCTAGAAAAGGTCCGTGACCATATTTCTTCCCCTGGATAATTTGCAGAAAGCTTCCCCTCTCCTTCTCGCTCCAAAACATGCAAAATTGAGATAGGTCAACAATCATAATTTATTTATTTGTTTATTCGTTGGATTTATTTGCCACCCATCTCGTTTTGAAGTGACTCTGAGCTTCGAAATAATGCGCCTGTAGTGCCATCATACCATATCGCAAGTTATTTTTCCACATACAAATATTGCTGTCAGAAGTCAAGATTAAAATGTGCTTTTTTGCCTTCATAGAACATCCTCTGTTTAGTGTCCAAAATACTTCAGGATAGATTTGCTTGCCTTATCACCATTTTTTGCCACTTCTTTTCTCCCAAGAAGATATTTTAACAGTATGTTTTTAACAATGCTCCCCATCCTTATGATGTCTCAATTTCAACTGTCTTTCCTGATGTTTTTTAAGGCTTATGACTCAGCATAATTAATGCTGGAAAAAAATCAGACAGCGAGCGTAAGAGGGCTAACTTGAAATAAACAATTCTGTATAAATATTTTGTGCTTGGATCCAACCTGGGCTGTGAATAACAAGAGATAATTAACTTTATGAATTCTCCTGGGTGGTTAGAGTTGTTCTATACAATTTTATGTCTCTCTCGAATTGCTGGGTTTAGCACATTACACTTAATTGAAGGTTTTAGATTTGTACTGGTGCTCTCTGTGGAGGAAGAAATATAGGGTAAATGTTGCTATGTTGATTATTGAGTGCTTGAAACCTGCCTCATTTCCAGTTCACTTCTTCAATTTTCAATCTGGCACAATGCAAATTGAAGAAGAGCCGTTTCAAGAGAGTAATTCATTCCCTCAATTTACGGCGGCTGAATTAAAGTGATTTCACTTGCCACCAAGATGATAAGGGAGGCCGATATAATCTTGCTGGCTATCTGCCAACAGAGCTGGTGTATAACTTAGGCATACTTACTTGGAAGTAAACCCCATTGCCTTGAAAGGTAAATAAGTACAGGGAGGTCTTGAGTAACCGCAGTTCCTTTTGTGACCATTCAAAGTTACGACGACACAGGAAAAAGCGACTTATGACCATTTTTCACACTTGCAGCATCCCTGTGGTCATCAAAATTCAGCTATCTGGCAACTGATCATATTTATGCCAATTGCAATGTGAATATGTGATCACTTTTTGCGACCTTCTGAAAGGCAAAGTCAATGGGGAAGCCAGACTCACTTAGCAACGGTGTCACTAATTGAACATGTGCAGTGTATTCACTTAATAAGTGAATGGCTAGAAAGGGTGTAAAATGGGGCAAAACTCACTTAACAAATGTCTCACTCAGCAACAGAAATCTTGGGCTCAATTGTACAGGACTATCTGTACAGATTTAGAAGAATAGAATAGAACAGAAGAGTTGGAAGGGACCTTGGAGGTCTTCTAGTCCAACCCCCTGCTTAAGCAGGAAACCCTACACCACTTCAGACAAATGGTTATCCAACATCTTCTTAAAAACTTCCAGTGTTGGAGCATTCACAACTTCTAGAGGCAAGCTGTTCCACTGATTAATTGTTCTAACTATCAGGAAGTTTCTCCTCAGTTCTAAGTTGCTTCTCTCCTTGATAAGTTTCCACCCATTGCTTTTGTCCTACCCTCAGGTGCTTTGGAGAATAGCTTGACTCCCTCTTCTTTGTTGCAATCCCTGAGATATTGGAAGACTGCTATCATATCTCCCTTAGTCCTTCTTTTCATTAAACTAGACACACCCAGTTCCTCGAACCGTTCTTCATATGTTTAGAATCAGATTACTTTCCAAATGGTGGTGGACTATAACTCCCATCATCCTGATCATTAGCCACACTCATGGAATTGATAGGAGTCAAGTCTAGAGTCTCCTTACTCCATACTTAACTATTCTGTGAGTTTTATGCACTTTGGAATGAATTCTTTCTGAATTCTGGCGTGAACCAGAAGTTTAATAAATAATTCCAGAAGATGGATGTGAATTTGTAGTAACTTTCATTACTATCTTTTCTTACTAGTAAGACTATGTAAAAAAAGGAAACAAATGATTTTGGCTTGGATTTACATGAGATTAAATGAAATACTTATTCTGTACTGATTGACCGTATATACCTGCTCACTGATAAAACTTTTTGACCCAAGAGCATGTGCAAAAGATTGGAACATGTTATTCCAAAATTATTTGGTTTAGCATGTTCAAATATCAATTTGAGGTTTCCTTCTCCTATTGCTACAAAAAGAAAAAAAATATAAGAACAAGCAGCATTAGAGAAAGGCGCGGTCTCAAATGAATCACCACACTTTTTTGCTCTTTTTTTCCTTCTTGGAGAATTACCTCTGCATGGTAAATAATGTACCACAGTGTTGTGAATCACATTGTTGTAAAAACAATTTGTGAAGCAGGAGAAAGACTTGTTGCTTAAAGATGAAAAAAAGATAAATAATTCCCATTCGCCTAGAAAAAAACTCACCCTTTGAGTCCATAATATTTCTTATGTAGACATATCTCCTTGGGTATCAACTGAGATGGAAGAGAACATTATACAATACAGAACATACTAGGATACGTGCAGATGTTACGTGAGTATGGGCTTGATCTTACTACGAGACTACTCGCTATGTCATGAAGACACCTTGCTAACCAGTTTTTAAGGAATACTTCTCCATGATCTTCCTTCCATCTTACCCCCTGCCTGTTATGGAAGTAATTAGAGTCAACCTTAATTGTTCTATTATTAAAGTGGATGTTTGTCCTTTCTTCAGATACAAGTCTGGACCTACAAATCACACCTCGATGGTGAGGTTAGGATCAAGGGCCTGTCCAGCTCTCATTCACCATTTAAGTCTGCTGTAAGCAGACCTCTTCCTATCCAGACAGTGGGTCATGACCTCTATTGGTATTTTGGCTTGGGCAGCAAAAGAGACTCAACTGTGAATAGATATAGATATAGATATAGATAGAGATAGAGATAGAGATAGAGATAGAGATATATAGATAGATATAGATATAGATATAGATATAGATATAGATATAGATATAGATATAGATATAGATATAGATATAGATATAGATATAGATATAGATATAGATATAGATAGATATAGATATAGATATAGATATAGATATAGATATAGATATAGATATAGATATAGATATAGATATAGATATAGATATAGATATAGATATAGATATAGATATAGATATAGATATAGATATAGATATAGATAGGTAGATAGATGGTATTCAGAGGTTCTGACCAGTCCTGGAGAACCGGTAGTGGAAATTTTGAGTAGTTCGGAGAACCGGTAAATACTACCTCTGATTGGTCCCTCCCCCAACTATTCTCTGCCTCCTGAGTCCCAGCTAATTGGAATGGAATGGGGATTTTGCAGTATCCTTCCCCTGCCACACCCACCAAGCCATGCCCACAGAACCAGTAGTAAAAAGTTTTGAATTCCATCACTGAATAGATAGATGCATAGTTAGATAGAAGAGATGAAGATGATAATAGATAGATAGATAGATAGATAGATAGATAGATAGATAGATAGATAGATAGATGATAGATAGATAGATGATAAATAGATAGATGATAGATAGATAGATAGATGATAGATAGATAGATGATAGATAGATGATAGATAGATGATATAGATATAGATATAGATATAGAGATAGAGATAGATATAGATAGATAGATAGATGATAGATAGATAGATAGATGATAGATAGATAGATAGATAGATAGATAGATAGATTAGATAGATAGATAGATAGATAGATAGATAGATAGATAGATAGATAGATAGATAGATGATAGATAGATAGATATGGATAGACAGAAGAGAGAGGGAGTGAGAGGGGGGGGGGAAGAGGGAAAGAGAGATTGCTCAGCCAATTCATTCTGGCCTTGTGCTTAACAGTTTCTCTTGGTGGACTTTTCTGCTCAATCAAGGTTGGAAAAATGTATTTTATTTATTTTGTTTTTATTTTTTAAAAATATGTAAATATCCATCTCAGCAAAATAACTCTGGGTGGTGCTCATCATTGGATCAAAACCAACTAATACAAAACAAACCAACAAAATCCCCATTAATAGATGTCATAAAAGTGAAAGAGAAGATCTTTTATAATATATTCACATAGTTGTGTGGCTGTGCCCAATGTGTATGTGCAGTACGAGAGTTTGCCCAGCGCAAGGTCCTACATTGATTTCATGTAGCAAGGACACAGGGATAACTGATAGTAATGGAATCTCTCTCCAAAGAGCTTGGTCAAAGTCCAACCTGAGAGTCGAGGGGAAGGGTTTTAATATCAGTGGCACGATTCAGAGGGCTAGGCAGTGAAGCAGCATCAAAGTCTGGCAAAGTTCAACTTCTCCAGGCTGCCATGGCAAAGCACAAGCCAGCCTCCACCAGGTGGTTACATGCAGTGTTTCCATTTATGACTGCTCTCGGGTGGTGAAGTCAGTCCCAAATCCTCCCTCTCTCCCAAGCTCAATTAGATCAAATTTGTCACCTATGCTAAGCCTGCAAGGGAGTCATTGTCTCCTTCCCAACTGTTACTGCCAATTGCAGTGCTGATCAGTTTGATATTCCTGTACGTTTTGGTTATCACTTGACACATAAGTGCGGTTGGAAGCTGTGTTGCCAAGCTGGCGTCAGAAACGGAGGACTGGAGAATGAGAGATAGAGGAAGTCCATTCTGAAGCCTACTTCTTATCGATTCAGAAACTGACAAAATAAACAAGAAGGCGATGGGTTTCTGTTTGCACAATCTATCTTAGCTTGACACCCACCAAATGGTTTCAACCTCTCAGAATTTCCAGCTGCGGTGACTACCAGTTCTTCCTAAGGATTTAGGCAATGGCAGTCCAGTTTATCTGGAGGAGGACCAGGCCACAAACCTACTACTTGTCTTCCAATGTTAGTGCACTAGATGTGTCACAAACTTTGTCACAAACTACCCTTCCTGGTTACATGGCTGAACAGAAGATTGCATCACACTTCTGCCAGGGGATGGGAAACATTTTTTTCTCAAGATTGAGATTCACCTTTATTAGGAGCAACTCCCTCCCTCCCTCCAATATTTTCAGGAATTGGGTATGTCTAGTCTAGTGAAATGAAGGACTACGGTGCCATGACAGCAATATTCCAATTTTTGAGGGGTTGCCACAAAGAAGAGGGGTGTCTGTGTCAATCTATTTTTCAAAGCACCAGAAGGCAAGACAAGGTCTCTTCCAACTGTGTTATTCCTTCCTTCCTTCCTTCCTTCCTTCCTTCCTTCCTTCCTTCCTTCCTTCTTCCCTCTCTCCCTCCCTCCCAACATTTTGAGATTGATGCAGATTGAAAGAAGCAAGATTGCCAGTTGTCAACATGCCTACCTATTGGAAAGAGTGCAAGCTAAAAACCTTATCCTTTTAAAAAAATATTGTAGTTTCTTCTTTCCTTCATTTCTTCCCTCCTTGTTCCGTTTCTCCCTTCTCTTCCCAACCCACCATGCCACACCACATCAGGGGTGGGTTGCTGCCTGTTTCACTGCCAGTTTGCAACATGTGCGCAACCTGCACTGTTCAATGTAAATTGTTCTGCGCTCATGCGCAGAACAATTTACAGTGAACTGCACACGTGCAGTCAGTAAAATCCAAAATGGCAGTGGCCAAGCAGCAGTGAGGGAACCGGTTCGGGGACGTGGAAGGTTCTGCAATCCAGGCCTAAATTCCACTACCGGTTTGGCTGAACCGGGCCAAACTGGCAGCAACCCATCTCTGCACCCCATCATACCCCATCCCATCCCATGTCTGCAGTGTCATAGGGTCTACATATTTTAGGGCATATAGCAATAATACTGTTAGGGTTCTAAATACCATGCAGAAATAAATCATTGTCCAAGGCAAAACATCCTTAAAAGTCCAATTTATTCTACAGGCAAGTTAGCACCTCTATGGAATTCCAACTCTGATTTGCATCCTGGAATTCCACCCAGTTGAAAGTTCATCATTTATCCCCACACCCACAAATCCATCACATGTTCCAATCATCATCTTCCACGCTGGCATCTACACCCCTCTGCTTCCGGTCAGGTGTCGAGGTGCGGAGACAAAAGATGACCTTGAGCTTCTATAAAAGAATGACAACAATACATTCCACAATCCTACTCCTTTCTATTCCCCCCTCCCAACTACTACACTATTGAAACAGCATAGGAAATTATAAGAAAGTGTGGCAGGCCAAAGATCCTACAAAGAACATAACTACAGGCCTGACAAATACTTAGACTTATATACCACTTCATAGTGCTTTTACAGCCCTCTCTAACTGGTTTACAGAGTCAGCCTATCTCCCCCAACAATCTGGGTCCTCATTTTACCCATCTCGGAAGGACGGAAGGCTGAGTCAACCTTGAGCCTGGTGAGATTCGAACTGCCAAATTGCAGGCAGCCAGCAGTGAGCTGAAGTAGCCTGCAGAACTGTACTCTAACCACTCCGCCACTCTGGCTCTATGAAGAAAAAACATTTGCAACCATCCACAAAGAAGACATCTTACGAGCTATTTTGGGGAAAGGATGCTGGTGTAGTCTGGAATACTTTGAACAATGCAGTCAGCTGACATTCCAAAGACCCAACAAGGATGGAAAATAATTCACCACCTTTATCACCGCAGAGTAGGAATCTGGACTTTGACGTGCATCCAGTCACATTTCCCCCTTGTCTTTTGCTAGCATCACTTCAGGCATTTCTTCACCTGTTTCATTTCCTGGAACAATAGCAGGTTTGCTCGGTGGAGTTGTTAGGCAGAAAGAGGCTGCTGTGCAATTTCAGAAAGATCTCTATACATCCAGACCCTTCTTATTTTCTGTGTATCTCCCGTGACCACCAGGAACACATTTTCTGCTTTGTGGGAATGTGGACCTTAAATGCCATCCCTGTTAGACTGGCAGCTTGACACAGTGCTCTGTGCTATTATCAGCAGGGACGAGAAGACAGCAGCAGATGGAGAATCGATAAAGGATCAACAGAATCACTATTTACAAATAATTGAGGAAATGGAAAAGTGCAGAAAGAAATGCCACATACTGTAATATTTATTCAACCACAAAGCAGACCTTGAATTGCACCCTGCTGGAGAAGTGATACTGCTTTGAAAGACAAGACATATGTCACACATTACATACGTCGTAACTAAGGAAACTGCCTCCATTTCTCTGAATTTCATTGAAATTTTTTTTTCGGTGAGTTAGACTATAATTTCTGAGTCACATGTTGCAGCCAGATCAGCTTTATGTCAGTTCTGAGTAAAATTTACTATGAGTCAAGATTCAAACAGCTTGACTCAATGGTCAGATATGGGAAATTCCATTCTATACCCTACGATGAGCGTCTCTGCATTTACGGAGTGACAGAGGTAGAAGGCCTGGCTCACATCCTATTTGATTGTTGCTTGTATAAGGTGAGAGATAGGTACCTTGGTCCATATACCAAACGAATGACCCATTGGGATCCCCATATCAAAACAACTTAGTCTACATGCAGCCAGAACATGAAAATATCATTTAACACGGCACATAACTTAAACAAAATGGTTCGGTTGAGATCTGTATATGTGGGACTGATTGGGGTAGATTGTAAGGGTGACACAGAAATACAATTTTATGTCATTTTATTCTATTCTACATATTTATGTATTAAATTATATTGCATCTTATCCTATAAATATTGTATTTTACTCTACTCTTATTTTAAATTGTTCGTATAGGATTTTATTGGTGATGTGTGCTTTGATATGGCCAATAGGCTAATTAATAATAATAATAACAATAATAATATTAGTAGTAGTATTATTGTACTTTGTTCATTAAACATGAAACTCAAGTTAACTGAACATTCAAAAATGCATCACAAACACCATTGACTGGTGCTAATGGTTGATATGGGTTGCTGCCAGTGTCCTAGGTATCAACCAAGGACCTTCTTAAAATATACGATGTTCCGAGTAGCACAGTTTTTTGCAGTTCCGCTGGTGTTATTGCAGGAAGCTCCAATTTCTTGATGTGTTTTGTAAAATTCTTGGACATGGTACCAAGTGCCCTGATGACAATGGGTATCACTGTTAGATGCTTCATCCATAATTGCATAGTTTCGATGGCCAGGTCGCGGTATTTCGTGATCTTTTCCCCCCTTCTTTTTCTTTGACTCTGGCATCTCCTGGTACCGCGATGTCAATAAATTGTATGTTTCAGCCCTCTACAACATACCTGGTGTATTGTTTTCCAAATGAAGATCCATCTGTATTTGAAAGTCCCACAATATCTTCATCTCATTTTCAGTAACTTTTTCCACTTTGTGCTCCCATGACTTTTCGAATACAGGTAAGTTGTATTTTTACATAATGTTTTACATCATCATCATCATCAGTCCAAATACCAGCCTATTTAATCCTGTCCAGAATTGGTGTCTCAACATACATATCAAGTACATCAACACAGTTTAAAAAAGGCTTTATTTTGTAAAGTTGTTTCAATTTTGAAGCTTTTGTAAATTGAAAGTAGTTTTAACCTTCATTTAATTAAAAAGTTTGGCAAAAGAGAAAAGATGATGCCTAGGGCACTTTTCAAAAAGTAAATCAATGGGAAGCTGAGCACATTACAAAACCACACAACTCCCTCTACTTCTGTCCAAAATGAAAATTGCAAGTTGTTGCAACTACTGTCAAGTTGAGATTTCCTAACAGAATTGTTTTCCTACTAGTTTTTTAAAATTCGGGCTGTCCTGAGACTGCCAGCCAATTTGTCGGTCACAGAGTACCAACAATTTGCTTTTTCTTACAATCACATATTTGTAGATTGAAGATTTGAAGAAGGAGAGTGAAAAATTTGGCTTGAAACTCAACATTAAGAAAACTAAGATTTTGGCTTCTCCGACCAAAGTATTTGAGTTTTATCTTCAGGATCTGGCCTTATAAAGAGCAGAGTTGATCTCCTCTAGGACTGACTGGTTTGATTGCCTTGCAGTCCAAGAGACTTGCAGGTGTCTTCTCCAGCACCAGAGTTCAAAGGCCTCCATTCTTTGGTGCTCAGCCTTTCTTATTTCATGAAGGTTTCATCCTACAATAAAAATAAAATCCAAATAGATCATTTGGATAATAGGTAATTTAAAAAGCTCAATCAAATTTAAACAGGCAGGGTAAAAATCCGAAAAAGAAATATTTCTCCGAGTTAGAGCTTACTGAAAGCAATTCTCTCTCTCTCTCTCACACACACCATATACATATTCACACAGCAACCTATCCCTGGATACAGCCAAGGGCAAGAAGAAAACTCTCAGAAGTCCTCCTGTTAAAAATAAAAGGGGGAGAAAAGTACTGAGCATTTGGGGATCATCTTTTAATCTTGCCATTACTACCAAGGTAACAATGAAAGTCTTCCAGGGAAAGGATACACAGCAGAGGTCCAAGGATTTCACATCTGCACTGAATGGCTTGGGAAAAATAATAATAATAATAATAATTCAAGCGTGTTTTTTATGAATCCTCTTGGAATCTTCAGCTTTACACCTGGAAAAATGGAAGTGTATTAACTTCACCCGAAGGGCTACCTGTCAGAACACCTTCTAATCAGATCTGTTTAGCAGATAAACAGGCTTACAATGCCCTGGACCCATCTCAATAAAACAGTTACAGATTCACTGATCGATATCTTGGAGTAATTCATAGTAAGTCTTTATTACCGCTAGCTTGGCAGGCAGTAGATTTCAAACCCGCAGAACAGAGCCAAGAATATCTCTTGATTTATTATATTTTTTTCCTTTAAAAAAAGGCTCTGTTTCATTGGTTGATTAGTGTTTAATAGAATATTCCCTATCAGACTACACACGAGGCATAATAATAATTGTTGACTCTCCAGCCACTTAACTTTGTATTCTGGAACTCGCTTATAGTAGCAGACTTGACACAGCTAGATGAGTTTGCTTTACTGCAGACAAACTAAAGTCCAGATGTATGCAAGAGAGCTCCTTATGGTGGAGTAGACAATGAGTAATTTATATATTTCTGCTCCAAGGGTGTAAATTTTTTAGGTATTTTCCAATTAGTGGAAATATGGCTATTCTCTTCCCAACCATTGGATTGCGATACACCTACTCATAGTTAACATAGCACAGAAGAGAATACTTTTAATTCAGGATTGGGTTAAATGTGGGGGTCAATGTTTTATTATCAAACCACACCCTTCTAGCATGGATAACGTCACCTGGTTTGGTGAAGAAATGTCTGCAAGAAAACTATCAAGCTCAGAGAGCACCAAGAACTCCACGATTCAACCTTGAGCTACAAAGATTCTCTTCTGTAGTTATATTAACTCTGAGCAGGTGTATCCCGATTGGATGGTTGGGAAGAATATTTTAACTCGGGGTTAAATATTCTAAAATATTCTCAGTATATATTAATTATAATTAAAATAAATAATAAATATTAATAGTTTTATTTAGTCTGAGAACCATGCATTTCTATCTAGCCAAGTTCCATCTTTATATTCTGTAAGAAATGATTGATCTAATACAACTTATTACCTTGAGGGTACTAAAGGAATCTTCAGGGGCCCACTAGTTGATCTGTGGATAATTCCAGTCATTCAATAGGTAGATATTATATTTTCCAATCTGTTCCTGAAAAATCACTGAAGGGCAATGAGTTAAGGTAAACACATAGAGATTAGGTATGTCCAAGTATACTAAAAAGCAGAAACATCACCCTGCCAACCAAAGTGTGTCTAGTCAAGGCTATGGTTTTCTCAGTTGCAATGCATGGCTGTGAAGGTTGGACCGTAAGAAAGACTGAGCGACAAAGAATTGAGACTTTTGAAGTCTGGTGCTGGAGAAGACTCCTGCGAGTCCCTTGGACTGCAAGGAGATCCAACTGGTCAGTCCTAGAGGAGATCAACCCTGACTGCTCTTTAGAAGGCCAGATCCTGAAGATGAAACTCAAATCCTTTGGCCACCTAATGAGAAGGAAGGACTCACTGGAGAAGAGCCTAATGCTGGGAAAGATCGAGGACAAAAGAAGAAGGGGGTTGGATGGAGTCACTGAAGCAATAGGCATGAGCTTAAATGGACTCTGGGGGATTGTAGAGGACAGGAGGAATGTTGTCCATGGGATCGCGATGGGTCAGACACGACTTTGCAACTAATAACAATATGTCCAAGTAGGAAGGTGGAAATATGATCTGTCTTTCTGTCAGTTTTACAAGGCTTATGTATATCACTATAATCCACAAACTATCAGGTCATAAATTCCTTGTAGGACCAGAGATAGGCTGTGATTGTGAAAATACTGAGTGGCTGAGAAATGTTTACTTATTTTTACTTACTTTTCAAAACAAAAGCACCCTGCATGCCTTCAGAGGTGGCTTCTCTTTTCTTCCTGGAAGTCTCCCTTGACCGACTACATGACTACATAATGTTGCAGGATCACACAGTCAATTCAGGAAGTGCTGCAATGAAAAATCGATCTCTGGGGTGAACACTGCCTGCTGTGGGAAATGAAAGCATTTTTGTCACTGGGGAAAAAAACGTAGTAAAACATAAAGAGTTCTCATTAACTTTGCACACACTTGACTTGAATTTTTTTCCCTGGGAGTGGATGAACGATGAATATTGCTTTCTGCTAGCTTACATCGTGCAATGGACTCATGGAGAAAAAAATCAATTTCACTTCCAGCAACATCTGTGGCAAAATGCCTATAAGAAAGACGAAAGAAGCTTATCATAATAGTTCAAGGACTTCTAAATTTCATTATATTGCAGAGATACTGGGCATGTTTTTAAAACACTGCCCAAGTTGCTGGGAGATCAGATAAAGGTAATAAATTACAGCGAGTCGCGCAGTCCACCGAAGATTTAGACCAGGGGTGAGTTGCTGCCGGTTTTACTACCAGTTCACAATCCGCCTGCATGCACTGTTCAATGTAAATTGTTCTTCGCGCATGCGTAGAACAATTTACAGTGAACTGTGCACGCGCATTCACTAAAATCCAAAATGGCGGCGGCCCAGTGGCAGTGAAGGAACCAGTTTGGGGGCGTGGCAGGTCTGGGTTGCTGCCGGTTCTGCGACCCAGGCCTGAATTCCACTAGCGGGTCAGCCGAACTGGGAGCGACCCACCTCTGGTTTAGACTGGACTTAGCATTTTTATTCACCTATGATGTCCTTCTGAAGGACCTGGGATAGACAAATGTCCTTTGACGGTATTAAATGTATCATTGCAGGATGTAAGCTGTTGAAAGTAAGACTGCCTTTTGCAATTGACTGATAGCGGGTTTTTTTTGTCAATGCTGATGGTGTCCAACTAGTAGTCCAGATGTTTTGAGATTGCATCCAAGGCACTTATCACAACTGATACTATCTTTGCTTTCTTTTGCTACAGTCGTCCTTCTATTTGCAGGTCTTTGTGATTTGCTCTGTTCTGATGTCTCCAGGAACTGCAACATCCATTAACTAGATTGTGTTTTTTAAAAATCAACAATTACATTGTAGTATTATGTGGCAGCTGCTTTGTCTCGTTAGGGTGCTACCACTTCTTGCTTCCAGGCAAATGCTATTTCTTGTAGATATTCCATTGTACCATAATTCTTCTCGTTTCTGATTTTATATGTTCCTCTTCCCTTAATTAATTTGATGGGGAAAATCTCCTTCTTCTCCCAAAATTAATAATATATACAAATTGGAAAAAAAATCTGCTAACTGGAATGGAAAAAAATGCTAATTAATTTGTTGAATGAAGCTGTATTCATAATATTGATAGAAGATAGGGTTGTCTGTTTGTTCTTCTACTGTAGTTTATTCACCAACTGTCTTCCCATCAAATGATTAGTGAAACTTTAATCATCAAAACTAAGGGACTCAGGATTGACTCAGACATAATGTCCTTATATTCACTTCCATTCCTTGTATATAGGAAAGCAATATTTGCCAACATTTAAATATTAAAAATATTAATAGTGCCAATGAATTAGAAATTCCCTATTTTTATGCATACTTTTGGAAGCTGTGTAAATAAACAAATTATATTACTGAATATTATGACTAAAAAGCCAAAATAGTAGCCTGTCATCAGTGATAACTCTTTCTGTTCACTAGCTATTATTTTTAAATCCAAGAATAGATTCATCAATGAAAATCATTTATTGTTCACAACATCTTTACATCTTGACTTGCTATTTTTCATGCACGTGTGTAAAAACAAATGACAAATATCAACCATCTTGGGACAATACATTTTTCCTTGGATAAACACAGATGTAAAACATCTGGAATGGCAGCTTTTTTTTTGTTTAAAGAGTCAGCTGTTGAGTTTAAGTAATTCATTTATTATAATGGTCATTATTCACCACTGAACATATAGTGAAGGGTCTGTGGCATATTTTACAGAACTCATGTATATATAATCAATTTATACTTCAAGCAATTTATATTGTTTCATATAATTTGTAGTCCTTCTGAACAGTAAGAAATTGGTTTCCTGAAGGTTATTTTGGAACTCACTGGCTTGCAAATTACTATGTGCCCATTAGTCAATTTTGGAGGATGGAAGTCCATACAAGTTTTTAAATGAAAGCATTGGGTATTTGGATAGAAATCAATTGATCACTAATATTTATTTAGTCAAAGACCAGTGAAATGTCAAAGAATAAAAACAGAACGTACAAATAAATATGATAATATGCTAGCAAAATAAAATCATGTAGCATAACATTCACCCGTTTATTATTCACCCATATTAATGCAGGTGTTACCCAGATAATAAATCTCATTTTGATAGAGAATCAAAACCATAGTCTTGGATACAAAGTCTTAGAATAAATTCTACTGCAAATCTTATTCCCAAAATTTAGGTGTTATATGCCACTCAGAGTCACTTTTGAGTGAGACGAATAAATTGCCATTTGAAATTTAAATGGATTTTTCATTTAAAATTTTAGAAAGTAAATTGTAATTAAAAATGGCTAAAAAACAGGCAATTCTGCTCCCAATTGTGGCTGTGAATCCAGGACTACCTGTATAAATTCTGGGATTTCCAATGAAGGGCAGGATGAGATGTCTCCCTCCCCTCCCCTCTCCAAGAAATGTATTAAGGACTATTGGACTTCTGAGCAAAATGTCATTATATTCAACCTCCTCCATGGGAGAAATGTCATTTGTAGCAGATTTCCCCATTCAA
Organism: Natrix helvetica; assembly: GCF_964273705.1. Lineage (NCBI taxonomy): Eukaryota > Metazoa > Chordata > Lepidosauria > Squamata > Natricidae > Natrix > Natrix helvetica. The sequence continues at coordinate 8,284,655 of NC_138561.1, forward strand.
GCCAAACCACTCTGAAAGCTTGCTGAACCAGTTTCAACTGTACAGCCTTGGCTGGTAAAGAAAACAATCTACATTGACTGATGCAGAGTAATTGGATGGGATTAAATTGTCTCTGTTCCTCTTTCAAAGTGATTGTGAAAAGCCCAGTTCCTAATACATGCTTAATTAGGACAAGGGTGTGTATATATGTGTGTATGCGAAGGGAGATGGGGTGAGTGTGCTGCGGGGAACCCCATAAAGGGTTGGATGGATCCATTCGATTAATTCCAAGTGGCTTAGAATCAGCCCAGGATAGATCCAGCCAACTGCGGCATGTGAATGTCAAAATCCCATTGTGCCAATCAAATCCTCCAAGAAAAAGAACTTGGTAGAGCAGAAAAGAAAGCTTCTCCACTTTGGGCAGCAAATAACACATCTCTTAAACACCTATGGAGATTCTCAATCATCCAGGTCGTGGTTGTCCCAAAGGTGCTTTTTTTTTCAAGAGGCAACTGGAATTTCTTCTCTTTCTTTGAAGAGGTTTCGCTTCTTAGCCAAGAAGCTTCTTCAGTTCTGAAGTCCAGTTGCCTCTTGAAAAAAAAAAAGCACCTTTGGAACATCTCTTAAACACTCATTGCCTGCATTGAACAAGGCACATCCATTGCTGTTTGCCTGATTAATGGACATGAGGGTAGTGATGCCATGAAAGCATGCCAACCCAGCTTTGATGTAAAGACTTGTGGGATGTTGGAGACAAGTGGGGGTGGCTTCAAAAATTTTAGCAAGGGGTTCTCTGCCTGGTTGCTGGGTGGGCGTGGCCATGGTGGGCATGGCTAGTCAGTCTCCTGCACCACGGTGGGGGGTGGGGGCAGCGTTCTTGCCCTCCCCGGGCTCCGGAAGTGTTCCTCAAGCCTCCGGGAAGGCAAAAACAGCCTCCCCAGGCTCTGGAGGCCCTCTGGAGGCCAGAAAAGGACCCATTTCCAGTCACCCCGAACTTCTGGTAAGCCCGTTTTTTTGCCTTCCCCGAGCCTCCGCACATGCCCTGCACTTGCCTGCATGCAAAACGGGTGGCGTGGGGACTCCTGGAAGGGGCGGAGTAGGTGGGGTCATCCAGGAGTGGGATTTGGGGGTTCTCCGAACTGCACAGAATCTTAGCTAGAGGTTCTCCCGAACCCCTGCGAATCCCCAGGAGCCCACCCTTGAAGTACTGAGCCTTTATTCCAGGGATGTCCAAACTTGGCAACTTTAAGACTTGTGGGCTTTAACTCCCAGAATTCCCCAGCTGGTATGTCATTGATGGACATACATATAAATATTGTTGTAGTTAGTTGGCAGGACTAGCTGACTCTACTTTTTACTCTCTGGTTCAGGTGCAAAATATCATGGTCGATGTAATCCTGAATCTATCCTGATTCGCTCTGATTTCTCATTTCTACTAATCCTTCCCCAGGCATAGTCTTTGGGCGGATTACTGGGTCTGACTTTCTGGGCTGTTCATGTAGGAGCATCCAATTGTCTGAATAAGTCACTAACAAAAAGTAACAATTTTTTAAAAAATAAATTAATTGTTAGACCAATGGTATCAGCTTATATATGTTTATATTATTTTACTTGTACCGCGATTAAGTACAAGTGCATATCAAAATAAAAGTTACTGGTATACTAATTTGAGGGCATAACGCTGATGTAGACAATCTGAGAACAATTTGGATTTCTACATCCTTCTTTTACTTAAAGTGCATTCAACATAGATAATTCTACAGCCCTGATATTGTATATGAAAAGGCAGCTGTTCATTTCATTTGGCCTCTCTCATAATTCCTTCCCAACGCATTTCTGAATTTTCTGCCAGTTTACAACAGTCGCGACAAATCTTTGTAACAATGCCTCAGCACCTGGTTTTGCGGAGATTTTCTCAAAAAACCTGTTTAAAAATGCATTTCCTCTAAAAGTCCACCTGTCAGATGCATCTCAAAATCTGCTGCACATATTTATTTAGAAAGTGTATTTCCAGTTTAGTAGAGTTAAACAAAAACAGAACCAATTGGTGTCCTGATCATTCATAGAACAGAAAGCTCACACCTCTGAGTCCCCCCTCCCCCAGTAGAGAATAATTGATCATGAGAGATCAATAAAATTCCCAATTTCGTTTAAGTTTTGGTAGTCCTTGACTTAGGACAATTGAGCCCCAAATTCCTGTTGCCAAGTGAGGCATTTGTTAAGTAAATTTAGCTCCACTTTTCTTGCCACGGTGAATCACTGCAGTTGGTAAGTTAATAACCAGGTTGTTAAATGAATCTGACTCCCCCTTTGATTTTGCTTGTCACAAGGTCACAAAAAGTGATCACATGGCTCCAGGACACTGCAACCATCATAAACATAAGCCAGTTGCCAAGGGTCCAAATTTGGATCAATTGACCATGGGGATACCGTAATGGTTGAAGTGTGAAAAAACGACCATAAGTCACATTTTAGTGCTGTTGTAACTTTGAAAGATCACTAAATGAAATGTTATAAGTTAAGGGCTACTTATGTCATCCTGAGGTCCCTAGAAGCATGAAAGAATTTTATTTTATTTTATTTATTTACTTGTTTGCCAAACATGTACAAGATAACAAGTATAGGTATGAACATAAACATGAACAAAGGAAGTAAATATAGATAAATGGGGACAGTAAGACAGGGACGTTAGGCACGCTGGTGCGCTTATGCACGCCCCCTTTATGGACCTCTTACGAATGTGTTGAGGTCCACAGTAGACAGTTTGACACTGAAGCTGTGAGGTTTTGAGGCTGTAACAACGAAGTTGGATAGTGCATTCCAGGTGTTGACCATGAAGGAAAACGCAAAGAAAGAAAGAAAGAAAGAAAGAAAGAAAGAAAGAAAGAAAGAAAGAAAGAAGTGCCTCGATTCTGAAGTGCAACTTTCCTTGTTTGTCCATGGATGAGTGTCAATTGATTAATTAACAACTAAATGAAGAAAAAAGTAGAAAGGCCTTGGAAATATAGAAGAGGACTTGTGTTCTTGGCTATTGCTGACACTGCAAAGGTTCAGAACCTTCTGGAAACCGATGCCTTGGGAGAAAGCAAGAAATGGGACTTCCCATCCAGGGCTGTCACAATCTGTGTATTTTCTGAAAGGAAAAAAAAAGATGAATACAAATAAAAGGAAATTGGTGAGGGTTTTTTTTGAGCTTTGCAGGGTCTTTTCACTATCCCCGCTTCATTTCATATATTGTAAGCTACCCAGGGTCACTTGGTTGACTTGGGCGGCTATGGAAAGCACATTAATTAATGGTTGGATTGATTGATTAATTAATTAAAACAGAGGGAGAGAGGAATGAGTTTGTCAATATCTATAGAGAGCATAGGATCAGCAATTATGTATAATCTCTTAACTGGTCAATTGTAAGACTGCCTTTCCCTCAACATTTTATCACTGCCTTAAAAAAAGTATAAAGGAAATATTCTAATCTTTGAATCTATTTAGCTGACATATTGCATGGTTTATGTCTCTTAAAGCATCCATCTTGCATATTATTTTCATCTCATTCCCCTTCCTATCTCATGATCAGTCTTGGGTAAGCTTGAATTGAGTTCAGTTTCTTTCAAATTTCAAATGCAAATCAGATGTTGCATCCATCCCCCGCTTATGAATCTTGCATTCAGACCGGTTCTTCGCTCATTCACAGATCTCTAAGATTTAAGCTTTTCATTAAAAAAACGAATAGCCTTTTAAAGAAATTACATTCTACCCAGACAACTTATATTAGAAGAAACAGTTCTGCAGTTGATTAAATAATGGCAGTGCAGACATTTTTTTTGTGGCTGGTTACCTCTCATGAAGACACTGATTTTGGAAGCATGATGACCATCTACTTTTGGGTTGGGTTCCCCATGTATTTTACAAGTATTTTACCCATTTTGGTGGCATTTTGAATGTGTCAGACAAATAGAACATTTGATTTGTGATGAACACCATTCTGTGCTACAATATGTACTGAGGAGGGGAAAAGCAAGAGAGAGTAAAAAAAAACCAATGGAGCCAGACCTAATCCTAAATTTGGAAAAGAGCAATTATCTCAGAAGTGGAAAACTAATTTTCTTTCTCTAAATAATTTGAAATTATACTGCAGGCAGAGTGACACATATATTTTGGTAGTGAAAAATTCCAAATATGGTAGTTTTATGAAAGTTAGTGCCCAGTATATATTTTCATTTCATTGGATTGGATCCAAGGGAGAAGAGTTTGAAGAGAAAGGGATAATGAGATTGACCTATTTAACAGATTAACAAAGTTGGAAGTAACTTTGTAGGTCTTCTAATCCAACCTCCCTAGAATTTTAGATGTTCTACTAAAATTTATGGAAGAAACTAATCATGACTGATAAAGTCATACCAATATTCATTTAAATGGGCTTAAGTAAAATGATTACAATTGTACTCAACTCAACGTTTTTTCTCCATTCTTCTGTCAAAAACCCTCAAATGATAATGACAATTAATGATAATAGCTGTCATCAATACACAGTGGATGGATCACATATGTTGCAATTAGACTGGTGGTGGGTTACACACAGTCAACAAACTTCAGTTTGTTTTTAAATGCATACTCCTATCTATTCCAGGTGTCTACAGTTGTTCCTAAGCAGTGACAGAATTGCTTCCTCCTATCATACTTATTTGTTCACATGATTTTCTGGGCAGTAAATCACAGTTCATGTATTTTGGAACAGTAATTTTGCAACACTAGTTATTTCAGCAAGAAGGTACCTTGATTTATTCTCTGCCTTTCATTTAATGCTGCAAAGTGATTTCATTCATTCATACATTGGCACTTGAGCACATAAACGCTCTCAGAAACATGCGTGCATAGTCCATGAGAAATCCTGAAATATAAATTTTGAATGTTAAGACTACATTCCATTTTGGGAAATAGCTTTTGTCAGCAGGGGAAAAAAAACATTTTTCAATCTATATGAATTACAGTCAATTCCTGCCTAGCCGAAGATGCTGGGACATTTTGCTAGGTTTATCAGCAAAGTTCTCAATCAGCAGAAGCTGGTTTTGATAATCCTGCACTACCAGATAAAGATCCTGCTGGTTATTGCCATGTATAATGATGGTTCTATCTTAATTACTAACCCTTTTGACGATGGGTTGGTGATAAATCTTTTACTGGTGTATGTAGACTCCCCTATTCTGCTACCCCCACCCATTTCAATAATTAAAAGGAATAGATTATCTATTGAGAGCATATTCATCATCGGATCCTGCTAATTATGCAAAAAGGAGACACCAAGGGTATCAGGAGAGGGAAACCAAGAAGGACACAAGTGATTACTCCAAAGTGGTTTCTTATTGCTGTTTGCCTAATGGACAGAATCTTTCCAAACTAAACACTCTGCATAACTACCTAAAAAGCTGTGAAGAATTAGGGAAGATCCTTTCAGCATCTCTTCTTGCATGGCAACAATTTAAGGATGATGTGTCTCTTTACCACTCCCTCTGTAACTCAGTGCCAGATTCCACCATACCATGTCGCTATTTGTATAAGATGTGGGTGTTAGTTGCACAGCTTTAATTCTACGCAGGGAAAGATGGCTACAGTTCTTGGACATAGCTGTCTTCTGATGATACTCACCAGAATGTGGGAACTGTTATTTGACTTAGGTATCTAGCAGGATTGAAAAACAGTGAATGACTCTCACACATCTTTGGACATGGCAGCCATGTCTGATTGGACTTCCATATCCTTGGTGCATAGTTTAAGGACTTCCTTTGTGCACACCTATCATCAGGATTGCATCAAGTGAGAAACCCTATTACTTCATTTTCTTATGCAGTGTCCTACCCCAAGATGAAATGAAGGCATTACTTAAAGTCAGAGGTGCTAAATTCATAAGGAAGAATAACCTTAATCCGTAAGAGAAGCTGCATCTCCAAATATAGGTTTCAGTTTTGATTGTATCATACCACTCTCATGGTGTGAGGCTGTGGGAGGATCACATTGTAGGACTTAAAATGTCTACTTTAAGGATTTTGATTGCTAAAGAGAATCTAAGTGGGAAATGTTGACTTTTTCTATCTGGCTGAAATGTGTATTTACATAATGGCTGTTGAATTCAAGGGCAGTTTTATATAGGGAGAGAGAGAATCTGTCAAGATTCTGTTACTATAACAAAACATGGAGTTCTGTAATGAATACAGTGGCTGTTTCTTAACCTGGTCTACCTTGACGCAAGGACTTTACTATATTGACAATTTATTATTCACTCTAGCAGAGGATATGGTGTTATCAAAGTGACATCACTCGACTGAACTAAACCTCAATCTTTTATCCCTTGGTTTGGATAAAGTTCTGAGATTTAAGTAAAATAGAGATTTGGTAGGTTTAACCTGCCTCTATTTACGAAGGAGGTGTTTTGACCGAGGCTTCCCGAGAGCATGAAGCAAACTGCTTGTCCCGACAAAAAAACCCTTTATTAATTTACTGTGAATTCTGCTCATTCACATCCAGCAAAGTCTTTCAAGGGAGGATTTACAGTCACAGACCTTATCTGGCATAGAGAGCTGCCAGGCCGATATCTGCAAAACTTGGCAAGGAGTCTCAGAGAGTCACGAACCAACGAAGCAAACTAATTGTGTCCTGCAAACTCCACTCCTCTTTCGCTCCTCTTTTGTTTCCTCTGGGAGGGGCCATTCATCCTCCACCTGTGGCCTTACTTCCGAGTCGACCCCTGTTCTTTAGCTGTTCCCTTCATCTGGCAACTCTGCACATGCGCACACTGAGAATGTCTGACTCTGAAAGCAGCTGATAACTGGCATATGGCTCTGCCCCCCTCTCTGCCTCCGACACAGAGCCTTCATCAGAGCCTTCCCCAGACTCCAGGACTGGCCCATGTTCCTCCCCAACCTCCTCACTGTCTGAATCTACTTCCAGCTCCACTGGCGGGCTACAACAGGAGGATGAATTGATTTTGGAAAATGTTGGGGACAGCAAACAAGAGGCTGGCAGATGTAAGCGAAGGGAATTCTATTTCTCTCTGCTAGTGATGACAACTTCCCAATGAATAGGTACTTTCACTGGCTTTGAAACAATGGAAGCCATTCTTTGGCTGGTACCGCTAGGCCATCTGACTATCAATGGCAACTGGATTCTCAGATCCTTTTCTTCTCCCCAAGTCCAGCACAGCAACACCTGCAGGGCTCTAGAATGTAATGCTGGAGATCAGCAACTTCAGAGGAGACAATCTGGCAAAGAGCACAGGGGCGACTGTAGCTATGAGGGTCCAGAAATGATGCAATGGAAAGAACATGATATAATCAGCCCCAGCCTAGTCTGAACAGCAGCAACAGCAGCAGTTGCCTATTTAATTCTGGGCTCTGTGCCGATTCCATGTCGCCCTCCCCCACCTCTGGTTACAATGCATTAAACTTTTGAGACTTGTCCAACATCCTATGGGTAATACTGAGCCAAACTAACAAGTGGGAAATGGCTCAGTTCAGCCTGGAGAAGATATTGAGTTTGTCCGAGCCTCTTCACATGGAGGGGAGGCCCATCCAAAGCTTGGATGAGATCCTGAAACTCAGAGGGACCTTTTGCCATGGCTGCAGCCATTGAGTTGGGATGGGCCCAACTTGATTTCATTTTTAAGGTTTGTTCCAAGCTGTAAAGAGTCCTGCTCAGAACGTTGGGTCAGGATGTTTGAAACGGGACTTTGTCCAGTGAAATATAACTCCAAATGCTTGGAGACTTCCACCACCGAGAACAGGGAAACTTCGAAAGCAATCATAGAAGCCGTTGACCATCTCAAAACCCAGGAAGAAATCACACAGTGAGACAGCAAATAAAAACCGCAGCAACAGCTAATCATTATAAAACTGGGATGGTCAAGGTAGGATGTATTCCACTAATAGTAAAAATCATAACATCAAATGTTTTTAGCTGTCCTAATAAAATAACATTGATTTCATAGTTAAAAGCTGTTAAATGGTTACTAAAGATGGTTCTGAGTTACCTTGAAATCTGACTAGAAGGGGGGTGTCAGCCAGGGTGGGGTGCAACCAGTTTAACAACTGGTTCGGCGATCGCAAGCTTTGTGCATGCACTCGTGCTTTGCACACATGTGCAGCATTCAAAAACTGCCCCTTTTTAAGCTCTAAAACTTCTACTTCTACTGCAGCACCAGTGAGTAAAACAGCTGAGGTGCAGCAATCCACTGTGCTGCGCAAAGCAGCTGAGCTGAAAAACATGGAAACATAGGACAGGGTAGGGCAGGGGTGGGTTGGTGGGGCCAACTGCTCACCGGAACTATCAGTTCACCTAAACCGGTTCAAACCGGAAGTAGCCCACCACTGGTGTCAGCCCTGAAGCCATTTTCCCTGGTACCTTCATGGCTGCCACAGGGGAGCTGAGTTGAGGTGTGGGAACGGGAGGGGGAGGAGGTAGAGATAGCTGTGAAGAAGCTTCTTGGATGAGAAGCAAAACATCTTCAAAGAAAAACCAGAAAGTCCAGTTGCCTCTTGAAAAAGCACTTTTGGGATATCTATCCAGTTGTTAAGTGAATCACATAGTCATTAAGTGAATCTGGTTTCCTAATTGACTTTGATGGTTGGAAGCCTACTGTGGAAGTTGCAAATGCTGATCGCATGGCCCCTGGGGGCAGTGCAACGGTCATAAATACATGCCAGTTGCCAAGTGGCCAAATTTTGATCCCATGATGGGGGGGGGGGATATTGCGACTGTTGTGAGGACTTGTTGTAAGTCAGCTTGTTTCAGAGCCATAGTAACTTTCCATGGTTGCTAAATGGATGACAGTAGATTCAGGACTATGTATAATTGCCTACCCAGAGCAGCTGTTAGAAGGTTATTATATCTCACAAGAGTTAGGCCTCTTTTGAATTTGGGAATCATTATCAGGCTTTGATAACTAACTGGATTGAAAAAGAATAAATTACTCTCACACATCTTTGGATAGGGCAACTAGATCTGATTGGGATTTCAAATCCTTCGTGTGTTGATTAAGGCTGGCTCTGTACACACGCATTTCATCATCAGGATTGCATGTGGGTTGCATCCTTATTACAAATATTTTGAAGGTGAACCATTACATCTTTTTCCAAAGCATTTCTGTTTCTCATGCAATATCCTATCCCAAGATGAAATAAAGGCGCTATTTGAAATCAGAGGTGTAAAGTCCGCAAGGGTGGGAGGGCGGAGGGAATCGTTTTTTACCCTCTATAAAGTCTTAGTAAGATCACACTTGGAATAACCTTAGCCAATTTTGGTCGCCATGATGTAAAAAAGATATTGAGCCTCTAGAAAGACTGCAGAGAGCAGTAACAATCATTACTGTTGATTGGGGGACTGGAGGCTAAAACACTAAACCGCTCCAAATTCGATTGCAGAAAATATGACTTCAGCAACAGAGTACTCAATGCCTGGAATGTTCTACCTGACTCTGTGGTTTCTTCCCCAAACTCTCAAAACTTTGACCTATGGACCTCTTAGGAATGGGGTGAGGTCCACAGTAGAGAATTTAAGGTCAAAGCTGTGGGGGTTAGAGTAGGTAACAACAGAGTCACGTAGAACATTCCAGGCATTAACCACTCTGTTGCTGAAGTCGTATTTTCTGCAATCAAGTTTGGAGCAGTTTACCTTGAGTTTGTATCGATTGTTGGGCCGAGCATTATTGAGGTTGAAGCTGAAGTAGTCCTTGACAGGTAGGATGTTGTAGCAGACAATTTTGTGTATTATGCTTAGGTCAGACCATAGGGGACATAGTTCCAAGTTATCCAAGCCCATAATTTTGAGCCTGGTGGCGTAAGGGATTCTATTGTGAGCAGAGGAGTGGAGGACTCTTCTTGTGAAATACCTCTGGACCTGCTCAATTGTACTAATGTCCGATATACAGTGTGGATTCCAGGCAGACAAACTATATTCAAGAATTGGTCTGGCAAAGGTTTTGTATGCCTCAGTTTGCAGTACAATGTTAGATTAGGTTAACAACTCTTAGTGCCTTTTTGGCAATGCTCTTACAGTGAGCTCTGTGGCTTAGATCATTTGAGATGAGTACTACTAGGTCCTTGACAGAGTGAGGGTCGTCTACGAGGTCATATCCACCCAGCTTGTATTTGTTGTTCTGATTTTTGTTGCTCAACAAATGATTGTAAGCTGAGGACCACCTAATATTTACAAATACGTTGTGAGAGAAAGCAGCAATTTTTGGCTTTCTCTGTCTTAGATCCTTTGCCTTATTATGGATTAGTCGATTTAATCTTAAAGTGAAGATGGCATTCCTGGAAAAGAAATAGAGGCTCGGTTTCTCTTGGACAACTGTTTCCCCAGAAGATTTCATATTGTCTGCCCATATTAGATCACCCAGTCCACCAGGACTGCGGTGTAGTTTTAGCTAGTAAGTAAAGATGTTTATCCAGAGATGAGATCCCAATTTGCTGAATCTTGCTTCCTGTCAAAGAACTGCATTTAGGACACAGTGGGTTACCTGAAAGATGCTTCTCAAAAATGTTCTTTGAATGCTTTCTAATGTGTTCATGCTGTTATACAATCCTAACTGCACCCCACATATCGCAGTGCTGGAGCTTTAGCTGCAAACAACTTAAGTTGCAGCAGGGATTAAACTGTGTTCAACTGGCAAAATAATCATCTTGAAGAGCTGAAGAACAAATCTCTGTGCATTATCAGATACATAATCCAAGTGGGCATTTCTGCTTCCTGAAGCTTGAAAAACTATATCAAGATTTTAACCTGTCCGATGGACTATCCACCTAAAGTTCCAGCTTCTCTGTTCTGGGCATTTGGAGAAAATGAGAATCGTAGAATAATTTATGATTAATTCCTACTTCGTAGAATAATGGGGATGTTCTCTCCAGCCTCTTTTAGGGTCAATGGAAGTCAAGGACAAACTTACTGCATCATCAGCGTACAGCAGTAAATTGATATGTCTGTGAGCTAATTTGGGAGGATGAAAGGTAGAATTGCTTAAATGAAGAACCAATGATAGTTGATATAATCATTAAGCAAAACTGGAGCCAATGGGGAACCTGTTTCATAGCTTTGGTGGTGCATGAGGAAGCAGTGTCTTTTAGTTTCCGGTCTCAACAATGTGGGACAATGTACATGTCAGGGTTCCAAGCAATAACCCCAAAACTCTTGAGGCCTACAGTTTCCTCAAAGTATAATTTTATTTGGGATATCATATTGGCACAGCTAGTGAAAAACCAACTCTGAGGGACCCAGAGTTTCCCCCACCCAAAGTTCTAGCCATCCAGATCACATGTCCATCACATGGTCCAATCAGGTCATAATCCCAACTTCGGCTGGCTTTGGTAGAACGTCCTTGGCTCCCATGAGAAAGAGTGTTATTTTGGCTACACATTCTCCCAGCTATCCCTACCTCCCCCCCTTTGCGTTCCCACAGGTCCAGAGGTGGGTTGCTGCTGGTTCAGAAGAACCGATAGTGGAATTTAGGCCTGGGTCACAGAACCGGCAGTGACCCAGGCCTGACATGCCACCAAACTGATTCCCTTGCTGCCGCTCGTGCACCGCCATTTTGAATTTTAGTGACTGCACATGCACAGTTCACTGTAAATTGTTTTGTGCATGTGTGTAGAACAATTTACACTGAACAGGACACATGTGCACATTGCACGCACATTGCGAACCAGCAGTAACACCGGCAGTAACCCACCCCTGCGCAACTCCACCTGGCCTCCCAAAATGGCTTCAGGGCTGACAGTTGAGTCTATCCTTACATTACTTTGGGGGAATATAATTGGTGGAAGGGCTGAGCATGAAGGACTGTATGGATTAATGCTGGCACTTGCCATTTTATTCAGGCATGAACCAGTAACAACGGCAAGGCTTGCAAAATAAGTCTAATGGTATGTGGGAATGACCTTGGGTGCAGGATGAAGTGATGCAGGAAATGGTCAATAAAAGGCAGTGGAGCCTACAGCAGGACTGCGGATGGGGTAAACATCTCAGAAGGAACCCTCCCTAGTTTCTTGGGCGGTAAAGGGGGTGATGGGAGAAATGTGCTTCCAGACTTGCAATGCAATTTTAATGTAAAATAAACCAGAATTAGCTCATCTGGACAAGCTTCCTGTTTGCTCTCTTTGCAAGGCTGGCAATTGATATCATGTTTGCCCAATGTCAGGGAAGCATGGGTCCTTGCATTCTGGAATAATGGTTATTTCCAAGTAGTCTTTAAAGGCAGTCCCTTGTAAACACATGTCAACTTTACACTGTCCAAGATGCATTTAGATTTTGTAAAGGATGAAATTGATGGACCAGCCAAAGATGGGCTGAGGCCTCCTGAACCATGGACTTCATCTGCTGCCCAAATAGGAGCTCCATGTAGAGAAGAATTCCCAAACCGTGCTCTTGCTCCTGTCCATCCAAGGATAACAATGGCATCCTAGTAGAATCCCAATTTGTCTCTCATCCGGACCCTCCCAGTCTCCAGAGGCTGGAATAGAACATCAGTATCGTTTCTTCCACAGCCCAGGATAGTGAAGTATAATTGGCCTCATTCCTCTTGCATTTTCCAAGATGCTGTATTTACCTTAGACTACAGTTAAAGAGACTTCATGGAAATCCCTGTAATTTGTGCTTCCTTGAACTTGCCTCGCTGCATGGGGCTTAAGGCACAGACACCCACCATCTAGAATAATGTGCAAAATAAACACCCGTGGCTAAATGGAATTCAGGAGGCTCTCTTTAAGGATGTATGCGATCCTCTAAAGCTGTAAGTGTGTAATGAGTTAAAGCTCTATTCTTATGCTGCCTTCTGCAGCTACTACCGAGAACACTTCATGGTCAGTCAGCCTTCACTGATGGACTCTGCAGAAAAAGCCACCATTATGGGTGACTTCCAAACCAGTTAAATTATAGTTATTTGTTTGAAGACTGTATGAGGGGAGAGAGAGAGAGAGAGAGACAGAGAGAGACAGAGACAGAGACAGAGACAGAGGGAGGGAGGGAGGGAGGGAGGAAGGAGAAGAAACATGATGCAAAAAGACAATTGTGGCAAAACAAAGATTGTCTCGAAATGAGATTGATGTGATGCTTCCTGATGCAAACTCTGCTATTACATACTTGCATCCTGAGGCAGGTGCTTAACTTGTGGTTTTTTGTGTGTCCCAACACCATTTAATTTTATTTATTAAATTTATATGCCTCCCATCTCACTATCCAGAGCAACTCTGGGCAGCTTATGATGCATTTCTATTAACACATTTTTTCTCAGTTTGCCGCTTGCTCCCAAGTGCTTTGTTCGGAAAGATTAAGAACAAAAATGACATTTAATACCAAAGAGGAGCTGAATAGAAGAGTAATTTGGCATCCCAACTTGAGCCGAGGTTGGGCAGGAATAAATAAAAATTGAAATCCAGAGTGCTGTGAAGAAAGATAATTGTTTATTCCCCAAAGCAAAGAACGGCCACTGCAGAAATGGGGTACAGCGAGATTGTTTTATAGGGGAGCTTGTAGTGGGTGTGGAAGTGTGTATGTGCTTCAGGGTGACACAAGGTGTGTGTGTGGGTCTGTGTATGTGTCATCTATGATGTTTATTTATTCTTGTGAACATGCAGTTCTGCTGGGAGGCAGTTTTAATTAGCTCTATTGGTATTTATAGGCCTTCTCCTTTGATGTGTGGATTAGATCTGGGTAATTTATTTGGGGGCTTAAGGAAGTTTGAGAAAAAAATCCCCCCTCCCATTTGCTATTTTTGCTTGCTACCTTAGTTTCAGCTTGAGTGGCAAATATCTAGTGGAGACGCTGATTCTGAATCCATCGTGGATTCTGTTAATATTTAAGAGAAGATAGAGACAATATAGGGAATAATATATATTTTGATATAAAAGTTCCCACAATACATATTTTTTTAAATTCTGGACTAGCCTACTTTTTGTACCATATGAATGTTCCTCTTGTTTTCCTACATGTGACTCTAGGGTATTACCCTGTTTTCCCGAAAATAAGACCTCCCCGTATAATAAGCCCAATTGGGCTTTTGAGCGCATGCGCTAAAATAACCCCTCCCCAAAAATATTGCAGCGCAGCAGCAGCCGTGAGGTGTCCATGCTTGCCGCTTCCTGCACCTCAAAAATTATAAGACCTCCCCGAAAATAAGGCCAAGTGCATATTTCGGAGGTCAAAAGAAAAAAAGACCCCGTCTTATTTTGGGGGGAAACATGGTACAGCCCCATATGTGGTCTTTAGGTCACACAAGTTGGTCTTTCTTGAGGTAAATCAATTATTTATTTATTTATTTATTTATTATTTATTTTACCGTGCTTCTAGACCGCCCCCTCTCCCAAAAGGGACTCGGGGCGGTGTACAGTCCATGCAAAATACATCAAAATACAATAAAAGTTGAATATGTACAGTTGGAATGGAGGAGGTTAAAATGGAATTAAAAGAACTGTACAGAGCCAGTATATATAAATCTAAATTTAAATTTTAAACCCCTAAAACACACACAATAAATTAAAAACAATACCCCTAAAATAACCAGTTAATAGTGCATTTGCCAGGAGGAACAGTTGTAATTATGCCAGGCCTGCTAATCGGAACAGGTGAGTCTTCAATTTTTGCCGGAAGGAGCGGAGGTCAGTAGTGGTTCTGATGTCGGGGGGGAGGTCATTCCAGAGGGTTGGGCCCATCACAGAGAAGGCCCTACCCCTTGGTGTCGCCCGTTGGCATTGCCTAGTGGACGGCACCAGGAGAAGTCCCTCTCTGTGTGAACGAATTGGCCGCAGGGATGTATGTGGGAGGATGCGATCCCGCAAGTAACTAGGTAATTAAAGTATGGCCAAAATGTAATAGTTCAGACTCTGTTTCTATTACTGTGGGAATAATTAAGGAGAAAAAGAAATCTGTTCCTCCCCTCGCACTCCTGGCTCTCTCATTTCTGACACCAAAATGAAGAAAAACTCAGGATGTCAATGTCTGAATGACAAGGAAGACCTTACATTTTGTATTTGTCTTGCCATCAACCTTTCAGCAATGCACCTTGGCCCATCTTGTATCGCTGAGCAGAAATGAAAAACTCAATCAAAACATTCTGGATTAGCACAATGGAAAATTTACAGTTCCTTAGAAACCCTCCTCCAATGCTATTGTTACATTGATTTGAACTTTGTAGGTCTTCAGCATAATCACATCCCTTTGTGTAGCAATTTTCTCTGGAAATGTGTTCCGTAGAAACCTGTTGGCTTCAGGCCTACGAGGCAGTTTATACTTTAAGGAGGAAGCGAAAAGGAGACGCTAATTTTTCACTTCTTTTGCCAGCCTCCTGCTGAACTTGTCTCATTGCTTTCTCACATTGAATTCCCACTTCCTGTCTGAACTAGTGCTTAAATGCTCTGACGCCCCCATATTGTCCTTTGGGAGACCTACAGAAGACAGACTCTACATGGTTTTTCTTTCTGATACATTAACAAAGGAAAGATGTATAGATGGAAAAGGATATAAGGTGTTGAGCACTAACCATACACTATACTAATCTGCATCAATAGAGACAGCACTGGGCCAGTATGAATTTGGACACTCTGTGTAATCCCTGCAGAAATAAGGTGAGTTCTTGGTTATTAATAAAGTTACTCACGCCGATAGGATTTCTACCGAGCTAATTTGCCTAGCCAGGATAGAAGAAGCATTGATGATTTTGAATAAGAAGACTCCCGAGAATACTATGGCACACAAGACAGCAAATGGCTCATCAAACCAAATCTGACTTGAAGAGCAAATGAAGCACAAGTGGTCAGGCTTCACACATTCTCCTGTAAGCCTCCTTAAATTGCCATGTGTGAGTAGGTGGCAATATACAATTTCTAAATAAACAAACAAACAAACAAATAATGTGAAGACCTTCCCTCTGGAAAAGATTCTAATGCTAGAAAAGGAAAGAGAAGAAAAGGATAGCCAAGAGCAAACCATTCAGTTCCAGTGGCAATGGAAAAATCGTTGGAAGACCTGAAGGATTAGGTTAAGGGCATAGTCATGGAAAAGGTGTATCTAGATGATCACTAAGAGTTGACATCAGCTTGGTAGCATGTAACCAACCAACCAACCAACCAACCAACCAACCAACCAACCAACCAGCCAGCCAGCCAGCCAGCCAACCAACCAATCAACCAACTAACCAACCAATCAACCAACCAGTTAATTTGCCTAGCAGATAAAGATTTAAAATGAGACATGAACCTCACCCAAAATCAAAGGCCAACATATAACATGTCAAGACTTCAGGTCTCATAATTCACAAAGGGTCAAATAACCATCTAGGAAGCTGAACATAACAGCAACAGAAAAGCCAACATCTGGATTAACTGGGGCAATGCTGACAGTGTTCATCACAGCATGCTTTGCCTCTTCTTGTCATTATCTTTTAGTCTATGAAGTAGAGAGCATGAAACATTACTGGGAAAAGCATTGACAAAGCAAATTAACCTCTTAAATTCATTATATAAGTCAATGGCAGTGATATTGATAGCTTGCTTGATACAGAGCAGCTAAATCTAGACTTTAGACTTTGGCACTTCAGCAGGATTCTTTTAGATGCCCAGAAGAGTTGTTCTGGCCACTAGGATATCAAATGAGAAGAAACCCCACTCCTTACTGGTACTGCTGAGTTTGGTAATGAAATGTCTGCAAGAAAATAACCAAGCTCAGAAAGCATCAAAAAGATCACAAAAGAAATGGATGCTTAGGAACCAAACCTAGGTTGCAATTCTTTTCCCTCATTTGGATTAGGACTGGGTTAACTTAATTATTTCTCCATGACTGGGCACAAAGATTGACTCAACCTTTAAATTTGCCACTCAACTATTGAATGATGGGAAGACGACACTCTATCTATTAACAAGAAAATTAGACAGTTGCTTCGATATAAGGCAATGATGGTCAATAGGACGCTCTTAAATGACAAAGTGGATTGTTTAGTCTACATCTTTTAAAAACAGAACTATTTTGAAGCAAAATGATTTGTTTACTAGTATGATTTGATAGCTTATTAATTTATTATTAACCTTGACAATCACTAAGTGATAATCCACACCCATCTCAAATATAATTTAAAAGAGGAGGAGAGGAAAGAGGAGGAGAAGAAGGAAAGAGGAAGAGGGAGGAGGAGGAAGAAGAACAGAGGAAGGAGAAGGAGGAGGAGGAGGAGGAAGGAGGAGGAGGAAAGAGAAGGAGGAGAAGAAGCAGCACAAGTTGTATTCATTTTTCTCCCTCTGTTCTGTTTTCTTGGTGGAAAGCCATATATTTACTCAATACACACATATGCCCATACACACTCTGAAGTCTTTCTTTAATTAAATAAATAGTCCTTTAATCAACTAGGTAGTCAAAGCTCTAGGGATAAATGTATGCTCCAATGCTCTTTTCCTTGGAATTATGGATCTTGTAATTACAGATCTGTCAAAAGTGACCTCAGTTGCGGAGAGAAACTTAAAATGAAAACACTTCCTGTGGGAAAACAGAGTTATAAATGGGATTTTGGAATGTCACATTTTTCTTTCACTGTGTAAGCAATATTAAACATCCCCTCATTTAGACATTGACTTTTTTAAAAAAAAATATTATGCATAACAATTATGTTACCTTCTTGCATGTTGCTAGCTTTTCATCATTAATATTGCCTATTACAGCAATTAAAGGTTATCATGATTATTTTAAAAAGAGAATCTGCTTATTATGGGAAATTATATCTTTATAATTTTTTTATTCCCTAGGAGGAGAGGTCAAATGGAACTAAAAAGCAAACTTAAGAAGTCTGATGAAATCTGATTAACAAATTACTGTACACAAAATGCCAGTAGTTGAATTAATTTTCACTTAGTTTTGCTGGCACAAAACGCAGAGAAATAATGATAAGCGGGTAGCAAGTAACATTTACAAGTCTAATTTTAAAAATAGGGGGTTGGATTGCAACTGATGTGCTTGTCTTTGCCTGAACGTTTGATTTTTAAATTGTTACCATAAGATTAATATTAATGTAATATCAATAGTAAGATTGGGACATTAACATACCCTGTAATGATTACATTGCATATTTATACAGTGACAACTTCTAGATTTTCAAAATGGAGATTTCAATAAATAAATAAATACATTTCTGCATGGCTTAGTTTCCCTTAAACTAGATATAAATGTTCAGGCCTGCACATGTCTTTTTAAAAATTTTTAGACGATCTAAAATTAAACACAATTTAACACCACCAATTTAACCATTAAACCCAAGGGAAGAAATCATAGTATAAATTAGCTGCAGTAATAAGCTATAACAACAGCAACCTGGAAACAATGGAAAATTAGCACTAGCACCATTCAACTGGTATCAACTGTTGAATTTCAAACATTGTTCTATATAACATATGTTTTCCTGAACCTTGTTGTTTTGAATAAATCATAACCACGCAGAATCAGACAATATACATATCCATAAATCCTTGTTTAAAAATACTAGCGAGAGATACAGTATTGTGGGTTTGTTTATTTATTATTTATTTAATGCCTTTATGTAGCCACCCATCTCACTAAATGTGGCCTTGGGCAGCATACGGCCAAACAATATTACAACTATTAAAACACTTTAAAAATGAACAAAAAGATTAATAAAAAACAATATTGGGCGAAAATATACATCTAAACACAGCATAACCACTACATAACCTTTTCATGAAACCCTCAAGGTTGTTGGAAGATTACATTTTCAGAGATTTCTGAAATTCTGTGCTTAATTGAATACTTAATTGAAGGTGTAGTATTTTTAAAAAGTGGGATTCAAATTTGAAGAGGAAGATCCTTTAACAGTTTCTCCATGCAACTATCCCAAAGATGATTTTTCAAAAATCAACTGGGCTTTGTTTTTTCCTTCAAGATGTTTTTGCTTCCCATCCAAGAAGCTTCTTCACTTCTTCAAAATAGGACGAGGCTAAGACTGCTATGCATATTGCTAGACTACCTGGAAGAAATATATATTTCCAAGAGGAACATACGTGCCAAATTTCAAATTTGTAGGCTTTACAGTTCTGGAGATTTTTTGATTAACACGTGTCATTAGTATTCCTTACACAGTATTATATTAACACGTGTCGAGGCTAAGGAGTTAGACGGTCTACTCCTCCTCCCCACCTGAAAGGAACTCTGTTCCAACTGCCAGTTGCCTTCTATGAGCATGGCCAGCGTGTGACTCATCCGGCCTGAGGGGTTGCCCAATCACATGGTTTCGTAGCGAAGCATGGGTATCTAATATAAATCTAATAAATAAATCCCATTCCTTTGACCAGATAGATGGTGAAGGTGATCGTGGTGGAACAAATTACAGAGAAAATATAGCAATTATATTTTTTCATACTAAGCATATCCTTAAACTCCATATCATTTGAATCTTCCTGAAGCTAGGATTGGAGCTGCTGGAGAGAAGGAGGGGGTGAGTCACAAGACAAAGACACTGAGGTGGGGGCCCGCGCGCCTAACGGCGCGCGAATCATATATCTATAAACCAAAATAGCAATAATACATTCTGGATTAGTGTGTTTGAGATTGTGATTTTATTTATTTCAAAATGACTGGCTTAGTTCAATGTAATAGCTGTTTTGCACCTGTCTTTCGCAGTACTCTTTTCAAATTTGGATACTGTCCCCTTTGTAAACAAATTACGAGTCTACATAGGCAGATTACCTATCTAGAATCTGTAATCTGTGCTCTCCAAGCAGAAACTAGGTGTCTACGTCAGCCATTCCACTCTATGGTGAAGCCACACTATCAGCCCCCTCTACCACAAAGATCTTGCAGGAGAAGAGCTGTCTGGACAACTGTGGGATCTGGCAGGTTGAGAGCTGTGAACCATAAACCCAAAGCTTTTGCTGTGACCCAGCAAAACAGATATAGTGCCCTTGCTGACCTTAATGGGGACACTAAAGAGATAGGTCAAGGCAGTTGTGATAATGATGACTCAAATAAGCAGGGGATCGTGGTCCAAAACGAAGAACTTTCTTCGGAAAGGCGAAAAGGGGAACCAGGTATCACACATCAGTCGCAGAAGAAGATCAAGGTATGTAAAAAGAGAAGTCACCTTCTGGTTGGTGATTCAATCGTAAGAGATGTTAATTTAGGAGAGGATACGGAGGTTTTAAAAGAGGTCAGGTGTCTGCCAGGTGCTACTGCCAGCAGAGACAAGAGGCGTATTCTTAAGATAGTCAAGAATGCAAGTAAGGACTGTGACGTTGATGCTATTATACATCTTGGCACTAATGATCTATCCCAGAAAGATGTACTTTCTGTGCAGAATGATTTCCAGAACTTGGGGTATGAACTTAATAGTATAGGTTGTAGGCTTATCTTTTCAGAGGTTTTACCTGTATATAAGGAACAAAAAGGGAAGGGCCAGTGTGTAGCAGAGTTTAATGTTTGGCTAAAGGAGTGGTGTAAAAGGGAAGGCTTTGGTTTTATTAGTCATGAAGCATGTAGCTGGTCCAATGAAAAACTGTACAAAAGAGATGGGTTGCACCCATCCAAGAAAGGAACTGAGTTACTTGGCATTAAATTCACAGATTTTCTTGATAAACATTTAAACTGAAGAGCGGGGACAGAGAATTAATAGATACAGAACATCTCTGTCCCCAGCAAACTAAAATTCATAGGGTTATAAATGCATGTAACATAGATGTGTGTGTGGGTAAGATTATCACTCCTGCTGTCAAGCAAAACCAAGCATGTAATAGTGATTGTCATACCATGTGCATGAATCACACAAGTGGCAAGAAAATAGGGGCAGTCAGGCATAATACAGGTTATGTAGACAGTAAACACAAGGTCAATCAAAATGGACTCAAATGTCTATATACCAATGCACAGAGCATGAGGAATAAACAGGGAGAATTAGAAATTCAAGTAAAAGAGGGCAGATATGATATTATTGCCATTACAGAAACTTGGTGGGATGAAACTGACAAATGGAACATACAGCTAGAAGGATTTAAATTATTTAAAAGAAATAGACCAAATAAAAGAGGAGGTGGAGTTGCACTATATATAAGAAATAACTATGTCTCTACAGAAATAGAGCACAACAATAATGAGAACTATCTTGAATGCATTTGGGTCAATATTAAAGGTTGTGGGGGAAATGACATTGCCATAGGTCTATACTACAGGCCACCCAACCAAGCAGAGGAAGAAGATGAACTTTTTGCTAGTCAGCTAACTAAGGTATGTAGGAAGCACACCACAATAGTAATGGGAGATTTTAACTACCCTGACATCAACTGGGAAACAAACTCTGCACCAAGTGGAAGATCCAACAGGTTCCTAACAAACCTAGCAGACAACTTTGTTTTCCAAAAAGTAGAGAAGGAAACAAGGGGATCAGCCATACTGGACTTAATTCTCACTAACAGAGAGGAAATGATAGAAGGTGTTGAAGTCATAGGAACCCTGGGGGCAAGTGACCATGCAATATTGGAATTCAACATTATCCAAACACAAGTAGTAGAACAAAGTCAAACTAGAGTCTTGGACTTTAAGAAAGCTAATTTCAATAAACTTAGAGAGAGCTTGGGAAAAATTCCATGGATGAGAATCCTCGAGGGGAAAACAACTCAAGAAGCTTGGGAAATTTTGAAAAATGAGATTAGAAAAGCCCAGTCTAACACAATACCAATGAAGAAGAAAAACAACAGCTCCCAAAAGAAACCAGCATGGCTGCATAAACAACTATCTGACAAACTGAAAGACAAAAAAAGTAAGTATAAAAAGTGGAAGGAGGGGGACATAACTAAGGCAGAATATCAGCAAATAGCCCGAGCCTGTAAAGATGAAGTGAGGAAAGCTAAGGCTCACAATGAAGAAAGGCTTGCCACAAAAGTAAAAATTAACAAAAAAAGCTTCTTCCAACATGTTAAAAACAAGAAAAAAGTTAAGGAAACAATTGGTCCATTGCTAGGAGAAAGTGGCAAGAAGGTGACAAGCAACAGGGAGAAAGCAGAACTATTTAACTCATGTTTTGCATCTGTCTTTACACAAAGGGATAAAACAGTCCAACCTATCAAAAGCAGCACCACAAAATTAGGAACACAAATTGAAATAGGGAAGAAAATGGTAAGTGAGCACCTGTCTACCCTAGATGAGTTCAAATCACCAGGACTGGATGGATTACACCCCAGAGTTCTGAAGGAACTAGCAGACGAGATCTCAGAACCACTGAATTATATCTTTCAGAGATCCTGGAACACCGGGGAACTACCAGAGGACTGGAAAAGAGCTGATGTGGTTCCCATCTTCAAAAAAGGGAAAAAATTAGATCCAGGAAACTACAGACCTATCAGCCTAACCTCAATACCAGGAAAGATTCTGGAAAAAATAATCAAGCAACGAATTTGCGAACACCTAGAAGCAAACAAAGTAATAGCCAAAAGCCAACATGGATTTGTCAAAAACAGATCATGCCAGACTAATCTTATTGCATTCTTTGATAATGTGACAAAATTAGTGGACCAGAGGAATGCCGTTGATATAGTTTACTTGGACTTCAGTAAGGCTTTTGATAAGGTAGACCATAACCTACTACTAGATAAAGTAGAAGAATGTGGGTTAGACAGCATCACCACCAGATGGATTGGTAACTGGCTGACCAACCGCACTCAACGTGTAGTTCTCAATGGAACTGCATCTACATGGAGGGAAGTATGCAGTGGAGTACCCCAAGGCTCTGTTTTAGGCCCAGTACTCTTCAACATCTTCATCAATGATTTGGATGAGGGAATAAATGGGGAACTCATCAAATTTGCAGATGATACCAAGCTGGCAGGAATAGCCAACACTCCAGAAGATAGGCTTAAGATACAGAAGGATCTTGACAAACTTGAACATTGGGCACTATCTAATAAAATGAAATTCAATGGTGAAAAGAGTAAGGTTCTACATTTAGGCAACAAAAACGGAATGCACAGGTACAGTATAGGTGATACCTTACTCAGTAGTAGTAACTGTGAAAGGGATCTTGGAGTCCTAGTAGACAACCATTTAAATATGAGCCAGCAGTGTGCAGCAGCTGCCAAAAAAGCCAACACAGTTCTAGGCTGCATAAATAGAGGGATAGAATCAAGATCACGTGAAGTGTTAATACCACTTTATAATGCCTTGGTAAGGCCACACTTGGAATACTGCATTCAGTTCTGGTCGCCACGATGTAAAAAAGATGTGGAGACTCTAGAAAGAGTGCAGAGAAGAGCAACAAAGATGATTAGGGGACTGGAGACTAAAACATATGAAGAACGGTTGCAGGAACTGGGTATGTTTAGCTTAAGAGAAAGAAGGACTAGGGGAGACATGATAGCATTATTCCAATATCTCAGAGGTTGCCACAAAGAAGAGGGAGTCAAACTATTCTCCAAAGCACCTGAGGGTAGAACAAGAAGCAATGGGTGGAAACTAATCAAGGAGAGAAGCAACTTAGAACTGAGGAGAAATTTCCTGACAGTGAGAACAATTAATCAGTGGAACAGCTTGCCTCCAGAAGTTGTGAATGCCCCAACACTGGAAGTCTTTAAGAAGATGTTGGATAGCTATTTGTCTGAAACGGTATAGGGTTTCCTGCCTAGGCAGGGGGTTGGACTAGAAGACCTCCAAGGTCCCTTCCAACTCTACTATTGTATTATTATTGTATTGTATATCCAAGTGACAGATATTCTACATTGTGGCTGAATTTTAGGAAGCTATTTACTCCCCCTTGGAAAGATTTATCCTTTTATTAGATTTTCATTATTTTTTTTTAAAGTCAGCCCCTTTGAACCAATGTTTTACTTCCCTACCCATCGAATATGAAGTAGGAAACAAATGGGAGGCATGACAAAAATTATATGATCCCATTATTATGACTGGCTGTAACTTGTGAGGTTAAATAAGCCTTGTTCAGCATTTTATAGCTTTTGAAAACACTACAATCAGGACCAACTAGGCTATAAACATAATTCTTGGCAGGTGCTCGCAATGATAAGCATATAACTCAAAGCTTGCCTGAAATAATGCTGGCCCATTTACTAACAAAGAAGCCAATCATGACAGTGAAGGGAATAGAAAAGGGGAGAAAAGCACTAAAAAAGAACAGCTTTCATATTTTAAATAGATAAAAATCTTCATCCTAAAGGACCTACCAGCGTTTTATCAAGCTGTATTTGAAATGAGACCTACCATGCTTATCCATGAGACAGTCAAGCATTGCTGATCTGTTGCCACCAAACAATTTGGGCTAAGGCTTCCTGAATTCCCAGCAAGATGGAGCATAATGTGTTCAGACCATGCACCTCCATTTGGTTGCTCAATGACCCACACATTAGGTAGCTGGATGTAGTGGACTTCAAGTAAAAACGCTGTCTTCTTGTCAATTGGCTTTCAACATTTCTTCCAAAAGAGAAGTTAATTCTGGTGAAATTTTCAGAGTTCTTGTTTTTATTGATGGATGGAGTACCCCTAGGTCAGGGGTCAGCAAACCTGCGGCTCTGGAACCACATGTGGCTCTTTCCTCCCTCTGCTGTGGCTCCGTCACCGGTCGGCACCACAATTTTGAGAGGAGCTTCCGGTGGGAGGGGGGAAGAATCACAGTGCGCCAGGAGAAGACTCTATGGCAAGGGGAGGGTTTTCCAGTTGTCTCCACAATTGATAGGGCTTTCGGTTATGACTGGTAGAGGAAAAAGTACGCCGCACTAGGAGGAGACTCTTTGGTGGAGAAATTGAACTTCCGGTCAGCTCCAGAATTGAACAGGGGGCTTCCGGTTAGGACCTTTGTGGCTCCCGGTGTTTTGTTTTCTGTGGGAAACGGGTCCAAATGGCTTTTTGAGTGTTTAAGTTTGCCGACCCCTGCCCTAGGTGTCTGCCAAAAATGTTCTATCATGTCTATGGCAATTTGCAATCTCCACGACTTTCATATTATGGTACATTAAAAGGAGGATTTCACGAGGCAGTGTCTCCCAGGAAACTCTTTCTGATTCAAGGGTGTGGTCAGTCAAGGAGACATCAAAGTGATAGAAAGATGGGCAGCATTAAGAACTATCATAGCACTCATGATCTCCTCCACCTCCATGTATTAAGGAAGTTAAAGAGAGAAAAAACACCACAAGATTTGTAAGTGGCACATCAGAGTTATGTGAGTCCCGAGTCCCTTTTTGGAGAGGGGGCGGTCTAGAAATATGAAATAAAGTAAAGTAAAGTAAAGTAAAGTAAACATTTATTAAAAGGACAGCTGGTTTTATCGGAATTGAAATGATAATAATCAGGATCAAGGGATTATTAGCCAAGATCCTAGTTTAAACTTCTGTAGATTTCTCTGTCTCACTAGGAATGTGTAATAGTTGCATTGTTGAATGTTTTCTGTATAGAATACTAGTGCTGTAGTTCTTCTTCTTCTTCTTCTTCTTCTTCTTCTTCTTCTTCTTCTTCTTCTTCTTCTTCTTCTTCTTCTTCTTCTTCTTCTCCTTCTCCTTCTCCTTCTCCTTCTCCTTCTCCTTCTCCTTCTCCTTCTCCTTCTCCTTCTCCTTCTCCTTCTCCTTCTCCTTCTCCTTCTTCTTCTTCTTCTTCTTCTTCTTCTTCTTCTTCTTCTTCTTCTTCTTCTCTCCCCCAAAATTGTCAGGGGTATATTGAGGAATTTTTCTATCATTTTGCACAGGGGAGAAATATATGTAATTGTGTTTCACTGTAAAGTGCTCTCTCCAGAAGTCTAGAACTGACCTGATTTACGATGTTTCTATTCAATCCCAAAGGAATCTCACAGTAACGAAACCTCCCTCATTAGTCTTTTCTAGTTCAAGAGTGGAAGTTGCTACAAGCCAAGCCAGGTGAAGCCCTGCCATTTCTACCACCTTGCAATAGCCCAATAATCTCCAAATGATTATGAATAGAAATTGGACATCTACCGAACCGGTAGTGAAGAAAATAGAATACCATCTCTGGTTCAGGTATGTGTGAACGAAAGAGGATGAGGAAGAGGATGAGGACAGCTCCTTCCTAATAGTTCACATAGTATATTGTAGGTGCAGATAGTAGAGTCGTCAGTGTGGCAAGATTTTATCTATAGGTGTGAAAAAATAAGAGAACTCGGCTTGGAAAAATCACCATATATCACTCTTGCTTTATGGCCTGACAGTGGAAAAGAGAATTCAAAGGAGTTCAACCAGCATGTTGATGTAGAGGACAGGAGGAAGAGTCTCTACCAAGGCAGTGGTCAGATAAAAGAGACCTGAGTCCAAGGCAAGAATGTAGCATGGGTACATCTTTCAAACAAGCCCTCCATAGTTCACACAAAGATAAAGGGAATTTACATATAGTTATATAGTTTTATAACAAAATAGAACTAGCATTTCTGAAGAATAGTTGCAGGAACTGGGTGTGTCTAGTTTCATGAAAAGAAAGGACAAGGGTGACATGATAGCAGTACTGCAATATTTGACGGACTGTCACATAAAAGAGGGAGTCAACTTACTCTCCTAAGCACCTGATGCAGAGGTAGCATCAGAGGTGGGTTGCTCCTGGTTTGGACTAGATTGGGCGAACCGGTAGTCGTGGCTGCAGGAGGCTCTGCCCACCCGCACGCTTCTGCGCATGCATAGAAGTGGTGCACGCCCACGTGCGAGCACATGCAGGAGCGTGCCTAGTAAAAAAAATTGGCAACCCACTGGGTGGTATTTAGCAGGTTCTGACCAGTTCTGGAGAACAGGTAGCAGAAATTTTGAGTAATTTGGAGAACTGGTAAATACCACCTCTGGCTGGCCCCGCCCCCATCTATTCTCTGCCTCCCAAGTCCCAGCTGATCGGGAGGAAATGGGGATTTTGAAGTATCCTTCCACTGCCACGCCCACCAAGTTACACCCACCAAGCCACGCCCACAGAACCAGTAGTAAAAAAAAAAATTGAATCCCATCACTGACCTGATGGCAGAAGCAGCAGCAATGGGTGGAAATTAATCCAGGAGAGAACCAACTAGACAGAACAATTAATCAGTGGAACAACTTGCTTCCAGAAGTTGTGAATGCTCCAACATTGGAGGTTTTTAAGAAGAGATTGGACAACAATTTGTCTGAAATAGTATAAGGTCCCATGCTTGAGTAGGGGGTTGGATTGGAAGACCTCCAACTCTTTTATTCTGTTAGGGTATACCATAAAGTTGCCATGACCTACATGAGATTGGTTTCTAGTCTGATCTACCCCAAAGTGCTGATGATTTAATAATGAGAGCTAAATACGCAAGCCAGATTTTGTCTCTCATGTTACTGTTCTTGCTGTTAGTGTCCTCAAAATTTAGCTTTAACATAAATCAATAGTGTGGAAGAATGAAAGGAAGGAGTTCAAGGATTAGTACTACCATAAAAAAAATACACATTCCAGAAAAGCACAGATAAAATCCTTGATGTAAAACAATCCCTGATTTTTTTTCTTGCCCTCCCCATAGCATAGGGGTTCATGCAAAGCCAATAACTTTGTTTGCATTTTGCAAATTAGCAGATGGCTCTTTGATACTAAGGAGGGGAAAAAAAGAGACCATGCACCAATGATCTCTTTAAATTGCTACTCTGTTTGTTGGCAGAGAGATTGAAGGGTTCCATTAATGAATTTCTCCAAATGGTTTCTTGAAATGAAAGAAGTTTAACTAGGAAAGGACCTGCCTCTAGAACAGAGAATGGCAGCCAAAGAATCCAGGATGGCAAATGTCCTTCGGTGTCCTTCAATATTCTTCGAGCCATTAAGATTAATTTATTTCATTGGTTTAATCAGAATGAAAGTCATTCAAATTACATTCCATCAATAGTCACATTTGTTCAACCCCCATCTACTACTTAGAATTGATCTATTTACTTTTGGGGAACATCCCCAGCACATCATTCAAAAGGTCAAGTGCAAAACAACAACACATCCTTAAATTAGTTCAACTTCTACCCTCAAATCCACGCTATAAGGCATTGCACACCAGAACAATGAGACACAAGGACAGTTTTTTTTCTCAAATGCCATCACTCTGCTAAACAACTAATTCCCACAACACTGTTATATTATCTACTAAGACTGTATTACTATTATTCTTCTCTTCCTTTCTAGTACCTATCTCTTCCCATTTATGACTATAACCATGTTGCTTGTATCTTTCAATTTATATTGTTTTCTTTCCTAGTATAATTTGATTGCTTATTAGTAACCTAAGACTATCACTAAGTGTTGTACCTTGTGATTCTTGATGAATGTATTCTATTTTATTTTTCTTTACATACACTGAGAGCATATGCACCAAAGACAAATTCCTTGTGTTTTCCAATCACACTTGGCCAATAAAGAAGTCTATTCTATTCTATTCTATTCTATTCTATTCTATTCTATTCTATTCTACTCTACTCTACTCTACTCTACTCTACTCTACTCTACTCTACTCTACTCTAGTCTACCCCTACCCTACCATTCCCTATTCAAACAACAAAAATTGCAATGCTATTAGGTCTGAAGGACTGATCTCTCTTGTAAGAAAATGCCGTTCCTTGCAGTAGATCTTTAAAACACTTCCAAATCTCATTTGATCCCCCACAATGAGATTTGCCTGTAAGTAAGTCTCCCAAATTATTCATTTTTACAGCAGGGGGGGGGGATTTAAAAGAGCAGGGAAGAAACATTTTGCTACCTACGTAGAATGCAGCCTGTCATTCCCTGACCTACTTTCGTACAATCTCATGGCAGGAAAGGCATGCTGGTGTTGACGCTGTAACTTGATCTGGCACCAGAATGGATGAGGCAATCATAGATGAGTGGAATTTTGGCACTGCTGAATTCAAAAACCTGGCTGGCAGGAAAGCGAACTGGGAGGGTTGTACAGAATACAAAACAACAGAGTTGGAAGGGACCTTGGAAGTCTTCTGGTCCCACCCCCCCCCTGGCCAAGCAGGAGTCTCTATACCACTCTGGACAAACGATTGTCTAATCTCTTCTTAAAAACATGCAGTAATGGAGCACATGCAACATCTGAAGGCAAACCATTCCACTGGTTAATTGTTCCCACTGTCAGGAATGTTTTTCTTGGTTCTAGGTTGCTTCTCTCCTTGACTGATTTCCATCTATTCTTGCCTTGCCCTCAGAGGCTTTGGAAAACAGGTTGACAGCACTGCAAATATTGGAAGACTGCTAAAACATCACCCCTAATCTTCCTCTTTGTTAGACCAGACATACCCAGTTCCTGCAAACGTTCATCATATCTTTTAGCCTCCCAATTGCCTTGCTTTTCTCTGCCTTCTTTCTAGAGTCTCAGCATTATTTTTGTATCGTGGGGACCAAAACTGGAACCAGTATTCCACGTGTGGTCTTACCAGTGCAGCATAAAGTGGTACGAACACTTCACATGTAGTACAGTGAAACCTTCACATGTAGTGAAGTGTTGGAAGAAATGTCCTTCTGGGTTCGGCTCCAAGTGGGGGAAAAGACACTGGAGACATGGAGGCTGCTTAGAAAGATGGTTTTAATGGCGGACAGGACCACATGGCTTGAGTCCTGAACAGAAAAGGTGATCACATGCTTCAATGTTGGGTGGAGAAGAAGAGAAGGTAGGACTGAGATGCTGAGTCCCTGGTTTTATGTCCTCTCTGGCCTTTGATCTTGATCTTGTATTCTGATTGGTTGTCAGACTCCCATGGGGCCATGCAGGAGCAACTCTCTAGGCCAGTGATGGCGAACCTATGGCACGCGTGCCACAAGTGGCTCGCGGAGCCATTTGTCAGGGCACGCGAGGCGCTGCCCTGTCAGCTGGCCAGCGCCCATGCGCGCGCTGGCCAGCTGAGTTCACCTTTTTAAAAGCTATTTTTCGCCTTCCCCAGGCTCCAGAGGCTTTATAGGAGCCTGGGGAGGGCGAAAAGAGCCCCCCCGGAGGCTTCAGGGACCGTCCGGAGGCTTCCCTGATGCCTTCGGAGCGCTTAAAACGACCATCCGAGCAACCCGGAAGTCACTTCTGGTTTGCTCAGAGGGTGGTTTTAAGCGTTCCGAAGGCGTCAGGGAAGCCTCCGGACGGTCCCTGAAGCCTTCAGAACGCTTAAAACGATGCTCCGAGCAACCCGGAAGTCACTTCCGGTTTGCTCGGAGGGTGGTTTCAAGCGTTCCGAAGGCTTCAGGGAAGCCTCCGGACGGTCCCTGAAGCCTCCGGAGGGCCTCCGGGGGGGGGGAGAGGCTCTTTTCGCCCTCCCCAGGCTCCTATAAAGCCTCTGGAGCCTGGGGAGGGCGAAAAAAGCATGTAAAATGGGGGGTGGGGTCGCGCGTTGCATTATGGGTGTGGCACGCCTGACCACGACCCCCCTGCGCTCCCCCCACTTGTGGCACGCGAGTCAAAAAAGGTTCGCCATCGCTGCTCTAGGCTGTGTTTTGAATCCAGGTTTGGTTGAGTTCTCAGATGCCATGTGGCTGAGTTGGGCAAAGGGCCAATATTATCATGCCTTAATCCCATCCCCCTGGAGCTGAAGGGGAGAACTCTTTATTATGTAAAGAGTCTTAATGGCCCATTGACAAAGTGGGTGGATGCAGGAAGCTACAGGGAGCTACTCTCAAGTCCTATCCTACTGTGCTCAGTCACCAAATACTAAGAACCACTATGGAAACTTTAGAACTTGTATTCTTCAGTGTGTAAACAGCCTCACCTCTTTCTGCTTTCATGGCTGGGATTATATTAGTAAAAATACATGCCAACCTGTCTGATGACTCAGCTAAGACAGATGGAGCGAAGTGCATTTCGAACCTGGCAAATTCAAGAATTCTAAATGCAAATGCTACATATCTGAGAAAATGCGTGGCTTTTAAAATAAAATATCTGCTTAGACCAGTAAAACACCGAGTGATTAGCAACCCCAGTATGCACAGAACTTGGCAGAGACAGAGTAAGGTAATTAGTAGTGGGACAAACTCCATTTTTAAATCTGTAGTAACTAGGACAGAAATAATTTTATGGATTTGAAAAATAAAATAAAAACGGTTGCTTTTTTAAAAAACTGGACCCAGAGTTTAGCAGCCACAATACTGCAGTCCAGCATGAGAAATTAGAATGAGGAATGAGTTGGGGCTGTTTCAGAATGCGGTCGGAATGAGTTGGGGCTGTTTCAGAATGCGGTCGGACTGGCAAGCAATAAATAAGTTGTGTCTGTGTAAGTGCCAAGGCAGTATAGGATGCTTATTAAGTCCTCCCTGATATTCTCATTATTCACATAAGTGTCCAGGCTCTTTTAAAAATTGGTCTCCTCGAATGCATTCATCCAGGATTTCCATTCTATAAATTCTCCAATATTGCCTAAGTTTACAACACGTTCTTTTCCTGTCCTCCTCCTATTGATTTTTCTTTTATCTATTTGCTCCTTTTCTTCTATTCAGTGCTGGGTGGGCTATTCTAAATAGGGGTGGTGGGGTTGAGGGAAGGCAGAAGAATAGAAGACCTTGAGGTTTTGATCTAGGACATTGGTTTATGGAAAGGATGCAATTAGCAAGTCCATTAGGAGAAGACGCTGTAACTAAATGGAGCAAGGAAGTGCAGGTTAAAACAAAACAATTGTAGTAGTTTTCCTTTAGACTTGTTAGCTCTACAGCAGGGGTGTAAAACTCGATTTCAATGAGGGATGCACCAGGGTTGTGTTTGACTTCTGGGGGCCAGGGTGGGCGTGACCAGCTCCACATCACATCTGTTGGGGGCCCCTGTGGTGGCCCAAGCTCTCTGCCAGCAAAAACAGATCCTGAGTTCCGTTTTTGGCTGCCACGGCCTCCTGCAATCCTCTGCCAGTGAACTCCATTTTTGCTGGCAGAGGCATTGTGGGGCAGTACTTTGCTGTTTCCAGGGTGGACCCGTGGGCCAGATCGAAGTACCCCGTGGACCAGATCTGGCCCCCGGCCCCGGGCCTTTAGTTTGACACCTCTGCTCTACAGCTTTACTGCAAATCCATTCTGTTTGCACCTCTTAACAACAACAAAAAGCAATGGAACAGAAACAGTCTTTTTTTCCCCTATCGAATTTGTGGCAGGCAGAGGGTAGACGTTTTTGCCAAATTTCTCAAGGGGAAGGAAAAATTATCCTTTGCTTTCTTAAGCGAGGATTCCTCCTGAGAAGTGACAGAACATTGCTATTGAAAGAGTTTCTCAAGTAGGATGGGTGCCTTCTATATTTTTGCCCTACAGTTGCGACAAACTCTATTGATGTTGTTTGAAAAGAAAAGAAAAACATTTTGGAGATGCTTATGTTTTTTTTCCTGATTTACACTCCCAGAAGCATTGGTTTTGGACGATCCTTGGTCTGCTACAAGATAGGTGAACTTATTTTAAGAGATAGGATTCCTTGCGTAGCCTTATTTTTATTTCTTTTGTAAGAAGAAGCACAGTTTAAATTAGTTTGGGCAGAACAGTGTGAAACATCAGAAGCATTTACAGCATTTTGATCACACAAGCATTTCTTGTTTCTCTTCTGGATGATTGTTCTACTTGAAAATAAGACCTCCCTGGATAATAAGCCCTATCGGGCTTTTGAGCGCATGCACTAAAATAAGCCCTTCCCTGAATATAAGCCCTCCCCAAAAATATTGCAACGCAGCAGCAGCAGCCACGAGGTGACCACGCTTGCCATCTCCTGTCTAATCCTGTTGGACTAGAAGATCTCCAAGGTCCCTTCCAACTCTGTTATTCTAAGATCTATGATCTCAAAGAGATTGGACAACCAGTTGTCTGAAATGGTATAGGGTTTCTTGCCTGAGTAGTTGGACTAGAAGACTTCCAAGGTCTCTTTCAACTTTGTTATTCTGTAAGTAGAATGGGCAAATAAAAAGATTGGTTGTAACAATTCAAGAATGCCATGCTGAAGACACAGGTTTATAGCTAGAAACTGTCTTGAAAGTTATTTAATGTCCCTACTTGCTTGGTATACATCTTGTAGGACAGGAATGCACCCCTCAGAGATGGTTGCCCTTTCTGTTTAAATACTTCTGTAAAAGAAATGTGTATCACTTTTCACAACAGTAGGTTCCACTGTGGAACAGTTTTTACCCTTACACCTGGGTTGCCTAACCATGTTAAAAACTGAGTAGCTTCATTTGTACACCATGTTTAGTTTAAAATCAACTTTAAATTAAAAAAAAATATTTAAAAGATGTGGAGATTCTAGAAAGAGTGCAGAAAAGAGCAACAAAGCTGATTAGGGGACTGGAGGCTAAAACATATGATGAACGGTTGCAGGAACTGGGTATGTCTAATCTAATGAAGAGAAGGATCAGGGGTGACCTGATAGCAGTCTTATCTTACCTAAGAGGGGAACAGCATATTATCCAAAGCATCTGAGAGCAAAACAAGAAGGAACAGATGGAAGCTTAACAAAGAGAGAGCCATCCTAAAATTAAGGAAAAATTTCCTGACGGTGAGAACAATTAATCAATGGAACAGCTTGCTTTCAAAAATTGTAGATGCTCCAACTCTGGGGTTTTTTAAAAGGAGACTGGATGGCCATTTGTCCAGAATGGTATAGGGCAGTGATGGCAAACCTTTTCGGCACTGAGTTCCAAAAAGGTCACGCGGAAACATCGTGTGTGCGCTTGTCGGGGCTGTGCTCTGGAAAAGCTGAACTTCCGGGTTCTAGCATGAATGTGCGCCCAACAATCAGCTGGTCAGTACACGCATGCACACACCGGTTTTTGGCACTGCAGCGTACGCGAAAGACAGCTGATCATCATGCGTGCATGTGCGCCAGAAACCCGGAAGACATAAAGGCAAGGCTGCGCATGCCAGCTGACATGGGTTTGCGTGCCACTTTGGGCATGCGTGCCATAGGTTCGCCATCATGGGGTATAGGGACTCCTGCTTGAGTAGGATGTAGGAGTAGAAGACCTCCAAGAATCCTTCCAACACAATATTTAAACTTTTTTTAACCTTAGCATTTTGTGCAAACCCAGTCCATCTGCTTCAATGTACAGAATACATCTAGAAAATGGGTCAGTTCAGGAGCAGTGTCAGGCCTACTGGGTGAACAGAATCATCATACTGAGGTTATATTTGCTTCCTTAAAGTATTTCCCATTCATTGTAGCCTTACCCTCTGCTGCTAAAGGAAACATGTCTTTTCTAGCATTTGCTTGCTAGCCCGTTGGCTGTTTAAAATTACCGCACTTTTATCTTCTTCAGGCTAAAAACGGAAACAAAGAAAAGAATATCCATGAAACCAAGATAAATAAACAAACGTATTGGTCATAAACGTCTCAATCCTGTTGCATTTTCAGGATAACCATGACCATAAAGATGACATTCAAAACATAGTTATAGCATGTTTCCAGAAACGTGTCAAGAAGATTGCGGCAGAATACAATCTTCTAGACAACAATGTGGTCAATGTGTGATCAAAACATGATCCATTCCCTTTTTACAGGTAGCAAAGTGCTATTTGAGACAGACTGAGTTACCAAATCACATAATAATAAATCTCACACTATCACACTATTCAAGGAAGATTTATATGGTGTACGCAAATCACCACAGATGGGGACTGTAGCCAAGAAATTAAAATACACTTGCTCCTGGGGTGGAAGGTATGGCAAATCTAGACAGCATACTAAAAAGCAGAGACATCACCCTGCCAACAAAAGTGTGCATAGTCAAGTCTATGATTTTCCCAGTTGCAATGTATAGCTGTGAAGATTGGACCATAAGGAAGGCTGGGGGCCAAAGAATGGAGGCCTTTGAACTCTGGTGCTGGAGAAGACTCCTTTGGACTGCAAAGTGAGCCAATCAGTCAGTCCTAGAGGAGATCAACCCTGACTGCTCTTTAGAAGGCCAGATCCTGAAGAGGAAACATAAGTACTTTGGCCCCCTAATGAGAAGGAAGAAGGACTCCCTGGAGAAGAGCCTAATGCTGGGAACGATTGAGGGTAAAAGAAAAACAGACAGAAGAGAATGTGGTGGCTGCATAGAGTCACCGAAACAGTAGGGGTGAGCTTAAATGGACTCCGGGGATGGTAGAGGACAGGAAGCCCTGGAGGAACGTTGTGCATGGAGTTGCGATGGGTCGGACATGACTTCGCAACTAATAACACCAACAACATGATAGATTGCGTTTATGAAATTCACATTGCCTTTGACAAATTTGAATTGTAACTACTGGAATAATCTGTAATATAGAGTAGTACTTGGCTCATTAAAACAAAAAAATCATGTCTGTCTATATTATTTCCTCTTTCATCATAGTTGAAGGTTAAAGCTTATAATTGGGAGCTTTATTGCATTCCAAAAACACAGCCTGCCCCCCCCCCCCCCCCCATATTCCATTCCCAGGACTAAGACTCCTTGAAATTTATATAACTTTTCCCTTCAGAATGTATGGCATTTATTTTACTCCATCCAACATTTAAAATATTTTAAAAATTAAATACTTATAAACTACTATTCAGAACAATTATATTTATAATACATGAGATGTATCCATCTAGAAGGAACAGCTGAATTGAGCTCTTGATATTTCAAAGACTGGAGAATTTATCATGAAATGTCAGGGATTCAGAATGTACATGGAATAAATAATATTGATGATGCATTTGCCTCTCTTGTGGATTTAAATGGACATCCAAGGATGTTGGTATCTTTTAAAAGTAGACCGTTCTAATCCTATGAGATTTTGTATTATGTGGCTTTATTTACAAATAATAGGATTGAATATAGATGGAAATGCACAGCTTAACAAAATCAATCCCCAATCATTGCTCTCTATGGTATTACATTTCTAGAGGCAGAAAGCGATCATTCCCAAACATACTTTCACATTTTATACAACCCCAACTTAATCTCTCTCCTTGGTCTTTGGGAAATGTTTGCAATCAGCTTGATACTATAGGACCTAGAACCTAGAACCATAGAGCTGAAAGGGAGTTCAGAGGTCTTCTAGTCCAACCCCCTGCTCAAGAGAGGACACCTTATACCAGGGGTGTCCAAACTTGGGAACTTTAAGACTTGTGGACTTCAACTCCCAGAATTCTGGGAATTGAAGTCCACAAGTCTTAAAGTTCCCAAGTTTGGACACCCCTGCCTTATACCATTCCAATGAAATGATTGTCCAGTGTATTTTTGAAAAAAAAAAAAAACTCATGATGGGGCACCAACATATCTGGGAGGCAAGCTATTCTGTTCTCACTGTCAGGAAATATCTCCTTCCACACATCTTACTTCTTATAGATAGAGATGATAGAGATGATAGAGATAGATAGACAGATATAAGATAGATGATAGATAGATAAATAGATAGATAGGCAGGCAGGCAGATATAAGATAGATGATAGGTAGGTAGGTAGGTAGGTAGGTAGATAGATATAAGATAGATGATAGGTAGGTAGATAGGTAGGTAGGTAGATAGTACATGAGTGATATAATTATACTTAATCTTTCCATGGTTTTGAATTGAATTTTCTGAAACATGCTGAAACTTAAACTAACCACCTGGAGATAAGTTTTTATCCGAACACTAAAAATGTGATAGGTTAGCTTGTGTTTCATTGGGTGATGTCATTGCCAGCAACAAGTCCCGAAGGACATAAGCTTGCTTAGATTTGACTTGCCAGGCCTATGCATCTTTTTCGGTCTTTTTTTTAAAAAAGAAGAAGTGAGATTGATGAGCATCCATGTTATTTGCTAGTAGCCCTTCCTTCTTGCCAGCTGCTGCAAGAGCCACTCTTGATCTCTCAATGGAAACCCCCCCATCTTCAAAAGCAAGACAGAAAGATATTAAATTGGCCTTCTGGAATGTCCCCAGGCCTGTCCACTTCCAATTTATTGTGAATAAATCATCACTCGGCAGTGGTTGCAGTGATAATGGATATATTGAAAAAAGTTTCATAGTCAGCAAAGTGAAACGATGCCAAACTATGCAATACGATATGGGTATCTTTGGGAAGAGTGCTGGTATGGTGCCATCTATAATTCCTTTTTATTATTTTTATTATATTTCAGTTTGGGATATAAATGGTGGCCATGCTACAGAGGAAGGAGTGCGCCCTGAATACCGTTGCACTTTAGAAAATGTTTGAATCTACATATACTGCTTTACAACATGTATTAGTCTCTTCATCAGTGTCAAAATCCACAGCAACCTACCTTTCCTTCCTTCCTTCTTTCCTTCCTTCCTTTCTATCTATCCATCCATCCATCCATCATCTATGTATCTATCTATGTATCTATTTATCCATCCACCCATCAACTATCTATCTATCTGTCTATCTATCTATCCATCCATCCATCATCTATGTACATACCTATCCATCCATCCATCCATCATCTATCTATCTATACATCGATCCATCCATCCCTCCATCATCTATCTATCCATTCATCCATTCAGCCTTACAGCCATCATATCTATCCATCCATCCATCCATCCATCCAGCCAGCCAGCCAGCATCCATCCATCCATCCATCCATCCATCCATCCATCCATCATCTATCTATCTATCTATCCCTCCATCCCTCCATCATCTATCTATCTATCTATCTATCTATCTATCTATCTATCCATCATCTATCTATCTATCTATCTATCTATCTATCTATCTATCTATCTATCATCTATCCATCCATCCATCCATCCATCCATCCATCCATCCATCCATCCATCATATCTACCTGTTGTGGGAGCTTCATCACTGGAGGCTTTCAAGAAGAGATTTCACTGCCATTTGTCAGAAATGGTGTAGGGTCTCTTGCTTGGGGGCAGGTTGGACTAGATGATCTATAACGTCCCTTCCAACTGTGTTAAACTGTAAGATGGAATATAAACAAAGAAAGAAAGAAAGAAATCCCCCTATGACCATAAAATAGATCTGAACTGCAAAACGTTTTCTGTATTTCTTTGCTGATATTTATTTATTTATTTATTTATTTGGATTTCTTCAGCCAATCTATGGTTAATCCATAGATTTCTTCAGCCAATCTATGGTTAATCCAAATCTTGGGAGTGCAATAGTCTCTAGATTCATCTTTGGATCACTTTTGAAGGAGACAAAGAACAGGACACCCAACTATGATCCTGAAGATAGAAAGTACAGGTCCAGCAAAGTCAAGTAATTGTACACAAGGGCAAAGTTAGCAAGCTAGAAAAGTGCTAAACATGAGGAGTAGAACATAGAATAGAGCATAGAACACAGGTGGTCCTTGACTTATGACCTGATTGAGCCCAACATTTCTCTTGCAAAGCGAGACATTTGTTAAGTGAGTTTTACCCCCATTTTACAACCTTTCTCGCCACAGTTGTTAAGTGAATCACCGCAGTTGTGAAGTTAGTAACATGGTCATTAAGTGAATCTGGCTTCCCCATTGACTTTGCTTGTCAGAAGGTCGCAAAAGAGGATCAGGAAACCCACCCGTGGTCATTAAGTGAATCTGGCTTTCCCATTGACTTTGCTTGTCAGAAGGTCGCAAAAGGGGATCAGGAAACCCACCCATGGTCATTAAGTGAATCTGGCTTCCCCATTGACTTTTTGTCAGAAGGTCGCAAAAGGGGATCAAGTGATTTCCCCTCCCCCCCTCAGGACACTGCAATCGTCATAAATATGAGTCGTTTGCCAAGCACCTGAATTTTGCTCGGGTGACCACGGGGAGGCTGCAACGGTCATAAGTGTGAAAAAATGGTAGTAAGTCACTCTCCCCCGTGCTCTTGTAACTTTGAATAGTTACTAAACGAAGCATTGTAAGGGCTTCTTGGAGGGCTTCTAGTCCTCAAGGATGAAGAGCTCCTTGAGAGTAAATGGTCTACTTGGGAGGAAGGCTGTGTGGGGGCCTCTTAATTACTAACGAGGAACAGCTGGATTTGGGCGGGGCCATAGAACCTCAGCCAGAATAGGCCTCAGTTTACCACAAACCAGTTTCCCAATGCCATGAAGTTGGCTACGCATTTTAACCAGGTTTCTGACCAATTTCTTTTCACTTTATTTCTTGCTGTCCTGCCTTTTATTAGTTTCACACATAACTCAAGCGGCAGACATCTCCAACGCGCCTTCCTCCTCTAATTTGCCTCACAACAAAAACAACAACCCTGTGAGGTAGATTCGGCTGAGAGAGAGAGTGACCGGCCTAGCTGGCTTTCCTGCCTGAGGCAGGAGTCGAACTCGCAGCCATCTTCTGCCTTTATGGATGGTCTGGTAGGTCTATTTGGGCTGCTTGGTGGGTGTTACAGCTAGTCCTCGACTCATAACGGTTCATTTAGTGACCATCCAAAGTTGCAGCGGCACTGAAAAAAAGGGAACCAGGACCGTTTTTTGACCATTGCAGTATCCCCATGGTCATTGATTAGAATTCAGACGCATGGCCACGGACTCATATTTATGACGGTTGCAATGTCCTGGGATTACAGGATCCCCTTTTGCGACCGATTCATATTTGTGACGGTTGCAATGGGACCCCCCTTTTGTCAACTTCTGACAAGCAAAGTCAAAAGGGGGGGGGAGTCAGATTCACTTAACAACTGTCTTACTAACTTACCAATGGCGGTGAATCGCTTAACCACTGTGGCAAGAAAGGTTGTAAAATGAGGCGAAACTCACTGAACAAATGTCTCACTTAGCAACAGAAATTTTGGGCTCAATTGTGGTTGTAACTTGAAGATACTATCTGTATTTTGCTAGACTATGGAGTGTCCCTTGGCTTATTATATTAGATGATCCTTTGGCTTGTACATTATGCCACATCATTGCTTTCCTGGCAAACGTACCTATAAATTGTTCAGTGTAGTCAAATGTTTGGGTGTGGATGTCACACTTTTTCAGTTTCCCATGATATGAACTTAAGTAATGAAGTTTATAAAATGTGGGTTAGAATGCCAAATATACTAATCAAAGTTAAAGCATGATTTAGTATGAGGGACTAGCTTAATGTAAAGAGTTTCCCCCAATCGTCACTTTAAAAGCAGAGTATTATAGCTAAGCATTTTGATTGTAACTTAACACTATAGAACATAGAAGCAGAGAGGAGCAACAAAGATGATTAGGGGACTGGAGACTAAAACACATGAAGAACGGTTGCAGGAACTGGGTATGTCTAGTTTAATTAAAAGAAGGACTAGGGGAGACATGATAGCAGTCTTCCAATATCTCAAGGGTTGCCACAAAGAAGAGGGAGTCAAACTATTCTCCAAGGCACCTGAGGGTAGAACAAGAAGCAATGGGTGGAAACTAATCAAGGAGAGAAGCAACTTAGAACTGAGGAGAAATTTCCTGACAGTTAGAACAATTAATCAGTGGAACAGCTTGCCTCCAGAAGTTGTGAATGCCCCAACACTGGAAGTCTTTAAGATGTTGGATCGCTATTTGTCTGAAACGGTATAGGGTTTCCTGCCTAGGCAGGGGGTTGGACTAGAAGACCTCCAAGGTCCCTTCCAACTCTACTATTGTATTATTATTGTATAACATAGAATAATAGGATTGGAAGGGACCTTAGGGGTCTTCTAGTCAGCCCATGGCAGGAAATCCTATACCATTCTTTGGACTTTCTTTGGGCTTGATGGCATGGATACAAATCATCATAGAACGAATAACAGAATAAGAAGATAGAATAGTAGAGTTGAAAAGGGACCCCAGAGGTCCTCCAGTCCAACCCCCCCCTCAACCCAAGCATTTATCCCTTTCTGATAAATGGTTGTCCAATGTCTTCTTAAAATCCTCCAGGGATGGAGCACTCACAATTTCTGAAGGCAGCTAGTTAATTGTTTTAACTGTCAGGAATTTCTCCTTAGTTCTAGGTTCTCTCCTTGATTAGTTTCCATCCATTGCTTCTTGTCCTGCCCTCAGGTGCTTTGGAGAATAAATTGACCCCATTGCCTTTGTGGCAGCAATGGGATCTTTATTTCTTGCAATATGCCCTAGGCTTTGTGGTTTATTGAAACATGAATTATCATGTGTGAATCCAGCTACAGAGTTTCATGGCTAGAAACTTTAACCTGGTTCTGAGGATTTTGATCTAATACTCATTAGATCAAATATATGCAGAAAGGTTTCAGGAACTGGATATGTCTAATTTGTTTAATGAAAAGAAGGACTAGGGGAGACATGATAGCAGTCTTCCAATATCTCAGGGGCTGCCACGAAGAAGAGGGAGTCAAGCTATTCTCCAAAGCACTTGAGGGTAGGACAAGAAGCAATGGGTGGAAATTAATCAGAGAGAAGCAACCCTAGAACTAAGAAGAAATTTCCTGACAATTAGCACAATGAATCAGTGGAACAGCTTGCCTCCAGAAGTTGTGAATACCCCAACACTGGAAGTTTTTAAGAAGTGATTGGATAACCATTTGTCTGAAGTGGGTCAACCTATTCTCCAAAGCACCTGAAGACAGAACAAGAAGCAATAGATGGAAATTAATCAAGGAGAGAAGAAGTGACCTAGGACTAAGGACAGATTTCCTGACAGAACAATTAATCAGTGGAATGACTTGCCTTCAGAAGCTGTGGAGCTCCCTCACTGGAGGTTTCTAAGAAGATATTGGACTATCATCTATCTAAAATGACAAAGAGTTTCCTGCTTGAGCAGGGATTGGACTAGAAGACCTCCTAGGTCCCTTCCAACTCTATTATTCTGTTATTCTGAGGGAGTGGAGTCCCCCAGAGTGTTTGAGGAAGTTGGTGGTACATCATTATTGTATACATAGAAGGTGATTAATGATCAATTACTACTTTACAGCTGTGCTCACAATTCACCTGAGACATTGGTAGGCTCTCCATTCCCGGGGTACAATAATAAACTGCCATGTGTGTTCTTGGATGGCTTTCTCTGATTTTATTTTGAAAATACAGTTTGATTCTGGAAAATAAAATCAGTTCTTGGTCATTCTGAATTACATAGCTTGTGGAATTCCTGCTTTCTTTGTGCACTGTGTGAGTAGTATACACCTAAAGTTGAGTATCTCTCAGTTGAGATACCTCAACTGAAATTCCAGAGGACTTCCTTAGACATATCTCTTAATTACTTTTTCTTGATCAACCAATAATAAACTCAAAGGCTATTGTTAGTTATCCCCTCTGGCCGCAATGCAAGAATGGGATTTAAACCCTGATAACATGTTGAAGTGTAACACGCTAGTACAAAATCAGGGCTGTGATTTTGCAGTGTTGGGTTGCGTGTTTTCTTTGAAAGTTTAGGATGTCACTTCAAAGTTATAATTTATAGGTAATACAAGTATTAAGTAGGGGATAATTGAATTGACTGTCGCTTAATTTCAATTGGTCAAATTTAGTTTGTAAATTTGTAAATATATCACAAAGCTTGTCCTGGTTCTGCCCAGATTTTAGAGAAGAGAATTCCTTGAAAATGGTTCAGAAAATGTCCTTTGGACCTTGCTCTTTATTCAAGCAGTTTTTAAACTTTGGATAATTCTGAAAAAAAGATGCCAGTACTATAAAGGATTTGCTCACTAGTTAAGATGAAGTTTTAAAGAACTGACACCT
Source organism: Natrix helvetica (assembly GCF_964273705.1). Lineage (NCBI taxonomy): Eukaryota > Metazoa > Chordata > Lepidosauria > Squamata > Natricidae > Natrix > Natrix helvetica. The sequence goes on from NC_138561.1 coordinate 8,327,106, forward strand.
TTTTTTTCAGTGAGAGAAGGAAGAAAACACGTCTTTGTTTAGTGAGGAATAAAAAAGTCCTGTGCTTATTTGAGGTCTGAACTACACCTGCACATATAACTATTGAGCAACCTTGGAGAAGACTCCATACATTTGACAGTTATACCTTGGATTATTGGTTACTTTACTCCAGATTAACAAGATAATGGTGACCTGATCCATACTGAGACTCAGGCCTGGAGATAGAGGGATTTAAACCTTTGTCTTGATATTTCCTTGATGGATACAGATACCTCCAAGTCAATGAAAGAAGGAGACATATAAATATTGGCTCCCTACAAGAATGTGGATAAAAAAGACATTTTTTTCTAAAGATCAAGGGAACTATTCAATTGCTACCAAGGATGATATTCAACCTAGATGTATGCGGTCTCCTGCCTTGAGCAGGGGGGTTAGACTAGAGGACCTCCAAAGTCCCTTCCAGCCCTAATGATTATATGTTTGATGAACTCTCTGAGACTATTTGTTTAACAGAAAGGTTGGAGTGCTTTCTCTTTGTGGTTACTCAGGAACAGCAGTTGGAGAGGTTAAAGAGATGGCTTGGTCAAATTCTGAAGACTACTTCAAGTTCAGATATATTCATATTCTCAAACCAGAATACAAATAGTATGATTGGAAAAATGGAGGGAAACTGAACCTGTTTTTCTATTCTGGTTTCCAGGGAGAAGTGAGAATTTCTTGTTCCGTTATTTAAATTTTTTTCACTTCCTCTCTTTTATATGCATTCTCTGCTTGGGGTAACTAAGAAGAAACTTTGCTCTAGGAAAGGACAGAAGGAAAATTCAGAATGCAAGATTGGTTCACTGCACTCATGATCGACTCCAAGTATCCTTTTCCCCATGCATTTGTCCATGGATCCTTTATTTCTTTGGTAAAAATCTCCATCCAACTTTTTCAGTCCAATTCAAAGCTTCACAGTAGTGTCTTCTGACACGAAGTCCTTCAGATAGGTTCAGATAGTAGTTAGGAAATATGAGAAATTCTGTCCCAAAATAACAGAATAACAGAGTTGGAAGGGACCTTGGAGGTTTTCTAGTCCAACCCCCTGCTCAATATATTTGAAATGTCCAGGTTGTAGGAGATTGATTTTACAGAATATTGTTCTTCCTTGTTAAAGTAGATATTAACCTGAAGATGGTATTATTTTGTGCCCATTCTAGCAATCTGGAATCGCTAGACGTCTGTAACTTTTTGCAGAGGCACTCTTCCCAAAGGCACTGATGAGACATTGCAGGTCTTCAGGTTGTTATTTGTTCAAGTATACTCAAAGTTATGACTCTGGACATTTCCATGTTGCTGGTTCTGAATCAATTCTTGAGAACCCATGTGGGCAGTTGACATGTATTTACTTTGTCCTCCCCTTCAACACTGCAAGAGACCTGGTTTCAACCTTAAGACTTGAGCTCTATATAATTTGAAGGTCAACTATTGGATGGAATGCTTGCCTTATCCTTCCTCCTGGATCTTGAGCTTCACCTGCTCTGTGAATGTTGAAAAAAGAACGTTGACTTGCTTTTGCAATTCTTCAGTATAAGTGTAGGCAAAACTTGTTGTTGTTAGTTGCAAAGTCATGTTTGACCCATCACGACCCCATACACAACGTTCCTCCAGGCCTTCCTGTCCTCTATCTGAAGTCCATTTAAGCTCACGTCTACTGCTTTGGTGGCTCCATCAAGCCACCTCATTCTCTGCCGTCCCCTTCTTCTTTTGCCCTCAATCTTTCCCAGAAGTAAAGCTAATAGGATTGAAATTGACATTTCTTCTCTTTGGCAAGAGAAACAGCACATACAAACAATGGGGTTTCTTGGCTGTCTTCTTTCTTTTATATGGAGTGAAGGGTCAGTGGATTTTTGTTGCCATAGGAACTGGTGCAGCTTGAGATGGGGCAGTGACTTTCACTTCTTGATCCCAGAGCCGGCAGTCGTAAAGGTAATTGCTCTCTACTTTCTGAAGCGTTGAGGACTGCAAGCAGAAAAAGTGCAGAAATTTACCTGCTTCGCTTAGTCTTCACAAACTGGTTTTACAACCTGCCAATCCGTGGGAATGACCGAATTGTCACAAGGTACATGTGACACAAAGAACCCATAAACTAACCACAATTCTATGCAGCAAAGCCAGAAACAACTCAATCATATTGTAATCTAAAGTGCTGATTAAACTCAACCTATACATGAAACTTTTTTTTTTAATTTAACAAAACATATTCTGTTCCACTGATTCTTTTGAGTCCTGACTGGAGAAATTCCATGGCATTTAACCTAGAAACTGTTTTGAAACAAAAACCCTTGCTCCTCCCCATATACAAAACTTATCTATCTTCAGTAGTCCAACAAAGAAGGAAAAGTTTAATTCTCTTACTTTTTGCATTTTACTCCACAGCTCGCTATTATTCCAAAAATGGTAATCTCTGCATCCTATACTGCCCTTCTCAATAGATTATTTCATGATAGAAGGAATCTTTTTCAAATGTGTGCTAGAATAGGTGGGGAAAAAAAGTGGATTTCTCCATGAGGGAAATTTTTCCATCACTTCAAGTGATATAATTATCTGAAGAACAAAAAAAAAAAAATGGATTATCCAAGGCATCAGGAACTGGCTCACCACCCTTGGGATAAAACTTTTCTACATGTAAATATAATAATTAGAACAAAAGCTGAAAATCCGCCCCTGAAATTAGAAACTCTTTAACTGATTAGCTAAATATACTCTGGTTGGTTTTCCTTGCCTCTGGTGGTTTCATTAATATGGCTGAGGTAATTGTTTTTGTCTTGAGTACAAAGAACAATTGTGAAATTTGCCCTTTTGGTCAAAGAACAAGGATCAGTGTGACCTTGTGGAACATATTAAGTGCTGCTTTGTGGTGTCTGAATTTAAATTGTGTCCAAATGTGCTATCAGCTATAGGCTATTACTATTCAGGGAGTTGCTCAGATTTAACAAGAAACAAAGTGGGTTAAGTTGTCACCAGCTTTACAAAATTTGTTAAATACAATGCTGAAATTTCTCTTTCAAGAAAAAAAGCTTTTGTTGTCCTGCTTGCTTTTAGAGAGCTCTGGATGTCTTTAGAATTTCTTTGGAGGTTGTTCTTGAAGTGATTTGTTAGTACAAAGTCCTGGTGTTTGTATTCTGTTACCTTGATCTTGCAACAGAGTGAAATGTGATCCAAGACCTCAAGAGGAGCAATGCTATCACAATCAAAAGAAGACCTGTTGTCATTACGAATGTTGCTTATGTCAAAGAAAGCTAAGAAGTCTTCTTTCCAACTCTTCATTCCAACTTCTATCTTCCAATCCCACAAAAGGTGCCAGAAAAGACTACATGGACTGATGAAATAATTTCCAGAAGACAAATAAGGCTATCTACATGGAAACAATGTGGACATCAAATAGGCAATTGCTACCTCCTTGAATAAAAGGGATGTGCTGGCTCAGTGGCTAAGACGCTGAGCTTGTCGATCAGAAAGGTTGGCAGTTCGGGGGTTCGAATCCCTAGCACTGCATAATGGAGTGAGCTCCCATTACTTGTCCCAGCTTCCGCCAACCTAGCAGTTCGAAAGCACATAAAAATGCAAGTAGAAAAATAGGAACCATCTTTAGTGGGAAGGTAACAGCATTCCGTGCACTTTTGGCATTGAGTCATGCCGGCCACATGACCATGGAGCATGTTCGGACAGCGCTGGCTCTTCGGCTTTGTAATGGAGATGAGCACTACCCACTAGAGTTGGGAACGACTAGCACATATGTGTGAGGGGAATATTTACCTTTTACCTCCTTAAATACACAAACAAGGCAAATTGTTTCAAGCATTGGAACCATTAGAGTTGGATTACTAGATTTTATGGATGCTGTACTCAAACTATGTGCCATCAGTGCTCTCACACTAGTAAAAAAACACAATCCACTCCATAAGAAGACTAAAATCCATAGTCAATCTCCCCAACCATACAATTTTACTTGCTGGGGTATTATACACAAATACTCTCAAATGTGGATTTCAGGCTAAGAAGAAATCATTACTTATGTCAATGCAGTAGACCTTGCTACCAAGGTGTGGGTACATGTAGGGCTCCACATTATGTCAACATCTTTATAACTGAACTAGAATAATTCTTTCTGAACAGTTACCTTCTGATGCCCAACTTTTATCTCCCCCTTATGTTGCTTAGATTAATAAACCTTAATTAACAGAACCATTACAGATTCCAAAAACTGTGATTACTGAATTGAAGGCACCTTCACATATATTTTCTCTAATGTTGATACATGCCACCATCTACCAACAATGGTCCACTGGACTCTATGGGACATACAGACTAAAGTTTACACCAAAGAGTTATTGGATACAATTTTGACAAGATAGTATCAGAGCATTTTAACTTTCCAGCACACTCTATTACAGACCTTGAAGCAGCCATCTTGCATAGAAGAAACTTTGCCAGCACAATTGAGCAAAAAATTGCTGAACAAACACCAAAGGAAACTTCTTCAAATAAAAACAAAGGAAGTCCAGTTGCCTCTTGAAAAAAACACTTTTGGGATAACAGTGACCTGGATGGTTGAGAATCTCCACAGACAAACACCAAAGAAAGTCAAGAAGAAGAAGATTAGCAGCAAGGCAGACAAATTCAGTTACAGCAATGAGTCCATAGTTGGAAGATCTGAGGGATTGGGTTAAGATAGATTACCTTGCAGAAAATCTTCGGGATTGATAAGAATCCGTTCCAACTTCTTTTATTTTGCCATTAGAATAAATGAAAACTTTGGTGCACTGTTTTTTTTCTTTATCAACTGCCTTCTTTCCAAAAGAACAGAGGCAAGATTTATAAAAGATCGATATTAGTGATCAGTGCATCATTTGAAAATGAAATAATTGGCAATGAATTCTTTGCTCTTTGAGACTATGATGTAGTCATTGTCCTGGAATAGTCTTTAATTTCTGTCTCATATTATTATGTTGTTCTAATGCTTGGACTAAAGCCTTAAATTCTTCTATTGGTGCGGTCATTACTTCCAAATCCAAAACAATGACCCAACCCTGCTGAGCTTGGGACAGAGCAATACAAGGATTTTCCTAAATGCAGCTCCAGCTTCACCAGACATTGATATGCAGGGTAAAAATTATTCATTCATTCATTCATTCATTCATTCATTCATTCATTCATTCATTCATTCATTCATCAAATTATCAAATTATCAAATTATCAAATTATCAAATTATCAAATTATCAAATTATCAAATTATCAAATTATCAAATTATCAAATTATCAAATTATCAAATTATCAAATTATCAAATTATCAAATTTATATTGCCGCCTATTCACCCATGGTGACTCAAGGCGGCTTACAGAATGTAAAAACCACATCTAAAAGCAGTAAAACTAATTTAAAAAAACCCAAGTAAATTAATGTAATAAAATCATCCCCCATCTCCCGCCCAGTGAGAGCTGATCACACGAGCCATTTAATGGGCTCCAACCCACTCTGAATTCCCCAGGCCCACTGGCAGAACCAGGTCTTCAGTGCCTTTTGGAAGAAGGGGCCATTCTAATCTCTGCGGGATAATGTTCCAGAGAGAGGGAGCCACCATGGAGAAGGCCCTTCTTCTGGGTCCCACCAGATGTATCTCCCTTGGGGATGAGACCCACAACATTCCCTGCCTCCCTGCTCTGATGGGTTGGGTGGATGTGACCGGCAAGAAACGGTCCCTCAGATAACTTGGTCCCAAGCCATGAAGGGCTTTAAAGGTGATAACCAGCACCTTGAATTGCACCTGAAATTGATAATTTAATTTCATTTAATAAAATTCTTAATTTAAAATCCCGCTGAGCACTAATATGATTTTTTTAAAAAAGATAAATAGCATTAGTGCAATATAAAAATGCAAATAACGGTTAACCAAAACATGCCTCAATGTGATTTGTAAAACCCTCTGTAGAAAAGTAAAAGCCAGGGAGAACAGTCAAAATATTCCATTAAGAAATCTGCATGTTTAAAATGTAGAGGTATGAGCAGAGGGTTGAATAGAAGACTTCCAGCTCTATTCTGATTAATTGATTGATTGATTCAATGGTGGGTTTCTACCAGTTCGGACCAGTTCAGCTGAACTGGTAGTTAGTTTGATGGATGAAAATAGCATGCGCACCGAACCGGCAGTAATGCCAACAGCAACCCCCCCCCCCCCCGGATTGATTGATTGTATATGCCACAAGGAGTCCTCTGGACTCCTGCACACTTATAAATGGGAACCTCTATGCAACATGTAGGCTGATAAAAGTGGGGAAAGTGATTTATGGATTTATTTAACAGGGCTACCCAACTCGGAATGACCCTGAGTACAGGTGCAGGTTGGATATTTTCCTCTCAAAGGTAGATACTGTTATTTGCTGATATAAAGATCTTTACGGTGAAAAGTAATATATACGGAGATGTGTGTATACACACCCACATCTATGGGTGCAGACATGTCTAAGCATCTCTAGTTGTGTCTATCGTAATGCACATACTTGCACCTACTCTGTAAACATATTGTGAGCTTTTATACGCATAGAGAGAAAAATGATTTCCTGTATTACATCTGTTTATTTTATGTAGTTGCGAAAAGCAAATGGATTAGCTTGGTAAATGATGAATTGTACAGCAATTTCCACATCCAGGTGGAACAATGTCCATTTCCAAAGAATTGTTGGATAGGCCAAGGTTTGCTATTTTTCCTCAAACCAAAATTGTGCTGACTTTGCTTAATGCTGCCTATTTTTGGCCTAACAATATACCACAAGTACATAACGTCGGATTAAGGTCAATTTACACTGTCTGTTTTCAAACACTTATGTGAGTCAGAGGTAGGCAACTGTGCTGCTTTCCAAGGCGAAATTTTGCTGAATAGAATAGAAAGAATAAGAACAAGGAGCAGAATGCTGAAGAAGTAATTTGCTTTTCAAAGCAAAACCAGGATTAACATTTTGGCATCAATAGGATCCGGTATTAAGAGTTTGAAAGAGTTATAACAATGGATTCATCTTAAACAGAACACAGTCTTCTCATAAGCTCCAGAGACAGTGGACAATATGTTCCAAACTTAGGACAAGTCCATGTTGGTTGAGTGTTATTATGGCTGCTCAACTCATGATTTGTAGAAGGAGTTGGGAAAAGCAAATTGGGGAAAAGCAGATAAAATAATTAAGACATCCTGACAACATAGTTGTCTCTTTTTGAACAGTGATGAATCAAAACCAGTTTTTATCCCTTTGTTAAATAGCTGGAAAGGACATTCGAGAATTGGTGTTTCTTTAGAACTTCTGAAGATCAAACAGAAGGGGTTCACACAGCATGCTAAGTCTTCATGTAGTTTATTTGTGTGAATTAATACTTTGTGGCTTGCTACCCATGTTTGGGGCTTGGCATTTTGTGTCAACTCACCTCGTTGGAAGTTTAGTCAATAATGGTTAACCAAAGCATGCCTCAATGTGCTTTGTAAATTGGTCTCTCCCTTCCTCCCTAAAACTCTCTGTAAAAAAGTAAAAGCCAGGGAGCACAGTTAAAATATTCCATTGAGAAATCTGCATTTTTAAAATTTAAAGGTATGATTTTTATTCAGTAGAACACTTGGTCTGTCAGCTCGCTGGCACATCTGATTTTTGATTTCTTTATTGCTTAAAATAAAATTTGGAGGCACGTGCTTCTATAGGGTTTTCAGTTCATTTTCTTTTCTCCTTTCCACTCCCCAAGTCCCCTGTTCTTGATTCAGGCTGTAAACATGAAATGGCTTTGGGATGACATTATCAAGAAGATGATTTCCCTTGTCCCTACTATGACTCAAAGGTCATTTTTGATGGCCTTGTCTGATTGATAACTTAGTTACAATAAGAACAATAAAGTGATCAAATACAGATATTCCATTGGAAACCATTGGGGAAAAAAATTGGTGGAGCAATTTCCCTGATATAAATCATGGTAAAATTGGGGCTAATAAGGTGGCCTCTTTCAGGATTAGCATTTTACTTCTTAAAAGTAAGAACATTTTAGAATTGAGGACCGTTTCATTTTAATCCTCCAAGATAGGATTGTTTACTGGAGTAAGCATGGTCCTCCTTTTTATGAAAAGTATGGTGCATGGTTTAAACCTTCAGTTTCCTGTTACTGGGTCATAGAGGTGTGTGATCTGAAGACCTAATGTTTCTCATGCCCTCAACATTCTTAGAATACCCTTAAGAGAAGTCATATTGCCACCATTTATTAACATTGTGATTTTATTTATTTCTATCCTTTTAAAATTATTTTTACAAGTATCTCAAGGCAGTGAACATATCCATCTTACAGCATCCTTGCCTGGTGGGTGGGCTGTGAGAGAGTGACTGGTGCAAAGTCAACCAGCTGGCTTTCATAAAGCAACAGTGGTTTGTGGACTCCCATCTCCCGATAAAAATGGAAAGTGTATTAACGGAAGAGCAGCTGCATTCATTCAATTTGATACTCAAGTAGAGTTAGTACCAAATCAAGTGAAAGTTATTTACTCCATGTGGTACTTTGGGGAAAACTAGCCATGGCTTTAAAGCTAAGCATGATCTTCAAACCAGAAAAAAAAATTGCACCTCTATTGCACTGTGTGATCCCAACCATTCTTTGCAACATATCTGTTGTGGCCCACCAGCGGCCAACAGAGCTGGCAGCAGAGTCGGACAGTGAGGAGATTGGGGAGGAATATAGGCCAGTCCTGGGGGCTGAGGAAAGCTCAGATGAGGGCTCTGAGTTGGAGGCAGAGAGGGAGCTAGACAGCAGTGAGGGTTAGGGAGCTTGTTCCCAGTGTGCGCATGCGCAGAGCTGCCAGAAGACAAGAACAACTAAGAAAGCAGGGTCGGCTTAGGAATAAAGCCACACCTTGGAGGTGATTGGCCTCTCCCTTAGGAAACAAAGGAGGAGCGAATGGGGAGTGGGCTTTTGCAGGGAACAATTCGTTCCTTCGGTCGTTTCAAGAGTGGGAAGTTCTGTTTGTGACTATAAGAGACTCTGTGCCAAGTTTTGCCTTGCCCTGCATTTGGAAACTAGTTATCTGGCAGCTCTCCAAGTGAGATAAGGTTCATGTTGATAACTATTCCTCTGAAAGGTTGCTTGCTAAGCCTTGCTGACTGTGAATGAAAGGAATTCATAGTCATGTATATAAAAGAGGTTTTGCCAGGACCAAGACTCTGTTTCTTGCTTTTTAGAGAAGCCTGGGTCATTCTGCAGGTTCTGACCAGTTCTGTAGAACCGGTAGTGGAAATTTTGAGTAGTTTGGAGAACCAATAAATACTACCTCTGACTGGCCCTGGCCCTGTCCATTCTCTGCCTCCCGAGTCCCAGATCAGAAGGAAAAGGGAATTTTGTAGTATCCTTCCCCTGTCACGCCCACCAAACCACGCCCACAGAACCAGTAGTAAAACAATTTGAATCCCACCACTGGTCAGAATAATATCAAGGAAGATTGCTGGTGAATAATTACTCACCTGCTTGAACTGTGGTACTTTGCAGTATTCTTGAGAACGACTTGGAGAGATAACGTACCTTGGGTAGCCAAGTGGTCCCCTAAAGTTGAATGATGTGCCCCACTGGTACTTGTTTTACACCCTGTAGTGACATCTTTGTGCTGTTCTTCTGTTAGGAGACGGCTTCAAAGACCTCAGAGGGAGCTCTTGGCCATGTTCTCAGGCTCCAGGCATTACTTTGCATTATATTGTAGTCATGGGAACTCTGAATCACCGTTCAAGGATTTTATCTCATGCATAATGCATCCCCAGCTATTCGCTTGGATTTCCTGCATGCTAGAATATTAACAATTTCACTTGGGATTCATATTTGTCCGTTTCCCCTACGTTTAACAACAACACAAAAGTCTTTTTTTATTAGATAGTGTTCGTTTTGTGCACTTGCTGATCAGCCTCTTTGGGTCATTTTACATATCCCAAGCTTGCCTCTGAGATACCTTACAACATTTTTTGTCTCCCCTCTATTAATGTTATTAATGAAGTGGAACACATTAATATGCATTTCCTGAAAGAGCGTTGGGAAAAGGGAGAAATTCCTCAAAGCAGCCCAAATAATTGTTTAGAAAGGCAATATTTAAACATCTCTATTCAGGAGTGGGTATGGGAGTTGTTGTAGACGCATTGCATATGAGAATGTGCTATTCAAAATTGGACTTAGTACTTATTTTGCAACATTGGTGAATCACTGTTTTGGCTACAGCAATAAAATGTAAATGTTCCCCTTGCACATATATGCTAGTGTTCCTGACTCTAGGGGGACGGTGCTCATCTCCGTTTCAAAGCCGAAGAGCCAATGCTGTCCGAAGACATCTCCGTGGTCATGTGGCTGGCATGACTAAATGCCAAAGGTGCACGGAATGCTTTTACCTTCCCACCAAAGGTGGTCCCTATTTTTCTACTTGCATTTTTACATGCTTTCGAACTGCTAGGTTGGCAGAAGCTGGGACAAGTCACGGGAGCTCACTCCATTATACGGCACTAGGGGTTCAAACTGCTGAACTACCAACCTTTCTGATTGACAAGCTCAGTGTCTTAGCCACTGAGCCATCACATCCCGGCTATAGCAATAGCTAGATTCTAATTCCTTAAAACTGTGTTTTGTAGTTGAAAAATTAGGCTATGATCTGAGTTTCTAAATTAAAACAGGGAAACCATGATTTAAGGGAGGTCCTTGGTGCTTTCTGAGCTGGGCTGTTTTCTTGCAGATGTTTCATTACCCAAACTAGATAACATCATCAGTGTTAGTGGTGATACCAGTGCTAGTGATCTTTATTAGTACTATAAGATTTTTTAAAAACAATTTTTTAGGAGTGACTAGGGCAAAAGGATTTAACAGACAAAAATACAGGTTAGGGAGCTTAATTCTTTTCTTTAAGGTGTATTATTAAACTGAAGGCAAAACATATTTTGCCTACGGTCAGTCAAAATATTAACCTATTCATTATTTATTAATTCATTCCCTGGGTTTAAAGAATACATTGAACTAACCCCAAAAGTTGGGATCACACAAAATGTTGAGCCACAAAGAAAAGCCAAGTTTAATACAAACTGTAGTAAGTTGCAGGAATGCATTTGCTAGACCTTGAACACATTTGTGTAAACCCTGTTCAAACTTGTTGCGTCTAGTGCTGGAATTGACAGAATTAAACCACTAATTTCTTCAGATTATCTGCCAAAGTTCAGGAGGATTTTTTCCAAAGAATGTTTGTGGCTAAAAGTTCTTAGATTTGAATGAGTTACTAGGCTATTTTTCTTTTTAATCTTTCCAGAATTCAGCTTCACCAGATTTTACTTGACTGCGTAGTGCAACAGATTCTGGAGAAAGGAACATGGTGGTTTCCACGAATCATTCAAGCGCATCACGTTAAGCCATATTGAGCTTCTATTGCCTGGTGTAACTGGTGCAGGTAATTGTTTTGTTTCTTTCCATTCTGCATTGGGGGTGGCAGCTGTTGAGCAAGAGGGAAGTCTCCAGCTTTCTAAGCAAATGGAAAGGGATGGTGAGGTATCCAACTTTCAGGCAGACCTTGCTTTTCAGTATGCTAAACTTTTGTCATCAGCATCAGTTTAGTGCACATTTAGTTTAGTACACAGGGCCACAGTGGTGTAGTGGTTAGAGTGCCGTACTGCAGGTTACTTCTGCTGATCACCGGCTGCCAGCAGTTTGGCAGATCGAATCTCACCAGGCTCAAGGTTGACTCAGCCTTCCAATTTTAGTGGCAGAGTTGGAAAAAAAATACCTCAACCGTAGGGTAACAGTCTAACAATAAAGTAATAACAACAATAACAAAGCTAAAGGTCTTTATGAAACCTGGACATCTCACCATCCCATTCCAGTGTATAAGTATGATGAGATTCCTACTGTAATGTTTGCAGATCCATTTTAAATAGTAAGCAAATCCCAGTGAAGCTGCAAGAAATGTGATTGTTTCGGTATCAGTATGCAAGTGCGAAAAGAGAGACTGATTGATTTTCTGATTATTTCATGTACTTGTAGATAATCTGCATTATTTTAGAAATCTTCTTCCAAAGTATCTGGACTTAAAACAGGGATGTGTGTTTGTATGCATTGAAAAGTGTTTTCTGCCTCTACTCCTAAAGAGTTTTATCAATTTCTCTGATTAACTGTAGGGTGGTTCAGTGGCTAATACGCTGAGCTTGTTGATCAGAAAGTTTGGCAGTTTGGTGGTTTGAATCCCTAAGCACCGCGTGATGGAGTGAGCTCCCGTTACTTGTCCCAGCTTCTGCCAACCTAGCAGTTCGAAAGCATGTAAAAATGCAAGTAGAAAAATAGGTACCACCTTTGGTGGGAAGGTAACAGTGTTCTATGTTGAGTCAATGCCGGCCACAAGACCATGGAGACGCCTTTGGACAGCGCTGGCTCTTCGGCTTTGAAATGGAGATGAGCACTGCCCCCTAGAGTCGGGAACGACTAGCACTATGTGCGAGGGGAACCCTTTACCTTTACCTGATTAACTGGCAGAGAGACCAATTAAATTGTGAGATTAGGATATGGGATCTGGAAAACAGAGCAATTGGGAATAATTTTTGTCCAACAGATAAAAGTAAATGTTACTGGACATATTATTGGATTTGCACAACGTGATAAATGAAGCCAGCATGGGACAGGGTAGCTTGTGTTTCACTGTGGTCTTTGTAGCAAACATTATTTTAAGATGTTGGATGATTAATGCATAACACTTTGCGGTTGTTGGGAAATAGCATATTACTTTAATCAAGTTTTTAGGTTTGTCATATAGAAAGTCAACTGCTCAAGTTTAACATTATTAATTGACAATCAGTTTTGTTGTTTCACTTCCTATAAAGCAGGGGTCTCCAACCCCTGGGATGCGTACTGATACGGTACACACATATACACATATTAGGAACCTGGCTACACAGCTGGAGGTGGGCAGTGGGCAAGCAAACCCTACTGTAAACTGCACGTGTGGGATCTAGTTTGCGCCCACCTCCTACCCCCTGGTCCATGGAAAAATTGTCTTTCATAAAACTGGTCCCTGGTGCCAAAAGGGTTGGGGGCAACTGGTGTAAAGCACATAATACATACTGAGACTTACCTTACACCCAACATAGGGAAGTGAACTTCGTTGAGTGATTCTTATTGGAGTGGGATGTAGACAGAGATAATGTTTTTGTCCTCCTGCATCTTCACAAGTGCATTGGGGTTTAATTAATGATTTGGAAAGTGCCACTCTATTGGGCTTAGATCCAGGCGTGCAAATTCTTGCCATTTTAACCTAGCTCCAACATCAATTCATAGCTGTTCCTCTTCCAAAGATATTCAGTAATTTATCTGATTCTACCACTCTCTCTCATCTGTTATCCGCTTGTATTTCTCTGCTTTGCTATGAATCTTCCACTTATTTATTAACACGAGATGACGCAGTGTCCTTAAAATAAGCTTATCACTGCCTAGTGTCATTGGAAAAAATACTAGGTTTTTACCAGTCACTTAAGGAACATGGATGGTAGGTTCTATAATGGTATTGCATGATTCATCAGCTTCTCGTTTGCTTGTCCATTGTCAGAAAAGATTTTTTGGATTAGGAATATTTTCGGTTGAATCCCACTAATCTATTATGTTCAAAATAATAGCGTCTGGAACCCAAGAAAAGGGTATCTCTGGAACTATCTCCCAAATGGTCTATGCTCATGCATGTTCTATTTCCACTGGTGTACAACTTGTTTATGGTCAATGTGCTGCTGAGAATGTTCAAACCGGAACAGAAACTTCAAGTTTATAATCTATCAACTTTATATTCAACTTTATTATTTTAATTCAATCCTTCCAGCCACTATTTTCTGTCACTGGTGTTGTATTTAAGGCTTTATGTAATTTAGTTGATAAGCTAATCCTTTATGTGCTTGTCTTAAATATGTCAATAATAAGAGTTTTGTAGCCCAATGTTATGCGCCTCTCCCTGGGACTATATCATACCACTTTTATCTCTACAAAATTGGGTCCCTAATCCACTGCGCTAGAAAATGGATCTAGCTCCTTCCCGATTAATGGCTAATGGGTAGATTTGATCAGTTCCAGTTCCATTGTGTGCATATTTAATCTTATCTTTCAATATACAACTTCTAGTTTGAGTGTTATTAAAGTGTTAGTCCTATGTTGCACTTAAAATTTGATTATGGGAAGATGCTTCAGGGCATGAATTAGAACAAGGGTGTCAAACTTGATTTCATTAAGGACCGCACCAAGATTGTGTTTGACGTCAGGGGGCCGGTGGGTGTGGTCAGGGTAGGCATGGCCAGCTCAACGTCACTCATGTTGGAGACACCTGTGGTGGCCCAACGTGCTCCTGAGCTCCGTTTTTGCCCACAACATCCTCCTGCAACCCTCTGCCAGAGAAAACAGAGCTTGTGAGGGTTGCCTGTGGTTCTTGTGCGCTCCGCTTTTGCTGGCAGAGGCATTGCGGGCCAGTCCTTTGTTGTTTCCAGGGTGGCCCCAGCAGCGGGATCTAAACATCCTGTGGGCCGTATCCGGCCTTTGGGCCTTGAGTTTGATACCCCTGAATTAAAAACTCTTTAAAGCAGTTGTGTCTTTCCTACACATAGACACATTCAAACTAATGCATGCTTTAAACATTTGGGTTTATTATTTTTTAAGGAGTTAGGAATACACTTTCATAATCAAAAGGCAAATACAATGAGATTGTACAATGAGACAAAGACCTTTCCTGATTCCACAGATTTAAATTTAAGACAAATTTCTTAGTGGAATGTTATGACATTAATTTAGCATAGGTTAGACTGGAGACTTCCAAAATTGTAGCACAGCTCACTTAGACTGGAGTAGTAGATCTATTCACATGGATTCTGGATAACAATAAGAAGGTACTCCTTATCTGTGGGAGGAGGAAATACAGGATGAAATACAGCAATTTTTATTCCACATTTGATTTCCAATATACCTCTTCATAATTTATTATGGTCGATACAAATAAAGCCACTGCTTATTCCAGTTTCCCCACAATGGGAAGTAAAACTTCCAATTTTCAACACAGTTGTTGTAGTTCAATACCATGATGATGTATAAACCTAAAAAGCCCAAGAGAAAATCTGTCTAATGTGTTAAAATATCTTCCAAATGTAAACCGTTGCAATAATGTTTAATTATTGCAACTGTCTATTAATTGGGCAAATCCATCCTGGAACAATTATTCCCATTACGTAACAAGCTGCCTTAGATCAGTTCTTCATCTCATTCAGTATAGCCACCAGCTGGATTCAGATGCTGCCACAATCCTGACAGATAAAATAAGACTTTGCTGTCTTGATATGTGAACACTTGAAAGCCCTGGCATCAGGCAGCTTATCCTTAAAGTGATCCCCCCTTAAATAATGTATGATTAAACAGACATTTTGTGGCAGGCTTGCAGAAATTTAAAAAAAACACCACAAGCCATCAAAGCAGCGGCAGGGAAAAAGACAAAAGTTATTACCTGGGGCAACCATAATTTCATGTTTCTTTGATCTAATCCTGAGAAAGGTGAGATCGTTCTGGGGATCAATGTCTCTGACTGTGCTCTTGGCTTTCATGGTGAGTTGATGAAGAAGGCCAGCATACTGAACGGTGGTGGAGTTGTCAAGCGTTGTTCGGATTGGGATCCCTGAGAAAAGGAATATTAGAAATGGCTTTCAAATGATTTCGAGCCACATAACCAAAATTTTCAATGCTACCAGTACCCCGGGGGAAAGGGGGGGGGGGGGAGAGCGAACCAGCTGTGCCTAAACTGAGAACAGCCCATCCTCTGGTATTCAGAAAGGATTCCAATAAATACTAAATTAGAGGTTGACAGCACAAATTTCTTGGTCTGAAACATTTGACAGCCTCTGGAATCGTACAGAATACTATAGTTGGAAGGGACCTTGAAGGTCTTCTAGTCCAACCCCCTGCTGAATCAGAAGATCCTTTATAATGTGGATAAATGCCTGTCTGGTTTCTTTTTAAAACTCTCCAGTGAAATTAATGGTTCTCACTGATAGGAGTTCTACGCGGGATCTCTCTTTAATGAGCTTCCACCTATTGCTTCTTCCCCTGCTCTCGGGTGCTATGGAGAATAGGTGGATCCTCTCTCCTCTGTGACAGCCCTCAAATATTAGAAGACAGCTACCACGTCACTCTAATCCAGTGTTTCTCAAACTTGGCGACTTTAAGTCCTGTGGACTTCAACTCCCAGAATCCCCCAGCCAGCATAGCTGGCTGGGGAATTCTGGGAGTTGAAGTCCACAGGACTTAAAGTCGCCAAGTTTGAGAAACACTGCTCTAATCCCTCACTCTGTTAATCTAAGACATTCCCAATTCCTCCAACCAATCATCATATGCTTTAGCTCTAGTTTCCCTAATTTTCTCGGCTCTTCTTTGCACTCCTTCTAGAACCTCAATATCTTTTTTGCATAATGGTGGCTAAATCTGGACACCATACTTGAAATATGGTCTCACCAAGGCAATATACAACAGATACCGAGATGGCTTTTCAATAGGCAAGATTCCATAAGACAGGTTGGAAGTCACTGCACAACAAGAAATAAAAAAGCCAGGAACTAGTGTAAATTCCGTGTGATATTAATGAAATTAAGGTGCAATTCAATCTCTACATATTTAAAAGGTTGAGCAACACTGACATCCATGAGTTACTTTTATAGAATTGGCCTGTCAAGCAGGTCATGACTTGGAGCTTATCTTTCTGATACATTGCCAAGAACAGATGAAACTAATTGCTGTGGTAGGGGAGGAATCTTCCTTACAATCTCTGTCTTATGCCAGAGGCAGTCCTGAAAAGGACAGAGGCTTTGGGTACTTTAATGCCCTGATACTTCTGTTGGAAAGAGGGAATTATATCTAGTTGTTGTGGCCTGCCAGCAGCCAGTGGAGCTGGCAGCAGATTCGGACAGTGAGGAGGTTGGGGAGGAAACTATAGGCATAGTTTGCTGATTAATTTCAGCAAACTAATTAATTGAGGATGCATTGCTTCTTACCACCTTTTCAGAAGGCGGCTTATGGTGGGTTTTGCAAGACTAAACAAGGGCTTCAGTCAAAAAATAGTTGTCCACTCTTGATCTACGCGGTGTAAATGCAGGCTATTTATCAAAAGCAATAACCCATGGTTAACTGCATCCATTTGAGCCACAATCAGCACATGATATTTTAGCTTAGTATGTTGTGTGACTCAAAAAAGTTTTCCATATTGTTTTTAAGGAAAATAACTATTAAGAGTTTGGGCGTGCATGTATGGTAGATGTTTACCTTCTGCGTTTACGACAATAGTTCCAATAACTCCTTTGTGGGCCTGAATCCTTTTCAGTGTTTCTTCTACCTCTGCCTGTAAAAGAAGCAAAATTACTGAAGTATGAAACCTAAAAACTAGGCTGTAAGGCTTCGGCTAATGTATTTTTAACACACGACCTCTGTGTGTCTGACTTTGGGCTCTATTTCCACAATATAGGCAGCCAAAGAAATCCTGGGGAGCAAATCTATCCCTTCCTTAGCTTATCCAATGGTTTTCATTTTGGTTCCATTATGGACAAGCAGCTGCCCAATCACAGCATTCTGAAGAAGAGGTGCTCTACATGAATGAACCAACTCGGAAGCAACAGGGAGAGTTGTGCCACGTTAAAGTTGTGCCACCTGCTGAGCGGTCTTGGCTGGCTGGAGTCTGTCAGTGACTTCTCTCCGTACCCTAAAAACAGAGATGAACTGCCTACTGCATTATCCTCTGTGGTTTTCCTGCTCTCCGTTTTGACGCTTCCCCTTCAAAGGAAGCAGTGGTCACCGTTAAGATACTAGTGATCCAGTTCCTCAAAATCCAATTTAACTTAATGTGCAAACTACTGCTCTGTTTTATCTGAGCAGGAAACAGCTTCCTTCCTACGCAGACTGTTTCATGTACACCTAGCTGTAAAAATCTACACTATACATAGACACAGGTTATAAGAGACTGCAAACAAAACAATTCAAATTTTCAAAGTCTCTCTCTCTCTCTCTCTCTCTCTCTCTCTCTCTCACACACACACACACACACACCATGGTAATTGTAAAAACTTTACATGTTATATGGCTAAAGCTGAAAGGTTCCCCTCTCCTTTGTTTAAAAATGTTACTTTATATCCATTTCACTCTCCAAGTAACATCCAAAATCAAAGAACAAAAACATTGAAATCAGCAAATCATTAAAATCATTCCTATTCTTTCTATTCCTATTCTTCCTATTTCTATTCCATTCTTATTCTTCCTATTCCTATTTCATTCCTATTCTTCCTATTCCTATTTCATTCCTATTCTTCCTATTCCTATTTCATTCCTATTCTTCCTATTCCTATTTCATTCCTATTCTTCCTATTCCTATTTCATTTTTATTCTTCCTATTCCTATTTCATTTTTATTCTTCCTATTCCTATTTTATTTCTATTCTTCCTATTCCTATTTCATTTTTATTCTTCCTATTCCTATTTCATTCCTATTCTTCCTATTCCTATTTCATTTTTATTCTTCCTATTCCTATTTCATTTCTATTCTTCCTATTCCTATTTCATTCCTATTCTTCCTATTCCTATTTCATTTTTATTCTTCCTATTCCTATTTCATTCCTATTCTTCCTATTCCTATTTCATTCCTATTCTTCCTATTCCTATTTCATTTTTATTCTTCCTATTCCTATTTCATTTCTATTCTTCCTATTCCTATTCCTATTCCATTCCTATTCTTTCTATTCCTATTTCATTTCTACTTCCTATTCCTATTCCATTCCTATTCTTTCTATTCCTATTTCATTTCTACTTCCTATTCCTATTTCATTTTTATTCTTCCTATTCCTATTTCATTCCTATTCTTCCTATTCCTATTTCATTTTTATTCTTCCTATTCCTATTTCATTTCTATTCTTCCTATTCCTATTCCATTCCTATTCTTCCTATTCCTATTTCATTTTTATTCTTCCTATTCCTATTTCATTCCTATTCTTCCTATTCCTATTTCATTCCTATTCTTCCTATTCCTATTTCATTTTTATTCTTCCTATTCCTATTTCATTTCTATTCTTCCTATTCCTATTCCTATTCCATTCCTATTCTTTCTATTCCTATTTCATTTCTACTTCCTATTCCTATTTCATTTCTATTCTTCCTATTCCTATTCTTTTGATTCCTATTCCCATTCCATTCCATTCCAATAAAGTTCTAAGCCACTGTCTTATGGAGATGGTCAGCCATTTAAGTCCTAGTTGTCCTAAAAGTGCTTTCTAAAAGGCAACTAGACTTTGTTTTTTAAAAGAAGACTGGACACAGCCACCTATCTGGTACAGGGTCTCCTGCTTGAGCAGGGGGTTGGACTAGAAGACCTCCAAGGTCCCTTCTAGCTCTATTCTGATTGAATTGAGGAACGTTTTCGCTTCTCGCCCAAGAATGCTAACCACCGGATGATTGCAACAAGGAATACAAAGCATTCCATTCGTTTCTAAGCCACTTCAATTAACCCTGAAAGCCGCCAAGTGGGAGACATCGCGGACTACCTCACCCAGAATTCCCAGCCAGTCCAAGCGGGGCAAGATAAGATTCCTCCCGGCCCGCCATTGCTCTCCTCCTCCTTTCCCAGCCATCCCAGCCGGAGTCGCTCACAGCCGCCCTTACCCCACGGCCCGCCCGTCCCTCCGTTTTACCATGACTCCGCCGACGAGGTTCCAATCGAGCGGCGTCCACCAGCTAGGCCTCGGTTGCTATGGAGATCCGCCCGGAAGCGGCAGGGCGGGAGAGCGGCGGAGAGACCGGAAGTGTGTTTGCGAGAAGGGGCGGGACTTAGGTGGAGTGGCGGGGTTGTTTTTTTTTGCTCGGTCACGTGGTCCGGCTGCTGTCTGTCTGTGTGTCTTTGCAAAGCTTGCAGCTTTCTTGAAGGCTGCAATGGGGGAGTTGAGATTTCTAACTGGAACCAGAATAGGAAATTGGTTTAAAATGCTTGGAAGAAGGTTAGGGAGGAGGTGCCTCTTCAAAGTTCCTGGTTCCTCAGGGTGGTTATTCTGGGGGTTAAAATGAGAGGAGACCCCTCTTTTGCCATCAAATTAGAGCGCTTTCTTTCAATCTTTCAATCAAACTTTTAAGACGGGTGGATTTCAATTTACAGAATTCCCCCAATGAAAAGCCATGGGATAGATACCTCTTCTGCCTTTTGAAAGCAGCAGAGGTTTAAAAAATATGCAATTATTTAAGATGCCGTCAGCAGTAGAAAGTGCAGGAAATGAAAAGGAGAACTGTTATTCCCAAGCAAGCAAGCAAGCAAACGGGAATGACAATCTCTTGGCAAGCCAGTATTGCATGAATTATTAAGTCAGAATAACAGTAAATAGTAATAGAGTTGGAAGGGATCTTGGAGGTCATCTAGTCCAACCCACCTGCTCACACAGGAGACCTGTACTAGGAATTCGAACTGCCGATCAGTTTATTCCCAAGCAAAAAGCAAACGAGAATGGCAATCCCTTGGCAAGCCAGTATTGCATGAATTATTAAGTCAGGATAACGTTACCTGGTTGCACCTTATGCTGTGAATTTTTTTTGGTGGTGGTGGTGGGGAATCCCATGGCAGGAAGCTTGTGGATCATGCTGGGTTCAACCTGGAATATTAAAGATTTTCAGCAGTTCAGGAGGATGGGAAAAGTTGGCAAGCTCCCTTCTTTTTAGCAAGGGAGCTGCTGTTATAGAATTTGTAAGACCTGGCCTTATCGTTGGGCAGAATAATAATATAAAATTTTTATTCTGCTGTGTTACATTGTTTTCTTTCAATGATGTTTATACAGTATGAATTGAACATTGACACTATTGTTTATTATTTATTAAATTTATATTACCCATCTCACTATTTAAAGCAGCAAAGTTATATTTATATCTCACAGACCTGTATTTGTACCCTATGACTAATATTAAATGTTGTACAAACATATCTTGTCTTTTTATGTACACTGAGAGCATTTGCACCAAAGACAAATTCCTTGTGTCCAATCACACTTGGCTAATAAAGAATTTCTGTTCTGTTCTGTTCTATTCTATTCTATTCTATTCTATTCTATTCTATTCTATTCTGTTCTATATTCTCTCCTCTCCTCTCCTATTCTCTGAGGGTTTCTCAAAGATTATAGTCACCATATATTCTGTATTATAAACGGCAGTACTTTATTTCAAAAAGTTTTCCTCTAGATTTATTTAATTCCTTTATTGGTTTTGCTTTGATTTTTCTCTGTAAAGCAAAATTATAAACATAAGCAGTTATTTTTATCCTTATGAACTTTTATTTTTAGGTTTGCTCCTTTATCAGGTGTCTTTATTTTTTCCAAGAAAATATAGTCCCTGTATCCAAGACACTGTCAGGAATCTGAAATCAAAATAATTTGCCAGATTTAAAGATATTTGAAACAGTTAAAAACAATATCCCTCTTCTCATTTTTATTAAAAACTAAATGTAATTTAAAAATTAAACAGATGTTTAATTTAATATATAATAGCTTTAATATTGTAATTTTTACACAAGTCATTAAATTTTCCCTGAATGTGTCATTTTTATTTTTTAATGTGGTGAACCTCAATAAATGTAATCCCTATAAATTAAAACTCTATTGGGTTCCTCCATAAATTTTAAAAGTGGGAAGGGGTCCTGAAAAAAATGTTTAAGAAATAATGACTAAAACTATTGGAATAATTTGTTCAATTTGTATGCTTAGCTCTCAGTTGGGTGGCTCAGAACTGTCAAAAATTATGCTCAGTGGAACATTAATAATAGATACCAAGCAGAATATGTTAAATTATTTTCACTATATAAATATAAAATTTCTATGTATATATATTTTTACAAAAACAGTCACAGATTAATATTTAACTTCCGGCTTCTTTATTCGTCAACCAATTTGTAATACTTACTGGCATAAACTTTAGAGACCACGTTCTAAGTACAGAGAGAAGAGAATAATTTGTAGCTCATGGTTGAATTGTGGGTCTGATATTGGTGGTTTTCTTGCAGACGTTTCGTTACCAGACCAGGTAATATCAGTGCTAGCAGTAATGAAACGTCTGCAAGAAAGCGTCCAACCTCAGAGAGCACCAAGGATCTCACAAACTCTGCGCTTGCCTTGTACTGTAAAATATAACACATGTGTGAAAACTGTTTCTTGCTTAAATTGTATGTCTGTGTGCTAAGCTGTTAGTTTCTCCATTATGGCATGTGAAGTATATGGCCCTTCTTTACTATGATTTCAATACCAAAATTGCTTTGTCTCAGCTGTGAAGCTAGCCATCTTGTCTTTCCCTAGCTATACTCTGAAAGTATTTTGTGTATTTGACTTTTCCACTGATTATTGGTGTCAAGTTGTCAATTGCTGCATCCAACTTTGCCAATTTCCAGGACAGCATCTCCCTTGCTGACATTGACAACTCCAGTCAATGTCTCTTTCCTTCAAATGTCCTTGACCTGTTACATCCAAACTCTACCAGATCCCATTGCTGGAAAGATAGCTCCATTTCCTCATTGAATTATTACTAAAGTTTCTTTTTGTTGTATTTTCTAACTTTACAAACATTTAGAAAAGTTACTAAAACATATGAAGAACAATTGCAGGATTTGGGTTTGGCTGGCCTAGAAAAAAAATAAAGATTGGGGCAGGGGGGACATGATAACAGTATTCCAGTATTTGAGGGACTGCCCCAAAGAAGAGGGGGTCAACTTATTTTTCAAAGCACCAGAGGGCAGGACAAGAAACAATGGATGGAAACTAATCAAGGAGAGAAGCAACTTGGAATTAAGGAGAAACTTCCTAACAGGGAGAATAATGAACCAGTCGAACAGCTTGCCTTCAGAAGTTGTGGGTACACCATCCCTAGACAGTCACTTGACTGAAATGGTATAGGGTTTCCTGATTGAGCATGGGGCTGGACTAGAAGAGGTCCCTTCCAACTCCATTTTGATTGATTGGGATTGTGCCGTTTACATTTACAGCACAAAAATGGGAACATGTCACTCTTGGTGAGCAATCAGATCAGAGAAATGAATCAGGAACTTGTAGTCCTCCAGACTCTCCTGATTCATAGCAGGAACAGGGATGGAGGAAGCTTTGAACTGGAGTCCCACTTCGCAGAGAATAATTTTCTGTTGGTAGCTGTCTGGTCCAAAATTGAGGCTCTTTACCCTCAAACAAGGGACGCAGTGGCTCCATGGCTACAGAAAGATTGCTAGTTCGGCGGTTCGAATCCCTACTGTCACATAATGGAGTGAGCTCTCGTTACTTGTCCCAGCTTCTACCAACCTAGCCGTTCGAAAGCATGTAAAAAATGCAAGTAGAAAAATAGGAACCACCTTTGGTGGGAAGGTAACAGAGTTCCGTGCGCCTTTGGCATTTAGTCATGCCGACCACATGACCACGGAGACGTCTTTGGACAGTGCTGGCTGGCTTTGAAACGGAGATGAGCACCGCCCCCTAGAATCGGGAACGACTAGCACATATGTACGAGGGGAACCTTTACCTTTACCTTACCCTCAAACAAATGACAAGATTTTTCTGAGCTTGTAGTTTCTTTTGCAAGAGTACCATGTTGTTGTCAATAGCAATAATATTTATCCATTTGCTATGTCTATACGTTGCTCATTTCCAAATGGCTTCAGAAGATAACACCAAACACACAAAAAGATGGAAACAACATTTCAAGGCTTGTTTCCTTATTCAAAAGCCCCGTTATAGAGATTGCTTTGAGTTGCTGAATTGCAACCATCCTCTAGATGGTGCCACCATTATGCTACATAGGAATAAAACACATTTCTGCTTGAAAGAGTGACTTGATTCCATGTTCCCCTTGGTGCAAGGAAACCAACATGCGTTCAACTGTAGCTTGGGTTCAGAATTGCAGTTGACCCAATAGAGCTAGTAGAGTTAATTAGCAAATAAGGCTTTTAAAAAATAATTATGCTTGCACAAGAATGGATTTACTTCGACAATAAATGTTAGTCCGGTCCAATTCTTTGCTTGCTCCTGGGTGTTTTCCTCAAGCATACCTTCTGTAGGCCACTCAGTCCATCTAAGACGATTCAAGCCATTGCTGGTGTTTTTGATTAAATGCAGGCCGCGAGAGTACCTCCAGAGTGCCAGCAATTGCATCCGCTTTTGAATGCTAATGGAATTTTATCATTTTCTTTTTCTATAGAGAGCAGATGTAAGTCTCTGGAAATCGCTCCTTTATATTGGGAGCAAATTGATAATAACTTCAGCTTGCTTGGAAATGGCACAGCCTTCTTTTTATTCCATCAGAGCAATAAGCTTACGGGGCAGTTTGTAGGAAATAAATATTTTATATTCTGCTAACTTTTCAGTCCCAGTTTAAAGAAACTTTCCATACGACAGTTTCTCGTCTAGGATCGACTCCTCTCTGCCCCCCCCCAAATACAGTGGCTTTGAAACCCTTTATTTGCCTCAACTGTAGGGAGAGCTTGGTAGTAGAACACACATTTTAAAGGTAGAATATCCTGGAATCGTCTCTGGCATTTGCTGAGTCGTGCAGTGGCTTAGAGGTGGAGTTTTTGCCTCACAATCAGGAGGCTTGTGAGTTCAATCCTAGGTAGAGGCAGATATTTCTCTCTTTGGGCACGATGAGCATATATCTGCTGAATGCAACTCCGCACTGGTGACAGGAAAGGCATCCGGCCAGTAAAGACTCAACTCAGTTGCCCAGACTCCACCCTGAAAGGATGATGGGGTCATTAAAAGAAGATGATCTCTTTTCTTTGGAAAAAGTTCAGAGAAGAGCAGTTAAGATGATCAAAGGCCTGGAGATTAAACCATATGAAGAACGGCTGCAGGCTTTGGGTCTGGCTAGTCTAAAGAAAAGAAGAAATTAAGGAGTGACATGATAGCAGTATTCCAGTATTTGGGAGGCTGCCACGAAGAAGAGGGAGTCAAATTATTCTCCAAAGCAACTTATTCTCCAGAAGGCAAGACAAGAAACAGTGGTTGGAAACTAATCAAGGAGAGAAGCAATTCTCCTGGAATTCAGGAGAACCTTCCTAAGAGTGAGGAAAATTAACCAATGGAACAGCTTGCCTCCAGATATTGTGGGCACTCCATTGCTGGAGGTTTTTAAGAAGAGACTGGACAGTCACTTGCCTGAGATTGTAAAGGTTCTCCTGCTTGAGCAGGGGGCTGGACTAGAAGATCTCCAAGGACCCTTCCAGCTCTATTCTATTCTATATGAGCTAAGCCACTGGTGCCAAGCTCATGGCGCCATGTTGCCGTCACGTGACGTTTCGTGAGGTTTTTTGCCATTCATGGAGCTGGGCTGGGCATGGCCTGCATATGATGCATCCAGCACATGGGCCACCTGAGCTAAGCTGTTCTAATACACTTGGCTTATACAGGTTCTTGAATCAGTGGCATTCTGGTGCACAGCTAGGAGGACTCAGAGACTTTAGGAAAAGGAGTTAAGGCCGTTCCTCCATACAAGTTCTCAGAGTAGTAATCCAAGTAGATTAGCCTTAGCAGTTGCAATAGCATTTAGGCTTGTATACCGCCCCATAATTGCTTTATAGCCCTCTCTAAGCGATTTACAGAGTCAGCCTCTTGCCCCCAACAATCTGGATCCTAATTTTATCATCTTTGGAAGAATGGAAGGCTGAGTCAACCTCGAGCTGGTCGGGATCAAACTCCAGACTATGGGCAGAATTTGCCTGCAACACTGCATTCTAACTACTGCGCCACTACTGGGCTCCTTCAGTTTATTTTCGTTTAGCAAGATTTGTGCCTCTAGGTGAGAAACAATAAAGAGACACGCTTTGAAGCAACCCAATGTGTATTTCTTGGTTTTTGGAATCTGGGAGCAAGTTTTGTTGTTATTTACTGATATAATAGAATTGGTAAGAGGTTTGTCAAGAGATACTATAGAGATATAAGCAATAATACAGTTTTCTCAGTCATTTTAAACTAACATTTTAAATACGTTGCGCATGCTAGAACCAAAGTTTATTACAAAGTTTATTATTTAAACCACGGTTCATTGAATAAATCTCATTAATCCATAATCGATGGCTTGCACAAACTACATGCCCACCATATCACAGTTTATTCAAGTGGGCTAAATAAATATTACAAAGTCAAATGAAGTAATTGTCTAATTCTGGATTATAATGTTGTGGTTTCAAAAATGACATTGCGTTTTCACATAATTAAGGAGTAATTCAGATGTTTCATTACCCATTTAGGCACAGTGCACTGATGATATTACCTATTTGGATAAAGAAATGTCTGCAAGAAAACAACCAAGCTCAAAGAACACTAGGGACCCCATAATTCTACCGAGTTAGTCTCTTCTATGTAGGATCTTCATTTCATAAAGCTACTTGTCAGTGTAAAATAGTTCTGGGCTGACATCTGTCTTGCAGGTCCTCAGAAGTTTTGTTCCTCTGCCAAATAAATAAATAAAAATTTCACGATTGCACTGAACGGAGCAATGCATTAAGCGACCCAGCCTGGCCTCACCAGTTGAATTTCTCCTTCATGTGGCATTGTAACTTAGTGAACCTCTAAATGCTTTAGTTACCTTCTCTGCCTCTCTGACAGCTTGCTAACCAAATGCATTATTCAGTTCAATCTCTCAGCAGCCCAGAGGCTGCAAAGGACAGACGGTGCTAAATCTACCCAGAAATCTCTGGACACAATGTCAGAATAACATTCCTTTGATGGATCTGCCACTCCAAGAGTGCTGCGCAGGAAAAGCAAGTTAATAAATAACATACTAGTTTTGACATCTGAGAAGAACGGGGAAACCCTACTGCTCTGTTGCTTTTTGGTGGGAGGAACAGGAGAGGGGGGAAAAAAACCCGTTCCTGCTAGCTTCAGAGCTGGTGAGATGCTTTCATTAGGCCTGGGTGTAAATAAAAGCCGAGGAAATGTTCATTGCTTGTAGGATACTAAGCAACAGAAATGTAAATAAGGGTGTCTGTCTCCCCAAACTCTCTTCTGAGCATGATTCATGAGTTTCCTTGTGGAATTTCAAATGGATTCCTGGGTGCAATTGTCAATAACTTGGTGATCCATAATGTACAGACAGCAGTTGCTCTTCCCGAGTCCTGAATGCTAAAGGTGATGTAGCTCCTAGAAGATTGGGTGTAGGTATTACTCAGCAACAGCTTTTCATGCTTCTTGGCCGATTTAACTCTTTAACACCCAGAAGTGTAACTTGCTTCTTTATGCTTACATGCATGGACATTTCTTTGGTATAACTGTGTGAGGAGCTTTCTCCAGAACTTCATTCTGATGTTTTCTCATGAGTTTCCTCCAACTGTTGCCTTTTAGAAGTTTTGAGACTAGAAAGCACGGGGGAATTCTGGGAGTGTTACTCCCCAAATATCACAGAATCCCCAAGTTAGGGAAGGAATTCATCCTGTTTTGAAGACTGTCCAGCTTTCATTTTTCTTACAGTCTTGTGGGATAGTTAGGAAGATACATTTAACAGATCGGAAGGGACCTTGTAGGTCATCTAGTCCAACCCGCCCCCCCGCCCAAGCAGGAGACCCTCCACCATTTCTGACAAATGACAGCCCAATCTCTCCTTGAAAGCCTCCAGTGATGAAGCTCCCATAATTTCCAAAGGCAACTTCGGTTCCATTGGTTGATTGTTCTCACTGTCAGAAGATTTCTCTTTGTTTCCAGATTGAATCTCTCCTTGTTCAGCTTTCATCCATTATTCCTAGTCATTCTTACTGGTGTGATATTCTAGATCATGAAGAATTTCCCTGCAAGATCCTTCTGACCAAGTTCCAGCCTTTCTGACTACCACTAGGCCCATTGTGAGGGAGGGAGATCCAAGAACAGACGTAGAAAGAATACCCTGCAGTATAATTTAGCTACTTGCACAATGTGCTCATTTCCTTTACCGTGAAAAGCCAAATATGAACCTCAAACTATCTGCACACCATGAATAGCCTGAAGATTCTAGCTCTGTAATATCTATCAAAGACTAAGTTTGGTGTTGTTGGTTCACACAGTATGCAAATCCAGAGTCCCCTTATCTGTAACCCATTGAACAAACTGGAGTTGATTGATCCCTGCTGAAAATTGGAGGACCCATTTCAGTCCAATTTTAGTATCCTGCCCAAGAGTCATCTAAAACCCAGAATTGGCATGTTCCCATTTGAAGCTGTAGCTCTTAATAGGCACAATATAAGAATGAGGATTGAACTAAGTTCAGATCTAAGCATGTTCTCCAACTTCCAATAAAGAAGAACATTTGTTAGCTGAGGGCTGAAATGTAGGATCCTTGGTGCTCTCTGAACTTGGGTGTTCAGTGGCTAAGACACTGAGCTTGTCGATTAGAAAGGTCGGCAATTTGGCGGTTTGAATCCCTAGTACAGGTCTCCTGCGTGAGCAGGGGGTTGGACTAGATGACCTCCAAGGCCCCTTCCAACTCTGTTACTGTTACTGTTACGTTTCATCACACCAACTAGGTAACACCATCAGTGCTAGTTGAAGAGATGAACAGAATCGGAAGCCTTTGGAACAAAATAAATATCGCACTGATGATGTTACCCAGTTTGGATAATGAACAAAGAGGCTCAATTCCTCGTCGTCCCCCCCAAGGTAACCTCAGGAAAGTGCTAGCTTTATTTTTATTTTGTTCCAAACGCTTCTGATTCTGTTCATTTTTGTTTTCTTATGTTTCCAGCCAGCTGCACTGTTAGCGTTATTATGCCAAGATGAATTATTTTGATTATTGCCAACAGGCTCTCTTCTTATAATTTTAAGCCCTTCATTTAGGAATCATCTGTTCTCTCACCTCATCTACATGAAGGCAAAAGCAAAACACGGCTTTCTCTCTCTTTCTACAGTCATCTCCCTACCAGCAGCTGCTGTGAGAGGAAAAATAGCAACATAAAAATTGAAGACAAGTTGACATCAAAACTGTTATCCCATTCGGGTAACTAACTATGGAGAGTGCTTCTATTTGTGGCTATTATTTTGCATGTTTATATATCCATTTGCACGTGCAAAAATAGCTTTGCTACAAATTTTACTTGACAGTATTCTGGTTTTTTTTTCTGGTGCAGGCTCTAAAATGACTCAAGTGAAGAAGCTAAGATATGATTGTTGTCTCCTTGTGAACCATCCTAGTCAACTTGGAGACCCCCTTATATCTGCAAACTATTTATTTAGTTTTGTGTGCCCAGCACTCTACGGAGTCTTTTCTGCAGTATTAGAAGGCAGGTAGAACAGAATCCGGAGTGCCGCGTAAAGGAGTGAGCTCCTGTTACTTGTCCCAGCTTCTGCCAACCTAGCAGTTCGAAAGTATGAAAAAAATGCAAGTAGAAAAATAGGAACCACCTTTGGTGGGAAGGTAACAGCGTTCCATGAGCCTTCGGTGTTGAGTCATGCCGATCACATGACCTCGGAGACATCTTTGGACAGCGCTGGCTCTTCGGCTTTGAAACGGAGATGAGCATCGCCCCCTAGAGTCAGGAATGACTAGCACATATGTGCAAGGGGAACTTTTACCTTTACCTTTACTTTAAAGACTAACATGATGAAAGCAAGTACCAATAGTACATTCCTGTAATAGAATGCAGGAGAGAGAATTGCCCCAAATCGTCCTCTACAGCTTCACTATAAAACCTTTAAAAATATTTTTAGAAAGAGCCCCACCTGAATAGAATAGCAATGCAGAAAGGACAAAAAGGATGGATGGAAGCAATGCAGAAGGACAAGAAGGAAAGAAGAGACAAAGAAGATGGAGACCCTGCTCTCTGCTTCTTCTTCTGCTGCTCCTGAGTCAGCTGTCACCTCAATTAATTTGCAGCAATATAGGAAGATGGGACAGACTCTGTGGTCTTATGTCTATTGGTCCTGCTGCTGCAGTGACGAGAAAGAAGTAGCTAATGGTCCTTCATCCCCACCCCCTCCTTCATCTGTTGTAGGCTGTTTCTATAGACTGCCGGTCAGCTGTTGCCACAGCCAAAGTGATGTTTCCCAGCAAGTTTCCCACTTTAACTGGATTTATCGAGATGGAAGGAACAGAACTGAAAGAATTTCAATGACAGTACAATTCGCTGGTTTAGAATTTTTTTTGTGTGTGTGTGGCACAAAGGAATTTTTCCAATTTCTTTCCTTTGGAATTGGCAAAGAGGTGGCTTTCTTCGTTAAAGACGAAGGTGTTTGCTAGGAGCTATTTATGACAATGTCCCCTGAATGGACTCACAAAGGGGTTGCTTTGGTTGGCCGTGTTGTGCTAGAGCCCTTCAACCCTCTTTCCTTTCTTACTCTCACCCCCAGACTTGCTTAGTTTAAGCATCAGGAAGAAATTACATGTTAGTGAGATTACAGAGATTACAGATTAACAGAGTTGGAAGGGACCTTGTGGGTCATCTAATCCACCCCCTCCCAAAAGACTCTGATGAATTCTTAAACCTAATTAAGCTCTTTCTTAGAGCTTTGGATCTGAGGTGTTGATTAAGGAATATAAAGGCGTTTTGCTGAAGCTTTCCAAGATTTCAGGTTGCGGTTTTTCCAAATCTGCCTGGGGGACTGGTCCCAGGTCATCCGCTGGCCTTTCATGGCTAAGATGTCGCAGTCTCCTGATGTTGGCTAAAAATCAATCAGCCGACTTTCATATAGCTAAGGTGAGACTTGAACTCACTGGCTCCTGCTTTCTAGCCTGGTGCCTTAACCACGAGACCAAACTGACTCTCAATTCAAATTCAGTTCAAAGCAGTTTCCTTTATTGCTTCTTACCTATAGACAGAAATCGTACCAAACTAAGACAGATTACTTGCACCATAAAAGCAGAGGTGCTATTCAGCCCGTTCTCTCCCCACCCGCCCGACATAATGTGCGAGCGCTGCACATGCGCAGAAGGCAGTGCACATGCATGGACGAGGGGCGTGCGAGTGCGCTCACATTTGCCAACCGGCAGGGAAGGTAAGTGAATCCCACCGCTGCAT
The DNA here is from genome assembly GCF_964273705.1 of Natrix helvetica. Classification (NCBI taxonomy): domain Eukaryota; kingdom Metazoa; phylum Chordata; class Lepidosauria; order Squamata; family Natricidae; genus Natrix; species Natrix helvetica. Next base: position 8,358,138 of record NC_138561.1, read on the forward strand.
TAAACATATACACTGGGAATGATTAGGGCCTCCCACCCAAGCTCTGATGCCTCTTGATCCTGTGGAAAACAGCCCCTCCCTCCTGGGAATCCAGGCAACATTCCATCACAGTTTGAGGCTTTAGGAATTGCATCTTCGTTCTATTTCAGAGCAACAGCAGAAGAACTCACAATGCCCCCAGGTTCTCCTAGAAAGGCACCTCTTCACATCTAGCTGCCCTGTGGGAGAAAGGGCACAACTTTAAGAGGAGTTTTTGTCTGCTCCAGCAGGCACCACTTTAGGTTGACATGTAACACAATCCGTTTGCTAAGAACAAAATGTTTTAATGCTGTCATCATAATAAATGATTTGAACCAGGGTTAGTGGAGTGTTACTGGTGCCTTGGTCCCCCTGCTTTGGTGGTAAACTTAAACTAAATTACATGGATAGTTTTAATTAAATTTGAATTGGCTGGGGTTTTATACCATTTTAAAGGCCGCTTGAGACCCTTGAAGTTGCATTTAAAATGGAGTGTTGTAATTAGTGAGTTCTACATTTATTATACTAGTAACTGCACTTTAATGAATTTATTTAGTACTAAACAAAGCTGCTCTAAACAGTTCTGATTACAGAAGGCTGTTAACTTCAGCAGTATATTTATTCTTTCTCTTAATTCTGTATATCTTTGAATTTTTGGTTACTTAAATTGGGACTGGATAATTAGAAAAGGAGCAGGGAGGGAGTGCTTATTAATTCATTTTATATTCAAGGCAGTAAAATTTTCTTTTGTGTGTGCTCACCCTTCTGGAGGAGGAAGGGGAGGAAAAGGAGGAGGAAGAGGAAGAGGAGGAGGAGGAGGAGGAGGAGGAGGAGGAGGAGATGGAGGCTGATATCTGAGTGAAAGGGATAAAGTTGTTTCAGAACATGCATGAGTGCCAATGTTGTCCCTACTGACAACTTCGTAAAGAGAAGTTACTATTTATTCAGTATATCTTATATTATTTGAAGAATAACTTCAACTGGACTCTGATGGTGAATAGAAACAGCACTGCAAGTACAGGAATACCAGATTTAAAAACATGTGGACATGAAGACTGAAATTATTAAAATTTCAAAACTTGGCTGGAGAGATTTGCAAGAAAAGTTCCCCTCCAGGAGAAAAGAGATGGGGACAAACAATAGTTACAAAGGATTGCATTCTGTAGTCCTTCTAGGTGGTTGCTTAAGGTCTTCTGGAGATATCAAGGCTTCAAAAGATTTCTGCCAATATTAATGTCTGGATATTGTATCCCCCCCACAAAAATTTAAGGCGGTTGTATGCGTTAGTCATTCCCAACTCTAGGGGGCAGTGTTCAGTCTGTTTCAAAGCCGAAGAGCCAGTGCTGTCCGAAGTCATCTCCATGGTCATGTGGCTGGCATGACTCAACGCCGAAGGCGCATGGAATGCTGTTATCTTTCCACCAAAGGCGGTTCCTATTTTTCTACTTGCATTTTCACGTGCTTTCGAACTGCTAGGTTGGTAGAAGCTGGGACAAGTCACAGGAGCTCACTCCGTTACATGGCGCTAGGATTCGAACCGCCAAAGTGCCAACCTTTCTGATCGACAAGCTCAGCGTCTTAGCCACTGAGCCACTGCATCCCTTGAGTTTCAATATACAGTCTCTGAATTACAATGGCATTGCAAACACATAAGAGAGATTACTGTATTAGCACTACAAAAAATAGTTTGAAATCAGCCTCTGGGGAAGAGTTCAAAAGTGTTCAGGGAATGGTACAGCGACAGGCTAAATGATTGAGTTAAAATCATCCAATGAGCTTTCTTAGCTGAAACTGAGTCTCCACGTTCTTCACATAGTGGTTTTTTTTTTTTGATTGTTCAAAATGTTTCATATTTTTATACCAGTTAGAAAATAGATTTTTTAAAAAGAAATCTATTCAAATGGCTTAACAATGCATTGATAAATTTGTGCTAAGGAAGAGTAAATGAACACATGCATGTAGCTCTTTGACAACAACACAAAAATGCTTTTTGTTGCATTTTCTGATTTATTATTATTATTATTATTGTTGTTGTTGTTGTTGTCGTTGTTATTTGTTTGAACCCCCAAACATTAAGCAGTCTGAACAATTGTTTGGGTTTTTAAGATGAGCCAAGGTTGTTTAGATGCTTCCATGTAGTTGTCACAACTGATTATGAGAATGCCAACATTCTCCTGCATGATGAAAAATATTGTTGTCTCCCATTCACAATGAATCCCATTCGACCAATTTTGAGGTTGAGAGGACATTCACGTATGTTTGGCATCCATAGATGCATGATTCCACCATTCAGGAAAGCATCTGCTTCTTATGAAAACCATTTATAACTGCTCTTATGAGCCGTGGTGGCACAGTGGTTAGATTGCAGTACTGCAGGCTACTTCTGTTGACTGCTGGCTGCCTGCAATTTGGCAGTTCGAATCTCACCAGGCTCCAGCTTGACTCAGCTTTCCATCCTTCCGAGGTGGGTAAAATGAGGACTCAGATTGTTGGGGGCAGTATGCTGACTCTGTTAACCACTTTGAGAGTCCTGTAAAGCACTGTAAAGTGGTATATAAGTCTGAGTGCTATTGCTATTTCTAAACCAAAAGCATCTATTCCCTCTTTCAGCTGCTCACTGATGAAGTTTGCTTGCTGGATGAAAATGCTAAGAATCCCCTATTCCTATAAGTTATTTACTTCACAGCAACATCTATCTTTACTCTTCTGCATCTTTCATTTTGAACTCTCTCTCTCTCTCTCTCTCTCTCTCTCTCTCTCTCTCTCTCTCTTTGTTGCCTTACAGCTTCTAATAATTTCATTGCCTGTTGCATTTGATTTATGCTGGCCTGACCATGAAGAGGAACTAGTCCAACCTGTCAGTTTGTTTTCTATGGAGGGATTTATGCAATGTGGCTTTCTTTGCTGTATGTTTTTGCCAGGTTTTCTGAAATGTAAATTGGGATTGTCTGTGCATCCTGGATCTCGCAGGGCCTCGCATGATTGCCCCTTGGTTTTGAAGAAGGAACTGTGAAGAACTCATTTGCATCCATATCTATAGCTTGTTTTTGCACCGGTCTAAGAGAAATCAAACACATCTTCATACCTTCCGTCCCATTTGCCTCGTCTCGTGTACCAGTTTTCCCTTCTATCTTTGAACTCTAGAGGCTAAAATATTCCTCTTTTTTCATAGTTTGCATTAAATGAGGTTCCCCTCCTTTTATTAAAGAGTGCCTTCTGTTGTAAAGCCATCAATATGGGCTGATTTAGCTCTTCTAATGTTGCTTGGAAATTAACCTGATGTGTTCATTAGAACTGGGTCTTTGCAGCTCGAAGATTTTAAGAAACTTGTTGGAGGTGGGTTGGGGAGAATAATAATTCTAATGTATTAAGAAATCCTCAACGTTGTTGTCTTCTTTGCATTCCCCATGTTCCCCCCAAGAAAACAAAATCATTTTTACTTTGCATCAATTTCCATTTTTAAGAATATTTGCTTGCATACTTTCATGGACATTTCTCTTAACGGGTTCCTAAAATGTTTTATCTGCATTTTGTTTGTGCTTCTGTTTTATATACAACCCATCCTGATTATCTGTAGTCGTGATAGCCCCATAATAAACTGAGTGGTACGGTGGCCTAGAGGTGGAGCTCTCGCCTCACAATCAGTAGCCTGTGAGTTCGAACCTAGGTAGAGGCAGATATTTCTCTCTCTGGGCACACTGAGAATATACCTGCTGAACAAAACTCCGCATTGGCAAGAGGAAGCGACAGGAAGCCAACATTCTGCTGTTCAGTTGCCCAAACTCCATCCTACAAGGGATTATGGAGTTGTTAAAAGATGATGATGGCCCCATAATAACAGGCTTTTCAGATCTGTGTTGATAATTAGACATCAGACCTTGGTATACATATAAAACGTTCTGCGTCTACCTTACTCATTTGCAAAATGGCAGATAGCTGTGGTTCATTGATAACATTTTTTTTAGAAAGAGGTAGTACTACCCTGTTTCCCAGAAAATAACACCCCCCTGGATAATAAGCCCAATCAAGCTTTTGAGCATGTGCACTAAAATAAGCCCTCCCCTGAAAATAAGCCCTCCCCGAAAATATTGCCACACAGTAGCAGCCATGAGGTGACCACACTCTCCACCTCCTGCCCCTCAAAAATAATAAGACCTCCCCGAAAATAAGGCCAAATGCTTTTTTTTCAGGGGTCAAAAGAAACCCTGTCTTATTTTTGGGCAAACATGGTAGACTGTCAGCATAATGGGCGTGTAGATGGTGTTCTTACTTGCTCAGTTGAAGCAGATCTTGCACTGTCAACTTGGTTCCTCTTGGTAGTTGTTCTTCCTCAGAGTATTGTTTGACAGGTGGTGGAAGATGTCCTGGTTGCGCCATGAGGCTGATACAAGTAGTCCTTGCCTTGCAACCATTCATTTTGCGACCATTTGTTCAAGTTACAGCAGCGTTGAAAAAAGTGACTTCCAATTGATTCTCGCACTCATGGCTGTTGTGGTGTACCCACTTGATCAAAGTTTAGTGTTCGATGATTAGCATGTATTTACGAGGGATGTATCATCATTGGGGGTCATGGCTATCTTCCCTGCTGGTTTCTGACAAAGTCAATGGGGGAAGCCATATTTGCTTAATAGTTATGCGGGCTGCATAACAATTCAATGAATTTCTGAACCAACTATGGCAAAAAAAGGTTGTAATTGGGAGCAAAACTCACTTAACAACCAACTTACTTTTCAGTGGAAATTCTGGACCCAAATTGTGGTTGTATGTTGAGAACTATCTGTACTGTACTCTACTGACTTCTCTGGTCCATGTTGTTCTTTCAGTGAATGTTTGTGTGACTCACTGTGGAAGGAAGAGAGAGAGATGATGACAATAAGCTTGGGATACTCCCCCCAATTCCCATACACTCATGCCCTTAGTGTTGTGGTCCACCAGTGGCCTGCAGAGCTGGCAGCAGCATCGGACAGTGAGGAGGTTGGGGAAGAACATGGGTCAATCCTGGAGTCTAGGAAAGGCTCTGATGGGGCTCTGTGTTGGAGGCAGAGAGGGGGCCAGGGTCATCTGGGAGTTATGTGCTGACTCTGGAATCTCCAGAATTGGACAGCAGTTATTTAGGCTATATTTATTTTTTAGCATTACTTATATATCATCATGTTTCTCAAGGAACATGCTCAGTTAGGACAGAGTTGTACAGTGATGCGGTTTATTTGTTTTTTGACTGAGATGGGCCAATCTTTCCTTGCACTGTGTAACTCCAACATAAAGCTTTGAGATTTGATTTTTCTTTTGACTGAAATGCTAATCAGGGGGATGCAGCCACGGATTTCTTACCAGTAAATTGAATTCTGATCACATCTTTCTTGCTGACAACATTATTTGTTTTCATTTTACAGTTATAGCAGTAAAAATATTGTCAACCATATCATTACAATGTTTAAGTACTTAAAATGTAGGCTAACCCATAAATATAATAACGGAAGGCGTGCAAGCATATAAAAAAGCTTTGGCAAATTTTTGTTTGTAACTTGGACTAAATCTTTTCACCAAGGGATTGATTGAACATAAGGAGTAAAGAAAGGTTGAGACCTACTGTTTAAAAGTATGTATTGAGTTTTCTATGTTATATTTTTACATATCTTGGCTCCAAACCAACTTGGAGCCTTATGCATATTGTTTTGAAGATAGATGGATTTGACAAAACGCATAGGTACTATATGTAAATTTGCAGTTTGGTTTCACTTGTGAATTCAGGAAATGCAAATAATCAGGTGGGCATTAAAATGTGAAATTAATGCTCTCTTTCTTCAAGTTCTGCTTAAGATTATAGAATCATGGAACCATAGGACAGGAAGGAATGGAGGGGGGTGTTCTAGAATAGAATAGAATAGAATAGAATAGAATAGAATTCTTTATTGGCCAAGTATGATTGGACACACAAGGAATTTGTCTTTGGTGCAGATGCTCTCAGTGTACATAAAGAAAAATAAAATAGAATACATTCATCAAGAATCATAAGATACAACACTTAGTGATAGTCTTAGGTTACTAATAAGCAATCACATTTTACTAGGAAACAAATAAAACAATATATTTTTTTAAAGATACAAGCAACATGGTTATAGTCATAAGTGGGAAGAGATAGGTACTAGGAAAGAAGAGAAGAAGAATATTTTAACAAATATTATTATTCGTTAAATTTATTTTATAGTGAAAGGGAAATAATAATAGAAATGTAAACATAAGACTAGCAAAGCAATTAAACAATACAAATAAACAAGGAAAGTACAATAATATGAATTTAAAAAGTCCAGCCCCCTGTTGAAGCCATGAGATCTTACATCATCCTGACAAATGGCTCTCCAGTCTATGCTTGAAAACCTCCAGCAATGGAGCACTTACAAGGAGACAAACTGTTCTTCTGATGAATTGTTCTCACAGTCGGGAAATTTCTCCTTAATTCTAGGTTACATCTCTCTTTTAACAAGCTTCCATCCGATTACTTCTTGTCCTGCCCTCAAGTGCTTTAGAGAATAAATGGACCCCTTCTTCTTTATGATAGCACCTAAAGTAGTGGAAGACAGCAATTGTGCTACCCCCCAATCCTTCTCTTCACTAGGGTAAACGTACCTAATTTTCTTACTCGTAAGGTTTCACACAGGTATCAAACTCGCTGTGTCACATTGCTGTCCTGTGACGTTTTGCGATGCTTTTTCCCTTCACGGAGCTGGGGTGGGAGTGGCCTGCATATGACCCACCCAGCACATGGGCCACCAGTTTGACACTCCTGCTTTATCATCTTTCTTGCTCTTCTCTGCACACTTAATCCTTCTTTATTCTTTTTAAATTAACTCTGTTGCTCTTTGATTATTAATCCTTCTCATTCTAACGGGTGCACACATTTTGAAGAGTTAAAGACTATAGTTGTCTCTTAGGCTCCGAATCCCACCCAGTTCATAACCCATTAAAATTAGGCTAACTACAATGAAAAACAATTCTATCTATGTCACATAACTGCCTCCTTGCATTTATCCACATGTGTGATATTCAGTTGCAGCTGCTCTTTGAAGTAGTTAATTGTGGAAGACCAGAGAGGTAAATTCCTCTGGGTTATCGCAATGGTTATATGGGTATCTTCTTCTTGATGTAGACATGATGGCACAAGCAAAATGAGGCAATAAAATGGATAGATATTGCAGACAATATTGATAAAACAATCATGGAGAAAGAAAACGAATACATCAGAACTAAGCTGTAGACACAAGAGAGGGATTAGTGCATAGAAAAAAAACCTGAATCTATCCCCTTATATTATTAGAGTCAAGGCAGTAACACATATGAACTCTGACATGAAAATATCCCTTTTTACCTATGAATTCACTCAGTGGATTAAAGCAAACCAGTTAATGCCACAGTATTGGGTCAGGACAGAAATTAGGACTGTTTTAAGATTATCACGGGGCAAGTCACTGATAGGAAGCAAAATCATACAGATTTCAGTAAGATCAATTTAATTGTAGTTGGGTTAGATAAATACGAAACCTTGACAGATGTAATAGGAATTCAACAGCATCATTTTAGTGAACTGAGGAATGAGGGTTTCTCTGAAAACTTTGAAAAGCTTCTTCTAGATTTCTCTTCAACTAAGTTAGGGGTCTATAACTTTAAACACTCAAAGAGCCATTGGCATCCATTTCCCACAGAAAAAAAACCACCGAGAGCCACAAAACCTGGACAGGTGTGGCCAACTCGACGTCACTGACTCCCACCCGGTCATATGACCACCCAGCCATGCCTACCCAGGTTTTGTGACTCTAGGTGTTTTCTGTAGGAAACAGGTATCACTCTCTCTCTGTCTCTCTGTCTCTCTCTCCCCCTTTCCTTCCCTCCCTCTCCCTCTCCCTCCCTCTCTTCTCTCTCTCCCCCCCTCTCCCTCCCTCTCTCAAACCTCAAACCTGAAAGATGAGTTAGAAAAATATAGTTAGTAGTTGTGGTAAGGATTGCAATATGAAATCTACTTTAAAAACAACAACAACAGAACAATATTTCATAATAGCCATTATTTTATGAATATAAGTTTTTGTTCCAAGCTGAAGTAGTCTCAGTGACTTAATTCTATAATGTTGTTTTGCTGTTTTTTTGCATCTTACCCCCCACTTCATGGGAAGGACTTTGAATCTGTCTTGGTTATTGATTGTTGACCTTCTGAGTGTCATTGGTATTGCACAATGTTCATTGGCTATTGACCGATGATATTTAATGCATTGAAAAGGCTCAATCACCTTATGTCATGGGTTTTCAAGTTTGTGCCATGTGTGGCATCTCATAACACATTAGTATGACCCAATGAAAACTCTGATTTCAGAGGCGGAACAAATATTTTCTTTAATATCACCAGTCCTGTCCATCAAATTGTGTGACAATAATCCAGGAATGGAATTTAAATGCTACATGGCAGCAATTTGCCTTATAAAGGAACCATTACTTTTGTGGTCAATATAATATCCACTAATACTCAGTGTATAAGAGTAAGGTCTTAGACAATAAATAAATAAATAAATAAATAAATAAATAAAGGTCTAGAAAATAAATAAATAGCTATCTATCTATAAGCTGTTTCATTTCTAAATATATTCTTAGGGGTCAAACCAGTTCTTTACTTACCTTTGCTACCGTTTCGCAAATGTGAGCACATGTGCCACCTCCGCACATGCGCAGAGCATCAAAAATGGACGTGATTTTTTTGTCCACTAAATGTGTAAGCCCAATGCAAATCGAATTGCAGCAAAAGAAGAATAGGTAAATCTCACTGAAGAGAAGCAAAAATGTTTTTTTCTCATCACTTTCTTACTAGCACTGATCAGGAAATAAAAATATATCAGAGAAAGAAGAGTTGAGTTTACTGTGCATGAGTTAAGAGGAGTTAAAAGAATCCAAGAATAGGGGGCACATGAACCAGGCACAATCAGTTTCGAATCAATGATTTGCATTTGCAGTCTGATTGAGTTTGGACTTCCATTTCAACTTGGAAAGTTGATTTAGCTAGTTGAGCAGAATCATTGAATTACATTGTTCTGGTTTAGACTTCATAATTCTAACGAGATGTTTGTGCACATAGATGTCTGAATTGTTTGAATCAAAGATATCCCAATTTGTTGATTCAAACCAGTTTGCCAATTGGAGATTCAATCAAATTGGCTTCAGATTAAATGTGCACATCAAATGCAACCTTCTCTAGACACCACAGGGAGATGCCTCCTGTTGGAAGGGCCACAGTTGTTCACCCATCTCATTCTCCTCCCTACTCATTCCAGGCCACGATCTTTAACACCAAACTCTGATATATCTGGTGTAGTAAAATGCAGTACACATCAGCATCAGGTATCCTTGAGCAACCTACTGTCAGTTTGTTGCAAAAATCAAATCCAGAAAGCACACACAGATAACTGATTCAGCAGGATTCATTAACTTCTTTATATACACATGAATAAATGTACAATACCAACATCAGATTCTTCCAACATGGTAGAGAGAAGAGATTGTAAGCAGGTTCAAACACAGGCAGGCTTTTCAGAGAATGAATTTCTTTTAGTTTCAGTTCAGAGCTAAGCCACACTTAGATTCCTTGCTTACGTTTCTGTTTCCAAACAGCCCTCATTGGCTGACTTAGTTGCTATGTCTATTCATTGGCTGACCTTGCTACCATGTCTCCATTCCAGTTCATGAATATTCTGACACCTACTCATGAACAATCAATATTAGACCACGGTGTGTTTCAGCCCAACAGTATAGTTAAGATGGTTCTGTTAAGGTCATTTTGTTTCTTAGTATGAATATCCCATAGATCCTGTTTAAGTGGTTATTTGATTTATATCCTGCCTTTATTATTGTATAAAGGTGAAACATAGTAGAGATGGCTTCTAATTTTAAAATGCTGAGCATCTAGCAACTTTGCAAATGGTAACAACTTAAATTGTAGCTGGACATATGCAACCCATATGTAAACTTCACCAAGTAGGAAAGCTACTTGGAATTCCTACTAAATTAAAGATGTCATCAAGGAGCCTGATGGGAAAAATCTAGTGAAGGAACCACTTTGGGTGGTTCTCCTTGGTTAGCCACATTTTTCTCTGTGCTGTGAAAAAAAAAGAATGAGCACTGAAAGGGTTACAGCTAGCTTCGTAAATTCTGGCATAAATCAGAAAGGATTTCAAAAGTACAGTTTGAATGGATTTATATGGATTGATTGATTGATTAAACTTGTTTTAATTATACTCATAAATGTCAAGCAGTTTTATTAAGTAGTAGAATGAGCATTTATTCTAGCCAAATACCTATTCAGAATGTTTTGTAATTTCAGAACAATGGGCAAATGAAACATTTTTTAAAAAAAATAACACAGAGCTAGTAGAGTATCTATCTGTCTGTCTTCCTGCCTGCCTGCCTACCTACCTCTCATTTATCCATCCATCCATTTAACATCCATCCATCAATCTATCCAACCCTTTATCTCTCATCCATCCTGCCATCCATCTATTCAGGGTGAAATGATACCACACCAGTTCGCCCGAACCAGTAGTAAAAAATGCTACTGGTTTGGGCAAACCGGTATTTCCAACAATCAGCTGGGTGACGATCAGCTGTGACATGCGATTTATATTAGCTAGAATTGTCGTATTTCCTGGTTTCTAGCTAATCTGAATCGGCTGGCACAGCAGATCCTCCCCCCCTCGCTGTTCTACTTACCTTTGCAGACTCGGAAGGCTTCAAAAATTTTCTTTTTTAGTGCTGTGCGGGCATGCTTCAGGTGCACATGCACCAAAGCGCACGCTTGATAGCAGACTCACCAAACCGGTAGCAGACTTCAGAGGATTACACCGCTGCATCTATCATTCTATCTCTCATCCATCCATCCATCTATCCATCTATCCATCCACCCACCCACCCATCTACCCACCCACCATCTCTACCTACCTACCTAATATACAAGAATTAGGAGATGTTGAGGAAAACCATGGTAAATGTGATTAATGTGAGTGGAAATAAGACAATAAGACATTTGACAGAATTTACTGTTTTAGGTTTTCAGTATGTTGATGAATCTGGAGTCAGAAAACATCAGAAAGTCAACAAAGGTTAAAAGAATGTCCAGGTTTCCTCTTATTGAGCTGTCATCAATTTTATCACTAGAATCACTCCCAGATTCTATGTGAAGAGGCTGGAAAGGAAGAACCTGACTCCTTCCTCTAATTAAATTCCAATCTTTTGCCCAAATGGCTGAAAGGGCAACTGTCTTAAACCTTTGAACTTTATTTGTAATACAAAGCTTCAATTAGATAAAAGACAATAATTAGCAAATCTTTTATCTTTGGGCATAATTAAATCTTTAAGAGAAGACATTTTAATCAATGGCTTGTAATGACAAGTTCATAAATTAATTAATCCCACCAATGAGAGTCTGGCAAAGATCAATGGATGTTAAAAGAGATTCAGGATGAGGGCACACTGCTATAGCTACACTGTAACGCGATTCAATTTGGTTTAAAGATTCCTTTCTCCAAAGTATTAGCTAGTTGAAAAGCTGAATGCATTCTGTAAAGGGGACTCACTAAATATTCAGCTCCATCTGAACAATAAACATTGATGCTTTCCCTCAGCTGGAAGTCTAAAACATTTCAATGGATGCTTTGAATATTGAAAATACGTTTTGAAAGCCTCTCCTTTTCACTTTGCTCGTTCGTTTTTCATTCCCAATGCAGATCTACACATCTTCACACCATCATGCCAGTAACCAAGGCAGTAACTTGCCGGCAAGTATCTCCCCAAAAATAAAAACTGAACCTTGTCTTCTTTTCTCAAGTTATGATTCCCAGCCTGACATGTATCTTAATGTTTTGATGATGATGTGTCATCAAGTCATTGTCAACTCTTAGCAACTACCTACATAGATTTTTCTCCATGAGGATCTGGCCCCCAACTTGATTCTTCAGCTCTTCCAACAATGTAATCATCACTACTGAAACTAAATTTATCCACCTTAGATCCAACCCAGAACTAAAAAGAAATTTCCTGATGGTTAGAAAAATTAATCAGTAGAACAGCTTTCCTCCAGAAGTTGTGGGTGCTCTCATCACTGGAGGTTTTCAAGAAGAGATTGGACAACCATTTGTCTGAAATAGTACAAGAAGATTAAACTAGAAGACTTCCAAGGTTCCTTCCAACTCTTTTATCCTATTACCTCGCTTCTTCTCTTTCCTTCTACCTTTCCCATCATCAGAGCCTTCTCTAGGGAGTTGGGTCTTTGCATAATGTGTCCAAAATAGGATACTTTGATCCTGGACATTGGTACCTGCAGTGTGAACTCTTGGTTGATTAATTTAATGATCTGTTGGTTTGTTTTCTTGGCTGTCCATGGCATTCTCAGCAATCTTCTCGAACACCAAAGTTCAAAAACATCACTGCTCTTATAATCACTGCTTTTATAATCCGAGTCCCTTCGGGGAGAGGGAGCGGTCTATAAATCTAATAAAACTTAAACTTATTCACATATCTCCAGAGTTTTGGAAACATGAGGCCCTCTTGAGTTTAATAGCCAACAGGACTTAAAAACTAAGCAGCTAGTTATTTTCAGATAAAGCTAGGGCCGTTTTTGTGATGGCAGCCTAGTTCTGTCCATTCTGCTGATGTGACATGCAACATCACAAGTACTGTATGTACAAAAACCTGGCGGGGAAAAAAAAGGAAATATATAAAGATTCCTTCAAAGTCAGTCAAGCCAACTGTCACCATACATTTCTGAGAAGTCTTAACAGGATGGAAAGAATAATTTTTTGTGGAAAGAAATGCACTAAAAGCCAAAACTTGTTAATATGAGCACTGTATCCAAAGGTCAGTATCAATGTTTCAGAATAAACACACACACACACACACACACACACACACACACACACACACACACACCAGAGTCAGGGCAAAACTGCCTTGAATATTTTTAGGCCTTTCCATCCCCTACAATTATAAATAAAAACAAAACACATAGATGGCATTTATAAAATTTGAGATATTAACTGTCAGAACAGAATCTTGTGGGATTGACAGAAAGGTGAATCTCTCTCCAACTACTTGACACAAAACATTCATAAGCGACTTCCAGTAGAAGTTCTTGGGAGGTGATATCGAAAGTGATTTGACAAGCAGCTTTCACTGATATCTTTTACTCCAGTCAAAGTTCCCTAAAGTTGCCAAAAAAGTTTGCAACATGACATGGGACAGTGCTATTCAAAGTAAAGGCAATTTCATAGTCACTTTCAAAGAAATGTCAATTTCAAACTCTTATTTTTCCATCTTCAGTTTACTGTATAATATTCTTGCATTTTCTCTTCTTAGAAAAAACCCCATGTGAAAATCCTCATACATTTTGTATGCACATTACACCATGTACAGTTTTGCCTTTTCTCCAAATATTTTTTCCTCTTTTAGCTAAGGTTTTCCCATCTATTGCTTTGACTACAGTAATATGTTTTTCATTGCTCTATTTCCAGTCAATTATTACTCAATGCGTTTCAGTGTCGGGCAGATAAAATTTCCTGCATTCTCTCTCTACCAATTCTGCATTACACTGATGAAAGAAAATTTGCTTTAAAAATTAATTCAGGAGGAAGAAATTTTTGAGAAATTTCCCTTGTGCGCATATGAGGAATGTGTTTTCCCCCTTGGTTTTGCTCAGGGTGGAAAGGGTGAAATGAGATTTTAAAAAGCAAAATAAGATAAAAGCAAAAATAATATAAAGCAAAACTGTCAGGCACAAAGAATCAGAACCACCTGTTAGATAGCAGCATAGAAGACTTATTCAAGAATAAGATACACAAGAATCTAGTCAACTAAAGTTCAGCACTAAATTGGCATCAGATAAGGGTCAATGGAATTCATGAAGGGTTGAACCAATTGTGGCAACCTAACGTCTCTAAGCTGATGACATGCTTAACTCCACCACCCAGCTCTGCCTCTCTTTTCCTACAAAATTTATTTTAAAAAGTTTATAAATTGGATCAAAGAGAATCTGAAGGAAGGTGCTCTCATATCTGTATCCATTCCTTGACCGAGAGCAGATAATCAGAAATGATGGAGATATCTGTATCAAAAAAGCAACAACAGGAGCATTTTTTTCATCACCTCTGAGAATAAGGTGATCCAAAACACAACACTGAGAGAAATCTAATATAAATTTTCAAGCAACCTAAAACTAGAAACACAGAAGTCTTTTTCATCCAAGGTGAACCCTAGGCACATGGAACCAAGTTTAAGCCATGAGTGGATCAAAGTTAATTGTTGCAAAGTCTATTTACAGGAATCTCATCTGACTGACTGCATTCTCTTGGCAAAGGTCAGATAAGGCTCCAGAGACTTACAGAGTAAGGAAAGGCCTGCACCACTTTCTACTGTGCAAGGATTCTAAGCTTAGCCCCCTCTTCACATCACCCCCATCCTAGCTGGAGATTCCACCACATTTTCTCAGAAATTGAATTGCACACAGTGTTAGTACAACTAACTTCAACTCTGTCTTTCAAACCGATTGAATAATATGTTTCTCTTAATGCTGGGATCCAGTGCATAGCTCCATAAAATATTAATCCTCTCCATAATGGACCACCCCGTCTTAGGGATTCTAGGACACCTCTATAAGACACCCCTAAATCCTATTTTACTATTTTCCAGCATCAGGCAGATATGATTTTACTCTTTTTATCTTGCTGTACAAGTTGAACTTCGGTCTGATGACCCCCCATTAAATTTTCTTAGCAATAATTTGGTAATGGGTTTGAGATTTTTTTTTTAACTCTGTACATAACCTAGTGATCTTCTACCCATGCTCTGACACTACGCAGCATTTTGGGAGATCCACCAATGATATCCAGATGGTGATACTTCCCATGAAATATCTTAAACATCATCAATTGGTAATTTCCCCCTTCCTCCCCCCAAAAGGAAATGCTGTGGTGTATTTTTTCCCATATTAAGGAAGAGGTGGAAGAAATGGAATTGAATGGGACAAAATGGAATGGAACAGAACAGTACAGAACAGATAGGATGGGATGGGATGGGAAAGGAAAAGAAAAGATAGAATGAGACAAGATACAATGGAATGGAACAAGGTGATTGAGAACAGAACGGCACAGAATAATGGAAGGCAGAACAGAAAATAATAAAGAAGATAGAATGAGAAAAGATAAAATGAGAGATGATACAATGGAATTGAATGAAATAGAAATATGGAATGGAAAACTTAGAATAGATTCAAATAGAATAGAATAGAACGGAACAGAATAGAACAGAATAGTGGAATGGAGACTAGGATAGGATAGAATAATAGACCATATTTTCTTTCATATAGAAAGCTTTGAAACAGCCTTGGCATTAGACTGCCGTCTTCTGATGAAGATTAGAATGGCAGCTTCTTTAAAAAATGAAAAAAAAAAATCTTGCAGTTGTAATTCCTCCCAAAGGATAACATTTTTATTTTAATTTTAGCATAAATGCAAGTTAAGAGGCTTCATTGCGATGTCATAAATTTCCTGAGAGTAGCTGCAGGTAATTTTAACTAGATAGTATTTAGGGCTGTCCTTTATTGTTTGTTAATGTCTTTGCATCCTGTTTTGGGGACTATGCAGAAAGGAACCACAGTATTCAAATATGAAACATAGAGTTAAACATGCCAGGAAGAGTGAGAGGGTATTTAAGTCTCCAAGTGTGGAGCAAAGAGTGAGAATGACAAGAAGATAGATTTGGAGTTCAGAACGGAACAAAAGAAAAGGATGAAAATTAGTAACTGAGCCAGCAGTTCGTTAATGAAATTGCAATCTGTTAGTCACTTTCTCAGTAAGAAATTTCAGACTTCCAAGAAGTCCTGGGAAAATTTCCTAAGAAATTTAGTTTAAAAGCAACCACGGAAAAGAAGAAACTATTTATCTAGGTTAGGAAAAGCTAATTATCTGAAAGAAGAAACAGAGGAATTCCAAATTTCAGGCTGCTTAGATTAAAAAAAGGCAGAAGGTAGGTTAAATAGTTCTGTGGGTTAAGATGCAAAACAGAACTGGATTATTTTGCACAGCAGCTGAGAATAAATGGTTGGGAAAGTTTGCTACTTTATTTAAAACAGACAAGACATTAAAACAAACCACCAGATGGCACTGTTTCCCTTGGAATTAATGGATCTCAGCTTGGGTCAACCAAGGTCTGCTTGGATGACTAGTATGATCTAGAAATGAGAGATTGAGGAATAATATTAGTTAATTAAGAGGCAGCCCAGGAAGTCCATTTATAATCACGACTGGACTGAAGTGAGGGAGCCTAGAAGGAAGAACAAACATGAGACAGACAGAACAACAACAACAACAAAAAGACAGAGTAGTGCAGAAACCTCAAAAAGGACAGAAAGAGAAGAGATTCTAGACCTTGGCCTGATTCACACATGCAGGAATGTGCAATCCTTGCTGAGTGTTTGGCTTGCAATGTAACGGTGCGTGAGAATAACCTTGGGAGAACTTTTCAAAAGACTACTGGGCTTTCTTGGTTCCCCCCACCCCCTTGAAAACCTTTCTTTTCTCATTCAAGAAGCAATTTTAATCTATGTTAAAATTGAGCAGCCCTCTCTCAACGGAGGGGGAGGGACACGACACTCTCCTGTCTACAACACACCCAGGGGTGGGCTGCTGGGGGTTTGCAGGGGTTCGGGAGAACCTCTAGCTAAGATTCTGTGCAGTTCGGAGACCTCCCCCCCCCCAAAAAAAATAATCCCACTCCTGGCTGACTCAGAGTGCCAACGATGCAGATGACTGCAAAGAATATAAATCCTTCCATCCCACCACCCGTCGGTCAGAACTGATGAAGCTTCTTGGATGAGAAGCAAAACGTTTCTAAGAAAGAAAAGGGGAAAAAAAAAGACACTCCAAGAAAGTCCAATTGCTTTTTGAAAAGCACCTTTGGGACAACCATAATCTGGAATCTCCTTAGAAACCTTGGGAGAAAGGAGGAAGAACCGCAGTCTAGTGCGATAAATGAAATTTGACTCTGAAGGAGAATCAGAAGGGAGCCTCCCTGGTTTATGGGAGAGTAAAAGCAAAGTGTGAAAGCACAGGAGGGATGCTTTCACACTTGCTAGATTCTGCCAGTGTAACCTTACCCTAGGTGTACTTCTTGTCTGGACTACCACCCAACTATTCTGTTCTGTTCTGTTCCGTTCCATTCTTAAAAACCTCCAGTGATGGGGCACTCACAATCTCTGAAGACAAGCCATGTCTCCGATTGTTTTCCTTAGTTCTAGCTTCTCTCCTTGATTAGTTTCCACCCGTTACTTCTTGTACTGACTTGTGGTGCTTTTGTTGTGGTCCGCTGGCGGACTGCGGAGCTGGCAGCAGAGTCGGACAGTGAGGAGGGTTGGGGAGGAACATGGGCCAGTCCTGGAGACTGGAGAAGGCACGGATGAGGGCTCTGCGTCGGAGGCAAAGAGCGGGCCAGGGCCATCTGGGAGTTATGTGCTGCCTCCAGATGAGGACAGCAGTGAGGCGGAAGTGGCTCCCCCTGTTCCCAGTGCATGCATGTGCAGAGCTGCCAGAAGGCAAGAATAGTTAAAACAGAAGGGACGACTCGGGAATAAGGTTTGGAGGTGATTGGCCCCTCCCATAGGACATAAAGGAGGAGCAAAAGCACACGAACCGTTGCAGGAAGCAATTTGGTTCATGCTGGTCAGTGTACCTTCTGAAAATACGTTTGGACTCTGCTCCGTGTGGCCTTGCCAAGCTAATTGCCAATTAAGTCTTTGGCAGTGTTTCAAAGAAGATAAAGGTGGGTGCTTATCAGCCTTATCCCGAAGGACTTTGGCAGCCTACTGTAGGACTCTTTACAACTATTTGGGACTCATTACGGGCTGTGAATGAATATAATTCACAGCCTTTGAAATAAAAAGAGGGTCTTTGGGCTTCATCTTGTTCATTTCACTGTATCAGGAAGCCTAGGTCAGAACAGCTTTGGCGAATAGATCAACCCACTCCTCTCTCTGACAGCCCCTCAAATATTGGAAGATGGCTATCATGGTCTACTCCTAGTCCTTGTCTTTGAAACAAAACCATCCCGGAACACGGCAATGATAAACTATGTCCATCTTGTTGCCAAGAAAACAACACACATCTCTCTGTGAAGATGCTTATCATATCGTAGACCTTATCAACATCTAAAGATGGTTTATATTATCCAACTTTTTTTTTCTGGCAAGAGGTGAGATGTTTTCAACTCAGTACTGACTCCTTGCAACTTCTTGGATAGATCTGTGGGTTTTCTTGGCAACATTTTCAGAAATGGTTTGCCAGTGCCTCCTTCCTAAAGCAGAGAGAAAATAACTGGTATAAATTCATCCAGCTGGTTTCTACACACACAAATCTACCCACCTTCCAGGTTCCCTGATATAACAGTTCTAGAACTCTGTCTGGTTTCCACAGACAATTTGCTAAGCCCCTGTGGTGCAGTGGTTAGGGTGCAGAGCTGCAGGCAAGTTCTGGGGACTGCTGTCTGACTGCAATTTGGCAATTCAAATCTCACCAGGCTCAAGATTGACTCATCCTTCCTACCACCCCTCTGATGTGGGTAAAATGAGGACCCAAATTGTTGGGGGCAATAGGCTGACTCTGTAAAACCCCCTAGAGAGGCTGTAAGGGACTGTAAAGTGGTATATAAGTCTAACTGCTATTGCTATTGCTGAGCTGGTAATGTAGAAATGAGTGTACTCATATTTTTTTAAGTAGAAAAATAGTGTCTGCATTCATGGATGTTGTTAAGAATGAAACAGAATAGAGAATTTTAAGTTGCTTGGATTTACATATTTTTGAGCTGCACCTGCTGTTTCAGGACTTTGGTAATTATGCTTCGGGATAGGCCTGATGGAATGATTTTTATTGGTAACTTATAACATGTATTTACATGACAAAACAGATAAAAAGGGCCCCTTTTGTGCGTTTGAGTGCAATATGGAAGGAGATCCTTTAAAAAAAAATGCATGATACAGACAAAGGACAATATATTACAGCTTGCTTCAGGATACAGAATATAGAATAACCGAGTTGGAAGGGACCTTTGAGGTCTTCTAGTCTAATCCCCTGTTTGAGCAGGAGACTCTGTACTGTTCCAGACAAATAGCGGTCCAAGCTGTCCATTTCTGATCAATAGTTGACCCACAACATCCAGAGGCAAGCTGTTCCACTGATTAATTTTTCTCACATTCAGGACATTTCTTCTTAATCCTAGGTTGAAACTCTCTTGGATGAGCTTCTTATCATTTTTTTTTAGAATTTTATTTTATTTTCTATTCTTTTACACACCATTTTAAGTATACATTCACATAATTCTTCTTCTTCTTTACATTTATCATTCTTATACATTTATTATTTTATTTAATAGGTTATAATATATAGTTTGGGTTGCTTTATTTACCATCTCTTCCTCCTGTTGTAGCACCACCTTATTTTCCCTTCCTCCTCTCCTTTCCCCTCCCTCTTCCCTTCCCTTTCTCCTACTCCTACTCTTCCTCTTCCCCTTCCTACCCTCTCTCCTTCTCTTCCTCTCCCTTCCATCCTCCTCTTCTTACTTCTTACTTCTTTCCCCTATCTCCCTTTCCTTCTCTCCTCCTCTCTCTCTCTCTCTCTTTGTCTTCTATTATTGTAGGTGTCTCTTTCAGGTCTCAGTTTATGTTTCCTTGGGATGGTATTTCCGCAAATGCAAATATAATTTGATATCATTTCTTATTCCCTTACCTTCGCTAATCTATCCTAACTATAATCCCCCCTTTTTCTGTCTCGCTCTTAGATATATACTTATATATTTAATATTTTCTTTTCTGTTTTCCCCTTATCTATAGTTGTCTCTGGAGCAGGCATATGAACATGCTAGTTTCTTTGGAAGTAGTTCAGGCAAACGCTCTTAAAACTATTTTGCTTTTTATCCTGATCTCCTGGAATGGAAATTGTTCAGAGGAAGGGAATCTGTGACAGAGGTGGTCTTTTTTTGTTTTATTTTTGCAAAGCTGACAGTTCTGTCCATATGTGTTGTGGGCCACCAGCGGCCAGCAGAGCTGGTGGCAGATTCGGACAGTGAGGAAGTTGGGGAGGAACATGGGCCAATCCTAGAGTCTGGAGAAGGCTCTGATGAGGGCTCTGTGTTGGAGGCAGAGAGGGGGCAATGGCCGTCTGACAGCTATCAGCTGCCTTCAGAGTCAGACATCAGTGGGGCAGAAGAACAGCTGGAGCCTGTTCCCGATGTGCTCATGCGCAGAGCTGCCAGGAGAAGGGAACAGCTAAGGAACAAGAGCCAACTCAGGAGTAAAGGCACAGGTGGACGGTGAATGTCCCCTCCCATAGGGAATGGGAGCGAAAGGGAAGAGGAGTTTGCAGGAGACAATTAGTTCTATTCATTAGGGTAAAGATCTGTTCCTGACTTCTTGCCAAGTAATTGCTGCTACAGCGTGGCATTTGGAAGATATTGGCCAGGCAACCCTCCCAAGTCTGATAAAGGTCTGTAGTTGTGAAATCCCATGAAGGACTGTTTGCCGGGACTTTGCTGGAGAGGAATTCCCTTTAACCTAAATAAAAGAGGTTTCATTGGGATGAGGAGTCTGCTTCGTGATCTTGGGAAGCCTAGGTCAGAACAATATGCACCATTCATGACAACTGCTTAGTCCATTCTTTTAATCTTTACATTATACTAGCTCTTTGCAAATTCCACTTCTTTTGTAACTTGAGTTTAAATTCAGTTTGGCTGAAATTCCAGCCTTCTTTGTCATCTTACATTTTCTAGCTTACAATTGGGTTATTACATTTGGGAAAGGTAGTTACATATGATGTGAGACGTGGATATAAACCCTTTTATATTAATTGGTCCCACATTATATGCTGGCAGTCCAACAGAAAGAGAAATTGCTTAAAGTAAGTTTCAGCAAATAGTAAGCCAAGAGTTGAGATGCTAAGTCAAGCAGAATCCAGAAAAATGGAGAAGAGCACGAGAAGCGTCAACCTGAGGCCTTCAAATCCATCATTCTGCATCAGAATTTTTCAACCTTGGCAACTTTAAGACATGTGGACTTGGGGAAGTTCACAAGCTTAGATGCCAAGATATGAGAGAGATTAAATCTTAAATAGATTTGCATGATCCTAAATAGTTTTTCTTGGCAGATCAGTCATTATTGAGTTTCTCCCAAGGGAACCAGATCTGAAGTGACAGAACTGACAGATCCCAGGAGAAGTTGAGTAAACTACCTTCCATCTTTCTAGTGCAAAATATTTGTGCAAGCTCTGTATATTTTCTAAATCTTTACTCCCTGCAAAGAGATGTTACGAGTGGCAGAAAATCACCCTAAATTTCAGATTTTAAACTTTTGAGTCCTAAGGGCAGATGACTCCTCTGAGTATTGTTTTTCCTTTTCTCTGTTTCCAAGTCAGTTCAATTTTTTCCTCTGTTGCTTTTAGTCCCCTGAAGCTAATGGATCAGAAAATGGAGGATACAGGTAAGGAAATCCCAAATAATTTAAATAACCCTGGAGATGATCTTTTAGCTTATTTGCTTTATAGCCTTGTATGAAAACCAGCCAGTCCATCTGATCAGTTCTGAGTGTCATTACAATACAATACAATACAATAGTAGAGTTGGAAGGGACCTTGGAGGTCTTCTAGTCCAACCCCCTGCCTAGGCAGGAAACCCTATACCGTTTCAGACAAATAGCTATCCAACATCTTCTTAAAGACTTCCAGTGTTGGGGCATTCACAACTTCTGGAGGCAAGCTGTTCCACTGATTAATTGTTCTCACTGTCAGGAAATTTCTCCTCAGTTCTAAGTTGCTTCTCTCCTTGATTAGTTTCCACCCATTGCTTCTTGTTCTACCCTCAGGTGCTTTGGAGAATAGTTTGACTCCCTCTTCTTTGTGGCAACCTCTGAGATATTGGAATAATGCTATCATGTCTCCCCTAGTCCTTCTTTCTCTTAAGCTAAACATACCCAGTTCCTGCAACCGTTCTTCATATGTTTTAGTCTCCAGTCCCCTAATCATCTTTGTTGCTCTTCTCTGCACTCTTTCTAGAGTCTCCACATCTTTTTTACATCGTGGCGACCAGAACTGAATGCAGTATTCCAAGTGTGGCCTTACCAAGGCATTATAAAGTGGTATTAACACTTCACGTCATTCTTGCAACATTTCAGGGCAATTTCATCTCCAAGTTCAGAGGGCCCCAAACCCAGTTTAAACAAGAGGATAACATTGGGATTAATTTACTATTGCTGCCATATATCATGGTGGCTAAATAGGAACAATGAGTTTGAAAGCCAGGTTGTTGTTGTTGTTTTTTTGCAGGGAGAGGAATCATCTCGGTTTGAATGAGCTTTCATTTTTCATTAAATGCACATTTTATTTCTTTGTCCTCATTTCGCTTTTCAATCATATAGGCTTCCAGGGGTGTTTTTTGTTTTGTTTTATTTATTTTTAAATTATATAAAGACTTGCTTCTCAGTAGCAGAACCTGGCTGAGTATTGATAGGTTGAATTGCTTGTGAGCAAAATAAACAGACTGTAGATATAACTGCCGCTCTGTCCTGATTTTTTTAAAAGACACATTCGATAATAATCACATCTTTTCCATATTAAAACCGGTATCTATTCTGACGCCCTTAAAAAAAAGATGCACTATTTAGTTTGCTCTTTTGTCTAATGTACATCATTTTTGCCAATAATTGAAGTTAATATAACTTACTTTGTATGAGATCTTCATGCAAATGCCTTTGCATACTGGGTGGATTTTTTTTGCTAACGATCGTTCACTTTTACTGCTACACTGCAATCCTGAATGAGAAGTAAAAAACGTAGAACGATAGCTAAAGTTCAGCTTCATGTTGGCTTGGAACCACCGGATAAATAAATGTGCATTCAAACATTAAATAAAGGGCTAAAATGATCACGGATGTACCTTCTCCATTCGCAATGCTTATACCCATGTGCCTTGAAGCAAACTTTCGTAGGTATCATGTATTTCACACCTTGTTATATAGGTTTTACTCCCGAAGCATGCCAGCTGATCTGCGCAGCAATAAAGGGGAAAAAATGCTTTGGATTGCATTAGGTTTACTGTTTCTCAATAAATGCTTTAGGCACAAGCCCTTTTAAAGCATGTTTTATTCTTGGTGCTTTATTTATTCCTCATGAAGTATCAATCTCTCTCTCTCTCTTTTCTTCCTGCGACATGCTTTTTCTTCAATTAATCATTTTGATTTCCTCATGCTGTGTGTATGTCATTTTTCCTTGCAGTGTTAAGACTTTATCAAGTTCCTATCTTGTTGTGTTTAATAAATCATTTGTTGGCTGTACACGGAGCAGGGTCTTTCGAGTGAGTATTAGAACATTTCGTTGCTGCTACATTACTTTTCCTTTGACACTTCGGTTTTTCACTTATGAGCTGTAACTCAAAATAACACAAAAAACCTCCAAAAAAAATAAAGGGGGGGGGGGAGGGAAAGGAAACAAGGAACAAGACAGCCACTAGAAAAATAGGAGACAGAATCTAATTTCCAAACATTTGTTTCAATAGTCATACAAACTTCATCTAATCATATTTATCATCATTTCTCCTATTTTGTGACAAACTAAGATGATCAGCTATGAGAGAAAAAGGGAAGGAAGGAGGCCGGGAGAGAAAGTAATAAGTCCGTGTGCTAAAATATAAGTGACAGAGGAGGTGGAGGGAACATCTCTCATTAAAATGCTCTTAATCCATTCAATAGGTTGTTCAGAGCCTCATAACTTACGCTTTGTCTTTTCCCCTTTTTGGAATCTAATACCACATTTTGCTGTCTGACACAAAATAAGCACCATTCTCTGTAATTATCACTGCTGGGGCAGTCGTTTAAAATTGGAATCTCTTGTAGCGTTCGTGTCTTTATAGATGCTTTCTTTGACCTTCTGCTCTTCAGGTATGTCGGATCTTCAACTCCCAGAAGCTCCCAACAGTCAAAATTGGCTCTTGGATTCTGGGAATTAAAGTCCATCATATCTGAAGGGCACCGAGTGGGGGAAAAAAATGAACTATAGACACAAGTGGTGCACGCAAGTATGAAAGCTTTTGCCCTGAAATATTGAATAAACATTGAAATAAGTCCCCACTGCCAGCTAAATTACTTTTGTGCCTGGGGCAAAACATCGCACTACTGTTTTTTTACGCTTGGTTTCTCCTCCTCACTCGCCCGCCCCACTGATGGCTGGTCTGAGACATTTTGTTCCCAAAAGCAAAGTAGCAAATATAACCTTTTGCTTCTATAACATCCTACGTGTGCCTCAGCTCAAATTTGTGCACTATATATTGTAGAGATTATAGGCGATATACTAGTTATCCTTGCAACAGGAGTAGGTGTTTCTTACTCAGATACAGAGGTTGACTCGGGAATCTAGGTATTGTTATACAGATGTTGTAGCACCCATAGCATCTGGCATTCATAAACTCAATTACTGGAAATTTTAGCTGCCTTTCTGATCAAGAAATTTTAACTCTCCTGTTTGATCCAGGAGGGGAATTATAAAAGACTGGAAACCCTTACAGTTTTGGTTTTTCTTTTCCCCCCTGAAAATAGATATTTAAAGAACTGCTGATTGTGGTTGAATGTATTGATTGGAAAGATTTGCTTATGTAAAGAAAGGAACTGCGATAGGTGATATGGAAGGATGGAAATGATCATTGCTACTCTAGGAAGATCAGAAATTCCTTCTTTAAATAATTTTTTTCTCTTGCTTCTTTTGTTATTCTTCACTTATTTTTCAATAATCTTTTTTCTGCAGTTTTTTTTAAATCTCATTTTAATAATAAAAAAATGCTAACATATAAATAAATTTCCTTCTGCAAGAATTAACTTGGATAACCATTACAAATGTTGTCAAGTTTCTACCAACACTTGCCTTTCATAAGACTTTGAAAACCTGATTTGGCCCATATATTGGATTATGAGTATCTGTGAACCCATCTGGAACAATGGTTTCAAATGTGGGTCTGCCTTCACTGGAATTAGATGATATGTTTCAGGATTAATTTTTTTAAACTTTCTAAAAATTTATTGTGCACTTCCTTGTTTTCGAGAAGGCGGCTGTAGCATAACAAAAATATGCAAACAAACATGCAGGGCGTGGAACCAAGCATCCATCATTCATACAGTATACTCTCCAAATAAGTGGGGCAGGGGGGGGATCAAGTCTCTTCTTGTATAAAAAGTAGTACTGCAGTGTGAAGAGCTTGCAATATGCATATAAATACTAATGCTCTGAACTAGGCTTCCTTAACAAGCATGAAGCAGAGTCTTGGTCCCTGCAAAACCTCTTTTATTTACACGACTGTGGATTCCTTTCATTCACAGTCAGCAAGGCTTGGTAAACAGACTTTCAGAGGAATATTTATCAACATGAACCTCATCTCGCTTGGAGAGCTGCCAGGTAATGAGTTTCGAAATGCAGGGCAAGGCAAAACGTGGCACAGAGTCTCTTATAGTCACAAACAGAACTTTCCACACTTGAAACGACCAAAGGAACAAATTGTTTCTTGCAAAAGCCCACTCCCCGTTCGCTCCTCCTTTGTTTCCCATGGGAGGGGCCAATCACCTCCAAGGTGTGTGGCTTTACTCCTAAGTCGACCCTGCTTTCTTAGTTCTTGTCTTCTGGCAGCTCTGCACATGCGCACACTGGGAACAGGCTCCAGCTGTTCCTCTGCCTCACTGCTGTCTAGCTCCCTCTCTGCCTCCGACATGGAGCCCTCGTCAGAGCCTTTCCCATACTCCAGGACTGGCCCATGTTCCTCCCCAACCCTCCTCACTGTCTGACTCTGCTGCCACCTCCGCTGGCTGCCAGCAGGCCACAACAACTAAGTTATCATTGCTGCTTGCTCAGTAAACAAATGTACCCACAGTTAACCACAATGATATCTAAATGAAGAAATGTCGTGTGACTTTGTGTCATGTAGCAATTTTGCAAGTAGAAAGATGTAATGAGGTGTTTCCTTCTTGTCCTTCCAAGTCATCAAATGCTTTAGAGTTGAATGCCAATACTTTGAACTGGGACCAGAAATCAACATTTCACTAGACCCGTTGACAGATGAAACTTCTTTGGGGCTTAGGGGGGGATCACTAAAGTCATTCTCAGACCTATCATCCATGGATTGAAGCTGTCTAGATGTTTCCTTCAAAGCAGCCTCCCAGATTTGCGATTAAGGTGTCAGAGAGGAAGAAAGGCAGAGACGCAAAAAAATAATAATTCAATTTGATTAATCCGTAAATACAATAATAATACAATACAATAATAATAATAATACAATAGTAGAGTTGGAAGGGACCTTGGAGGTCTTCTAGTCCAACCCCCTGCCTAGGCAGGAAACCCTATACTGTTTCAGACAAATAGCTATCCAACATCTTCTTAAAGACTTCCAGTGTTGGGGCATTCACAACTTCTGGAGGCAAGCTGTTCCACTGATTAATTGTTCTCACTGTCAGGAAGTTTCTCCTCAGTTCTAAGTTGCTTCTCTCCTTGATTAGTTTCCACCCATTGCTTCTTGTTCTACCCTCAGGTGCTTTGGAGAATAGTTTGACTCCCTCTTCTTTGTGGCAACCTCTGAGATATTGGAATAATGCTATCATGTCTCCCCTAGTCCTTCTTTCTCTTAAGCTAAACATACCCAGTTCCTGCAACCGTTCTTCATATGTTTTAGTCTCCAGTCCCCTAATCATCTTTGTTGCTCTTCTCTGCACTCTTTCTAGAGTCTCCACATCTTTTTTACATCGTGGCGACCAGAACTGAATGCAGTATTCCAAGTGTGGCCTTACCAAGGCATTATAAAGTGGTATTAACACTTCACGTGATCTTGATTCTATCCCTCTGTTGATGCAGCCTAGAACTGTGTTGGCTTTTTTGGCAGCTGCTGCACACTGCTGGCTCATATTTAAATGGTTGTCCACTAGGACTCCAAGATCCCTTTCACAGTTACTACTACTGAGTAAGGTATCACCTATACTGTACCTGTGCATTCCGTTTTTGTTGCCTAAATGTAGAACCTTACTCTTTTCACCATTGAATTTCATTTTATTAGATAGTGCCCAATGTTCAAGTTTGTCAAGATCCTTCTGTATCTTAAGCCTATCTTCTGGAGTGTTGGCTATTCCTGCCAGCTTGGTATCATCTGCAAATTTGATGAGTTCCCCATTTATTCCCTCATCCAAATCATTGATGAAGATGTTGAAGAGTACTGGGCCTAAAACAGAGCCTTGGGGTACTCCACTGCATACTTCCCTCCATGTAGATGCAGTTCCATTGAGAACTACACGTTGAGTGCGGTTGGTCAGCCAGTTACCAATCCATCTGGTGGTGATGCTGTCTAACCCACATTCTTCTACTTTATCTAGTAGTAGGTTATGGTCTACCTTATCAAAAGCCTTACTGAAGTCCAAGTAAACTATATCAACGGCATTCCTCTGGTCCACTAATTTTGTCACATTATCAAAGAATGCAATAAGATTAGTCTGGCATGATCTGTTTTTGACAAATCCATGTTGGCTTTTGGCTATTACTTTGTTTGCTTCTAGGTGTTTGCAAGTCAAGTCAAAGTATTCTTTTCACTTTTCATGAGCTAGCGTTCATAAAACATAAAGCCCCCCTTTCTGTTTTTCCACTTAAAACTTGCTTTGTAGAGAGAAGGTAAACATAAACTAGTCAACTATAAAAAAGAGGTTGAGACTCTAGAAAAAGTGCAGAGAAGAGCAACCAGGGGACTGGAGGCTAATTCATATGAAGAATTGTTGCAGGAACTGGGCATGGCTAGTCTAGTGAAGAGAAGGATCAGAAGAGACATGATAGCAGGGTTCCAATATTTGAGGGGCTGCCACAGAGAAGAGGGGGTCAAGCTATTTCCCAAAGCACTTGAAAGCCAGACATGAAATAATGGATGGAAACTGACCAAGGAGAGATTCATCCTAGAAACAAGGAGGAACTTTCTGACAGTGAGAACAATCAACCAAAGGAACAGAAGTTGCCTTCAGAAATTGTGGGAGCGTCAACACCTGAGACTTTCAAGAAGAGATTGGACTGCCATTTGTCAGAAATGGTGTAGGGTCTCTTGCTTGAGCAAGGGGTTGGATTACCTACAAGGTCCCTTCCAACTCTGTTAATCTGTTAAACTAATTGTTTTATCATCATTAAATAAAGCAATTTTGACTCGTGCAAGCAAAGAAATTCCCCTGCATTTGTTTTCTTACCAGATCTCATTTGAGTTCTGAAAGAGAATTTGCTCTCAAAATACCTTTCAAAGGAGGAGTAAATCTCCTTTGAAAAGGAGATGTCGCTCATTGATCCAGTAGCCTTCTGCATACAGAACAGTTGCTCTTGCATGGAGCATTTGAGTCTCTGTATTTTCCAATCTCCCAGAAACTGCCCTGCATATTCCCAGGCAATTGGAAAGCTTTGCTTATGGTTAGGAAGAATTAACTATGGATTTGACCACTCGGAGTTGTTGATTTCAACCAGTATCACATTCAAAGAATTTTGGAAAACCAAACCTACCACAGTTTCCATTAAGAACATCCATGTAATTCTTACTTCCTTATTAGTTCCTTGTGGTGTGAGTCTTGACAAGTGACCTGAAACCTTCCTGGCTTCTTACCCTTTCTTAAATTCCCAAGAGAAGACCTCAGGAAATAAACACTGTGCTTTTTTCCTGATAAGTGGACAACTAGAGAGCCTTGGAGAGTGATAATGGGGTCACACAACAGAAGGCAGCTGTGTGCAAGTGTGGTGGTGGCAATAACCAACCTTAACTCTAGCCAAGTGAAATTGAAAGAAATTCTCATCTGAAGATAACAGCAAAACCCAGAAGTGTCTTATACACTTGGTATGATTGCAAGGGGGACTATGTCCATCTGATGAGACTAAGTCTCCTCTTGCCTAGTTACCAGTTGTGTCTCCAAAGTTCTTCTGATTTTGCAGAACGTATGGAGCTGTCAGCTTTACAGAGTAGTCACAACAAAAGCACACCCAAGTCTGAGAGGACATCTCTCCCCCTTCACTTTTACAGTCTAAGCAACTCAACGTAGAAGAAGAGCAGGCTAAGCTAGAAGGCGGGGTTAAATGTGTCATCAGTTTGGAGTCGTTACGTTGCCACAAGAGACCGAAGTCCAGCCTCTCTTGTATTCCATTGACCCTTATTCTAGCACAAATTAGGTTGACTTGTGTATAGGGAGCAATAATTAACTCTTCTATGATTTGAAGTCAACAAATGCTCCTGGTTATTTGCACCTGACACTCAGAAGGGCACCTTGCCATGCACCTGTTGGTTCGGTGGGTTCAGCTGCCTCTTCCCTGACCATTGTCTCCCAAGGTCATTTACACAATGGCCAGAAGAGAGCTAGCCTGACAGCTCTCTTCTTCTCCTCTCTTTTTTGCCCACTGAATATCAACAGTGACGCCTCATTGGCAGCACAAAGAACAAGGTGGCACTTTGTTTTGGCTTAAAAATAAGCTGGTGATTGATGTTCCGGAACTGAAGCAAAGTATTATTATTTTTTGCTTGTAGCTTCTTGTTTGCCACCCATCCTGTAGCTGTCAAAAACGACACCACCGCTTTCCCCCATAATAAAATGTCCATCAGCGGCCTCGGGGCCAATGTGCCAGTTTTAATCAACCCAAGCCCTTTATTTTCAAATAAGTTCCAGCAATTGTGCTCTGTGCGTGTTGCTTCTTTTGCCCGTAATGTGGTACTCAATTGGTGTAATGGGAACACAAGCCATTAATAAAAGATTAAAGGGAAACGTGGCAGGAGGGAGCTCCGAAAAGCTTTGAGGATTTAAAATTCCAAGCATATCTCCATAGACGTGTCTTTATAAAAGGCAGTTTCCTCGACAGGTGTTGAAATGAAGTTCCCGCTACATGTTCAATTATAAAATCAGACATGTGAACTTTCAGATTGCTGTGCTGAGCAAAACAGATGCAGGCTTTTTAAAGATGATTAAATTAAAGGAATTCAGAGTTTTTAAGAATCAGAGCCTCCTACGAGCACAGTTGGAAAACTGCAGTGTGCTATTCCTCCCAACCTCATTAAACTGTCATAAGTGAGAATGCCCTATCTCTTGGCTTCCCCTTCCTGATTGCCAAAGGGTTTGCCTTGCAAATCGCAGCTCCTTTGCAAACTGGACACCGCCCCCTGATGCCATACTCGGTTGGGTGACAACTAAACCAGCTCCATAGGGATGCCGGCTTGTGAGGTCACAATTGCAGGAAGGCAACATTGCGAATATTACTCAGAACTGGGCCTCCCTGGCAGGGTTGCCATTTATCTGATGAGTTTTCCAAAGAGACTGATCACAATGGCTAGATTATATTTCAATTAAACAACTGCCTCCAGAACCTGTGAATGCTCCATCAGTGGAGGTTTTCAAGAAGAGATCCTTCTTCCTAGCCATGATAAGGATCTCCTTCTGGAGCAAGAGGTTGAACTAGAAGACCTCCATGGTCCCTTCCAATTCTGTTATCCTATAATTCTGTAAATCTCTGCGCCCAGTTCTTCACGTTTTTCTCCAATGTCTTTTTTACCTTTTCCCCAGTGAGTCAACTCAGTTCTGAGTGTACCAGTTGCATACTTTTTGTCTATTAATTGTCCAAAAATGGAGTCCTAGTCGCTTCTTCCAATAGCACAATCTTATGAATAATTGTTGCTGGTTATGCTCCCTTGTAGCGTAATCCGTTTGTTTTCTGCCTCTTAGGAACTTTTTGTGTTTTTCCAACCAAAGTTTGGTATTTTATAAGTCCTCAATTAAGTGCTTAATCTTTCCTGGATTTTTCTTAGAATATTTACCAAGATCGGGGATCTCTGGTTATTTTCATGTAAATAATTTGGAGCATCATCAAAGGCTATCCAATCATGCTTTGCCAAAAATCACAGCAATGTGGCCAAGCTTTATCTCATTTCAAGCAATGGCTGCATAGTACTATAACCGAGTATAAGTTGTGTGTGCAGAGTTGTCTGCTATGATTTCTCTTTTTCTTCTGTTTGTGTGAATCTTTGGTTGGCTCTGCTGTTTTCAATTACACACATACCATATTGTCATTCATTCCAATATAAGCAGGGATATAAATAGACCATTAAAAAAATATAAGTGTGCATTTTGGGAAATATTTTTATTTCTTTTTCCAGACTCACCAGAGTCCCAGCTAGAGTGAAATTAAATGTTTAGTCACTCCAAGTTGTTTATTGTATTCAGTTAAATAATGATTCTATTTTAATTGCCTAGATGTGCATGTGATTGGGATCTCAAATTCCTTCCTCCCTCCCTCTCTCCCCCCTCTCCTTCCCCCTCCCATCCCCCTCCCCTCTCTTCTATGTACAAGCCTTGTTTATTTAAAGTTATGTCTAATTAAGATTAGGGGCATAGTGGCTCAGTGGCTAAGACACTGAGCTTGTTGATTGGAAGGGTTGGCAGTTCAGCGGTTCGAATCCCTAGTACCACATAATGGAGTGAGCTCCTGTTACTTGTCCCAGCTTCTGCCAACCTAGCAGTTTGAAAGCATGTAAAAATGCAAGTAGAAAAAATAGGGACCACCTTTGGTGGGAAGGTAACAGCATTCCGTGCTCCTTTGGTGTTTAGTCATGCCAGCCACATGAACATGGAGACATCTTCGGACAGCACTGGCTCTTCGGCTTTGAAACGGAGATGAGCACTGCCCCCTAGAGTTGGGAATGACTAGCACATATGTCCGAGGGGAACCTTTACCTTTATAATTAAGATTGCTGTTTGTATCTTTTTATGCTTGAAGTTATGTGTTTCCTTGGCTCTTTCCACTCTGTGTGATGGTGTGCATGCTTTTGATCAGTGAGATTTCATTGGTATTCGGCTTTCCTTAACCATTTCAGGCTCATTTAACTGGAAATAAGCAGGATAAAGCTATAACAAATAAATACTAAGTAAGTAAGTCTCACAGCCTGATTTGGACGGGTTTTGGGGCAGGGGGAGGGAAGAGAAGAGTGTTTAAATGTGGATTAGGTTGGGGATTTTAACAGGCTATCTTCTGGGTCCAACTCTGATTTGGTGCAATGATGCAGTGGATTTTGTGCCTGATTGTTTTGCTTTGCTCACAGTTCTTTCCTTTGGTCCTTTTTTCCCTAAGATTTCATTTATAATTGATAAGTAAGCAAAGAGGGAAAGGAAGTGAACTGGTTTCCTTCTTCAATCTGTCCACGGACTGCAAAATTTTCAGAGTCAGACAGTTATTTGAGAGCAATATATAGTTCTATTCAGGGAAAAAAGAAAGATGCTTTACTGTCAAGGAATGTCATATTGTCACAAAGGGTGTGACGTCCTTCCATTTTCTAGTTGTAAACATGCCTCAGACAGGCAGGGCTTTTATTCCTGCCAAGGGCAGAAAAAAGTGATTTGACAGGTTAAAGTCATTACGGTGAAAGAAACCGGCTATATAATTGTTCAAATTAGACTTGACATCAGATTTTCTGAGGATTCAAAAGCAGGATAATTTGTATGTGAGAAAACCTTGCGATGTGAGTTGGCATTCAAAATATCTGAATAATCAAGCATTTAGGTACAGCGCGGGGATTTCTGTTTACTTAAGATTTTTTTTAACAATCTCGATAAGGGTTAGGATTTTTAAAATGTTCACTCAAGGTTTTGCAGCTGCTAGGAGTGAAAAAGAGGGACATGGTGGCTCAGTGGCTAAGACGCTGAGTTTGTCCATCAGAAAGGTCGGCAGTTCGGTGGTTTGAATCTGTAGCGCCGCCTAACGGAGTGAGCTCCCATTACTTGTCCCAGCTTCTGCCAACCTAGAAGTTCGAAAGCATGGAAAACTGCAAGTAGAAGAGTAGGGACCACCTTTGGTGGGAAGGTAAAAGCGTTCCGTGCACCTTTGGCATTTAGTCTTGCCGGCCAAATGACCACAGAGACATTTTCAGACAGCGTTGGCTCTTCAGCTTTGAAACGGAGGTGAGCACCACCCCCTACAGTCAGGAACAACTAGCACACATGTGTGAGGGGAACCTTTACCTTTAGGAGTGAAAAGTCATTTAATTCTTTTCTTTATAATGTGCATATAGCCACTTGCCATGCAATACATCCCTTGGCAGGCTACAGAACACATTTGAATAGAAGGGTATGCAGTAATAAAACTCCAACATGACAATCAAATATAACAAACAAATTTTCCTAGAAAAAGGATGAAAAAGGATTGCTTTGGGGATTGAAAAGCTATGATGAAATAAAAGTATTTTTAATACTTCCCACCGGACACGATCATTTATGGTATGTGGTGGGAAAGAGATTTGTTGATATGAAGAAGCATTCAAATATTTCACTTCTTTCCTTCGTATTTTGGCTGTCTGAAAACAAGACAAGAGCTCCTACCTATTTTGGAGGAAATTAAGAGAACCGAAATGAGCATACATTGAATGTATACATACACATACAGAGGAGCGTGAGAGAGAATTTGCAGGAAATTAAAAGAGAGAACACTCACCAAAACAGAAAAAGGGAAATCTAAATTAAATAACCAGATAAATATACGAGAAGCATTCCAAATATGCCTCTAAAATAGGGGTGTCAAACTGGATTTCTTCAAGGGAACGATCAGTATTGTAGTTCTCCTCTACGGGTCGGGCTGGGAGGGGGGGGAGAGGGAGACAAGACGGACACCTCCTGCAGCACCCCGCTGGCCAAAATGGGCCAGAAAAGTCCTACAGGAGGCCATACAGGCTGAAAATGGTGCCTGGGGGACACATGCGCCCCACCCTGTTCCCCATTTTGGCTGCAAGAGGCATTATGGGCCGGTCCTTTGCTATTTTGCGGGCCAGATTTAAGCTCTCCATGGGCCAGATCTGGCCATGGGCCTTGAGTTTGACAGCCCTGCTTTAAAAGAACTTAACATACAGCAACAGAATACAGAATAACAGAGTTGGAAGGGATCTTGGAGGTCTTCTAGTTCAACCCTCTGCCTAAGTAGGAGATCTTATATCATCCTGGACAAATGGCTGTCCAATCTCTTCTTGAAAACTTCCATTGATGGAGCACCCACAACCTCTAGAGGCAAGCTGTTCCACTGATTAATGTTAACCGTTAATGGAAATGTTCACTCTGTTTTAAATTCCTGGATGGACATTGATATAGAACAGAACAGAATAGAATAGAATAGGGGAAATAGAATAGAATAGAAAAGAATAGGGAGAAGGAGAAGGAGAAGAAGAGAAAGAAGAATAGAATAGAATAGAGGAATAGAATAGAATAGGGGAATAGAATAGAATAGGGGAAATAGAATAGAATAGAATAGAAAAGAATAGGGAGAAGGAGAAGAAGAGAAAGAGGAAGAGGAAGAAGAATAGAATAGAATAGAATAGAATAGAATAGAATAGAATAGAATTCTTCATTGGCCAAGTGTGATGGGACACACAAGGAATTTGTCTTTGGTGCATATGCTCTCAGTGTACATAAAAAGACAAAATACATTCATCAAGAATCATAAGTTGCAACACTTAATTATAGTCATCGGGTACAAATAAGCAATCAGGAAACAATCAATATAAATCATAAGGATATAAGCAACAAAGTGACAGTCATTTGTATCCGTAGTTGCACTTACGGCACAGCATTTTGTTTAAATCGGGATGTGTGGCTCTGTATGAGTATTTCAGAGTGTGAGCAAAATCTCTTTCTCCTCCTTTCACTCCCATGCCTCTTTTCCAAGTTTTCTACCATTTTCAAAGAAAAAATATCTGAGCCTCTAGAGCAGTGAAATATTGATGCGATGTTGTCTCTTGGCTATGATCATGGTGACGTTGTTGGAATTGTTCTGTCCTATCACACTTGCTCGGCTTGTCAGCTTTGTTGTTTGGGTGTCACTGGCAGATGTGATATCGAAACAGTTCACGGCAGAAGATGGAGAAGGATATGTTGGCTTGCCACAAAATGGAAATGAGCTCGGGAGCCTTCAATAAATGGAGGCTTACGTTTCCGCTCAGAACTTAGCAATTAGCTTTTTCAATAATGCTTTTGGGGAAGGCAATGGATATTTGCTAGAGGGCAATGGAAGTGGATATTTGTATTTTGCTGGATAGAATCATAGGAATATCTGAATCGGAAGAAAGGCGAAAATGTTTTGATCAATCGACAAGCTGGGAGAATCAATTAAAAAACGTTGAAGGAAACCATAATTAATCTCAGTTGCTTTGCAAAGAATTAATCTTGGTGAGCACAAATAAGACAGCAAGCAAACAATATGATACAATACAGTACGAAAAAAGGTGGCTCAGTGGCTAAGACGCTGAGCTTGTCAATCAGAGAGGTCAGCGGTTCGAATCCCCAGCACCGTGTAATGGAGTGAGCTCCTGTTCCTTGTCCCAGCTTCTGCCAACCTAGCAGTTTGAAAGCATGTAATCCCTCCCTCCCCCTCCCTCCCTCCCTCCCTCTCTCTCCCCTCCCCTACCTATATCTGAGACAGTTCAAAATATGCTGGTTATTTCTAACCTCACATTCCAAAAGGCTCTGATTTACTCCATATGTTGAATTTTGCTGATGGGTAAAAGAGTTGTGCAGTGGTTTAGATTCAGTTCCAACAAGGTACGCTGTCCAGAATTGAGTCTTGTGAGATGGGTGATCATACAAATGTGATGAATAAATAAACAAAGGTATTTCGGGCACCCAAGAGTATAAATGTAGCATCTGTCTGTAACTGTTTAAAGCTGCCCCTTTCTTTTTTCCTAAAATTGAACAGCCGGGGAAATGACATAGCTGCTTTTAATAGTTTCAGACAGAGGCTATATTCCTGCTCCCTTATGCCACTAAGCATCCGAATTGGAAGAGCTGCACAGCCCTGATGGCTCTCTATTGAAATGGCTTTTAAAGAAAAATAGAATCAAGAATAGTTAGCAATGCTACTATCGTGATGGTTTCTCTTATGGATTTGTTCAGAAGCAGAGGTATGGTTGATATGCCAGAACTTCACGTGGATATGTTTGGTTCGATTAGGATACTTACGATTTGATTGTATTCTCCCATTAACATAATAAAATTGTGTCTTGGTCTGATATATGCAAAGGCCATTTTTTGCCTCCTGCAAGTCATGGCTCCGTATGTGTCTCCTCTTGGACCAGTTCAGGGGTCAACAACCTTAAACACTCAAAGAGCCACAAAGGTCCTAAACAGAAGCCCCCCCGTTCAATTCTGGAACTGACCGGAAGTCCAGTTCCCACATCATAGAGTCTCCTCCTAGTACAGCGTCCTTTTTCCTCTGCTGACTGGAAGTCCAGTTCCCCCACCATAGAGTCGCTTCCTAGCGTGGCATCCTTTTTCCTCTACCTGTCCTAACCGAAAGCACTATCAGTTGTGGCGCCAATCGGCAACAGGGAACCGCACCAGAGGGATCAAAGAGACAGATGCCGCTCCAGAGCCAGGGTTGCTGTCCCCTGGACGAGCTTAACATTCTCTTTCATCTGGAAACACACATTTCAGGGAAATCCATATTTTTCAGCAAAAAAATCTAGAAATGAGAAGTAAGGAATACTATCTATTGTTATCTAGTAAAGAGAGTTCCTAAACTTGACTGATTTTCTTAGGTATCTCTGTACTGAATATTGGAACCAGATTGTTTGAAAGGAATTATTGGAAAACAATATAAGTGGGGTTTGATTTAAAATTTCTTGCACAATGGTCTATGGCTAGATACCTAGTATATCTACTGATCAGGAAGATCTGAAAGCAGAATAGGAATGGCTTACACTTCTTTGAAAACATGCACATTGCCGTCTAAAGAGAGTTGCTTCTGGAAGCTTATTGTGCAATGTTGCACATTATCTTGAGATTTATTTATTCAGCACATTTCTCTTTCAGCCATCTCATCTAAGAAACTCTAGGCGGCTTACAATAAAAACAATAAAAATGTATCTGTCTGCATCACTTACTGGTTGTTTTAGAGAAGAATTTAAAAAACAACAACTCCAGATTGCACAAATGAATACATCTTTTCGTTCTTAATCTTACTTTTCAAACTCTAAAAATTGGCCAGCAGAATCTCTATACATTACAGTCTGGTTTCTGCACGAATCTTCTGTGACTTCAAAAATTGCACTCAGCACGAGATATTTGCCTTGAATTGTGCTCGATATTAGTATTTAAGGGGAAGAGAAGATTCAAAACTTCATTGCTAATTTTATCAAAGTCCCTCACTGTAAATTAAAAGATCAATGTTGAAAAATATTTTATATCTCACTACTCTTCCTCCTCCCTTCTTCTCAAAGAGAGAAAGAGAGAGAGAGAGCACACATTTACTTGACACTTTGAATACTAATATTTTAAGGTTCATTAGCTATACCTTCAGGATCTGGGTTTTCATTTTTTTTAATTCCTCTCAATTTTAATGAAGTAACATTTTCAGAATAATCCATCTTAATATTCTTACAGTATGACTGTTACCAAACTTCTGAAATGGCACTGCAGGGATAATGCTTTTAATTTAAATCTTGAAGGCTATCAATGGTATTTGATTCTGTCTGTCTGTCTGTCTGTCTGTCTACCTGCATCTCTCTCTCTCCCCCTCTCTCTTTCTCTCTCTCCTCTCTCTCCTCTATCTATCATCTATCTATCTATCTATCTATCTATCTATCTATCTATCTATCTATCTATCTATCTATCTATCTATCTATCTTCTATCTATCTATCTATCTATCTATCTATCATCTATCTATCTATCTATCTATCTATCTATCTATCTATCTATCTATCATCTATCATCTATCATCTATCTAAATATCTAATCTTTAATCTCTCTGTCTCTCTCAATATCTAATCTCTAAATCTATCTATCTATCTATCATCTATCTATCTATCTATCTATCTATCTATCTATCTATCTATCTATCATCTACCTACCTACCTACCTACCTACCTACCTACCTACCTACCTACCTACGAAAGAAAGAGGCCCCCTTAACTAGCTCTCAGTTCTATTCCATTAAGTCTATCTCCCTGCCTTCCACCCTCCATCTTGTAACTTGGCCTCTTTTAAACTCTCATCTTGTGAATACTCGCTTCTAATCTGATACCTCAGTATACATATCTAAACATGATCAGTGACAGTTTTAGCTGCAGGGTGAGACTTTCTGTGACAAGGGCAGCCCGCTCTGATTGGAGGCCATTCATTGCAAGTGACTGCAGCTGTCTCTTCAGCTGACACTTGGAGCCTTGAAGAACGAGTACGAAAGCTCTTTGGACAGAAAACTTCCCCTGACAAGAAGGTGACAGCTCCTTCCACAGCTGCCCTGTGATAGGCATTGCAAGGGGGGGGGGATCAGGGTGACTAATTTAAATTGGTGTAAGGCCGTGAAGTTGTGGGGCAGGACAATTCTAGCAGATTTGTTAGGCAAAAGCAGAGGATGGAAGGAAAGGCCTCTCTGGTTGGATATTCTGTGTCAATAAGACTGTCTAAAGACCAGGTTTCTTCAAAAAGTGGAAAACTGAACCATTGCCAGCTCCTGGCTCATTCGGTCTTAGCATGTATATAGTTTGGTCAAACATTTTTTTCCCTTGGGTTGTTGTTGTTGTTATATATATATTCATTAACCATGAAACTCAGTCATCTAAAAATTCAAAAATGCACCACATACCATTGACTGGTGCTAATGGTTGATACAAGTTGCTGCCAGCATCCTAGATATCAACCAATTATCTTCTCAAAATATACGATGTTCCGAGTAGCACAGTTTTTTTTTGCAGTTCTGCTGGTGTTATTGCAGGAAGCTGCATTTTTTGGGGATGTGTTTTGTAAAATTCTTGGACATGGTACCAAGTGCACCGATGACAATGGGTATCACTGTTACATGCTTCATCCATAATCATGTAGTTTCGATGGCCAGGTCACAATATTTTGTGATTTTTTCCCAGTTCTTTTTCTTCGACTCTGGCATCTCCTGGTACCGTGATGTCAATATATTATACATTATTATTATTGTTATCATATACTTTATTCATTAAACATGAAACTCAGTCAGCTGAACATTTAAAAACGTATCACAAATATTATTAAGTGACACTGATGGTTGATACGGGTTGTTGATTCCTTATTGTTATTGTTATTATTAATTGCACAGTCATCCAGATGTTCAGACTGGGTTTGGCATTTTTGTCTATTGAGTGAGTCCTTACTAAGGACCTGGGATAGGCAGATTCGAATGTTTGATGGTGTTACAGATATTGTCGAAGGATGGAAGCTCTTCCAAGTAAACTTGCCTTCTGCAATTGACTGATGGCAAATTTGTCAATGCCAATGGTGTTCAAGTGGTGCTCCAGTTGTTTTGGAATTGCGATTTTTAAAACCCAACTCCTCTAGGTAGGTTTGGTGCATATATAAATTCCACCCACTATTGCAGACATATTGTTTGAGTTTACAGAATAGATTTATAAGCATGCTTTTGAGATAAGCAAAGCTAATGGAACTTGGGATGTAGCTGGAAAAGCATTGCTCCTTGTTCTGTGTTCGGTTATACCTTAGAATAGTGAGAGATAAAATGCATGGGGGGGGGGGAATGCTGCAAATTCTACCAGCAGCCAAAATAAAGTACCTGGTTTTCAAAAGGATTTGCCTTTTTTTAAAAATAGAGCAAGAGAACTGCATAGATCAATGCATGCCTTTCCTAATTTCCTTAATGTGATCCCGTGTCCATCCTGTGGCAGTTTAATAGCCATTATTTGTGGCCTCCATCAAATAAAGCTGTAGTTGTAAATCCCATGTCACGTAAATGAAGGCGTAAATGTCAATCTGCATTACTGAATAATATTTATGATTTTAATTAAATGAAACTCATTGTGACGTTTATTAGATCACCAGTTACTTGTTAATGGCAACAAAATGACTTCGGCTGATAAGAATAATTCT
Source organism: Natrix helvetica (assembly GCF_964273705.1). Lineage (NCBI taxonomy): Eukaryota > Metazoa > Chordata > Lepidosauria > Squamata > Natricidae > Natrix > Natrix helvetica. Next base: position 8,398,115 of record NC_138561.1, read on the forward strand.
TAAAAAGGCTTTTAACAATGATTGGGTTGGGGCAGTGCGCATTATGGTTGGTTGCTAACTTTACAATTAAACAACATGCCTAGATTTGTTTGCAGGGAAAAAAAATCATTTAGTTTATGTACTTTCTGGCCAAAACTACTTCAAAATAATTGGGAAGTCTGCAGGGATGTCTTATTTGGTGAAATGCACTTGGTACCCAGGTTCTGGTTACCTGCTGGTTAAAATGAGTTTGGAGAATTTGCAATTCATCATGTTGGGAGAACCCAAACATTGGGTGAGAAATCATCATGTCATGATTTCTTTGTACAACCCTTGCTGTGCAAATAAATGAGATTCTATGCAGTTCTCTGGAGAATCGGTAGTGGAAATTTTGAGTAGTTTGGAGAATCAGTAAAAACCACCTCTGACTGGCTCTGCCCCCCTCTATTCTCTGCCTCCTGAGTCCCAGCTGATTGGGAGGAAATGGGGATTTTGCAGTAACCTTCCCCTGGAGTGGGGAGGGAATGGAGATTTTACAGTATCCTTCCCCATGCCACGCCCACCAAGCCATGCCATGCCCACCAAGCCCCGCCCACAGAACCGGTAGTAAAAAAAAATGAATCCCATCACTGGCTTAGGGTGAAGAGTAGGAATTATGGAGACAGCCAGTTTGGTATAGTAGTTAAGACATTGGCTAGAAACTGGGAGACTGTGAGTTCTAGATCCACCATAAGCACAAACCCAATTGGGAGACCTTGGGCCAGTCACTCTCACTCAGCCCTGTGAAGGAGGCAATGGAAAACCACTCCTTGCCAAGAAAACTGTAGGGACTTGTCCAGTCAGTGGCCAAGAGTCCACACCATCCCAAAGGCAGGCAGGCACACACACACACACACACACACACACACACACAGATGCACACAAAATGCACACCCCCAAAGGAATGTACAAATTTATCTGCATGTAATCTATTACAGTTCCAGATGTGATCAGATGTCAGTATTGCTCGTCAAATTATTTCTGTCATTCTGCAGTGTAAAAGAAGCAAGGAATCTTTCTCTGTCTTTTGGCATGCTACTTTCCTGAAAATATATGAATTCTGGTGTGTGTTACGTTTCCCTCTACGCTCATTTTCAGAGCGGCAATTTCTTTAATTTACTATTTTTTTTAAAAAAGAAGTGGGAGGAGGGGGAAGAAATGAGCACCCTTCAAATAACTGCTTTTTTTCTGGGAAGTGCAAATTAGATCAGTTTATATAAAAATTCAAACCTAACAAAATGTTCAGTCATCCTTAATGAAGAGTAAATGTTGTCAAGGGAATACGAGAGACTCTTTTAGCCCACAGTTCTAGATTTCTCACTGCTTCTTTGCGTGCGTGCATAGATACACACACAAACACACTCACACACAAATACACTAACTGATAACCCGGCATTGCCCGGGTATTTATAGACGTCGAAGCGTTTTACTGACAGGGAGCCATTGAGAGGGGCCATTCTTCCCCCTACTCCCATGCCAATCCCTGCCCTCTCCCTTCCTTCTCCCATGCACTCCTCTTTCCTGTCCTCTCTACGATCCTGCCCCAAAGTGTTTGTCTGACAGGGAGCCATTGAGAGGGGCTTTTCTTTGCCCCAAATTCATCAGGTGCTTTCCCATTGATCCATTGGAGGGCGAATGTCACGGCTGGCTTTCCAGAGGAAGCCGCGAAGGAACTGACATCACAAACAATTGTCGCTCTAGGACGCCACACTCACTGTCCTTAATGGGCCAGGTGTTCCAGAGTTATGCCGGAACACACGCTCACAGACACAAAAACCCCAGGGGTGTCTTACACCCCCCCCCCCAGTATTTGTTTCCAGGGGGTAAGTCATTTGAAGTTTGGTTGAAATAGCTCGAGGCGCTCCAGAGTTATGCTAGAATGTACGTACATACATACATACATACATACATACATACATACATACATACATACATACATACATGCATAAGAGAATATAGATTCTGCCATACAGCAGAGCCCCAGTAAAGTCTATAAAATTAAATCTGAATTAACAGTTTGGAGAATTGTTACCACAATTATTACTTTGACATCAACTTTATTTATTTCAAGATTTATAGACATCAACAGTAACAGAATTAGGATAACTACTAACTTTTAGATTGATATTTTAAGAGCCCAATTGCCTGATGTTCCTGGTATGTGTTCATTATAGGGTGAGAAAATATTCAAATAGTGAATATTGGATTTTGATGGTGACAATTTTGAGGCCTTCCAGTTATTTCTTTCCCGTGAAGTTTCTAACTGCTCAAATGGAATTAAATTTATATCTAAATCATTCAAAAGCAGATGATTTATCAGGATGTGAGCTAACTAACAGCAATGTGTTCATATTAATTAAATTGCAGTCTTGGAGAAAGCTAGATGGCCACTTTGGATTAACTCTCTGGGGAAGATGTTGATGTCATCATTTTGGAGACAGACTGAGAGACAGACAGACAGTCTTTTAAGAGAGAAAAATCCCTGCAATTAAAAAAAAATAGATTAAAAAGGTAACCCACCCTTCTCAAAAGAACCCCAAATCAAGTTATAATTTTGGATGGAAGAATTTGATTTCTCTCTCATCCTATGTCATTGGGTTTTGAGGGTTTTAATAATTTGAAGCATTTCCCCCCTCAACGCCGCCTGGGAGTCACCTAATGGGTAATATTCTTTATTTGGCAAAATGCTATTTTAATCATCTGAGAATAAGAAGACAACTTGGCAGATTGTCTATTCCTTGGCTTTTAAAGAATCCGATGCATATCATCATCTTGAATTTCTCTAGCCTATTCTCTGGAGTGAAGAGCCCCCCCAATGGAATCAAGAGGTTGAGACTTATCACCACTGCGGTCACAACCAACTAAGTGAAAAATAGCCACACTGGTGGGGATGGAGATGCGGGAGAGATGGAAGGAAAAAGAGATCAATGCATTCATTTAGAAGCCAGCCTATCTCACAGGAAATATCCAGAGTTTTATTAACATCGTATGCTGATTTTGTTTCTGTGTTGAACCAGTGGTAAATCATGCAGGAATATCTGCCTGGAGTTGCTATAATACATAGAAAAAGCTTAAGAAAACAATTTATCTCCCTCCTCGCCCCAAAAATTATATGTGTAATTATTTAGTGGCATTGGAGAGATGTTTGCAGAATTGACTTTTTTGCTTTTCAAGTCCCGTTCAGATTTCCTTCCTTCCTCCTTCCTTCCTTCTTTCCTCCCTCCCTCCCCTTTCTTTCTTTCTTTCTTTCTTTCTTTCTTTCTTTCTTTCTTTCTTTCTTTCTTTCTTTCTTTCTTTCTTTCTTTCTTTCTTTCCTTCCTTCCTTCCTTCTTTCTTTCCTTCTCTCCACCCTATTTCTTTCTTTTTTCTTCTATCTCTCTCTTTCCCTTATTCATTCTGTTTCTTTGTTCTATCTCTTATATCTGTATGCCTCTTGTCTTTCTGCTCTTTCCTTCCTACCTTCCTTCCTTCCTTCCTTCCTTCCTTCCTTCCTTCCTTCCTTCCTTCCTTCCTTCTCATTTGGATGCCAATATTTTTTCTATAGTCATTGACATGTCAGTGTAGTAAGCACTGGAATCTGCACTGAAGAGCTTCAGCTACACTGAAGAGCAGGTACAAAAATGCTACTTTTACTACTGAAAATTTCAGAATGGCTACTTGTGGTAGCAGCCTGTTCCTCTGCCCCACTGATGTCAGACTCCGGAGGCAGCAAATAACTACCAGATGGCCTTGATTCCCTCTCTGCCTCCGACACAGAACCCTTGTCCCAGCCTTCCCCAGATTCCAGGAATGGCCCATGTTCCTCCCCAACCACCTCACTGTCTGACTCTGCTGCCAGCTTTGCAGGCTGTCAGCAGACTACAACAGCAATAGAGCCAGGGTGGGTGGGTGGGCAGGCCCACCCATGATTTACCCTACCAGTTCAGGCAAACTGGTCCAAACCAGCAGAATTCACCTCTGGTCTGGGCCCTAGAGTTTCTAGCAATAGCTGCACTTCCTTTGGTTGCATTTGACTTTTACTAGAAGCCTTCAGAATAATTCCTAGTTCCTTCCCGACAAACCAAGGCACATTTTCAGACAAGAGGTCTATTAGGCTAATTAAAAACAACAACAACACCCAACTGATTTCCACTGACTCTCATTTTCAAGCATACCTGCGTGGAATTGCTCCAAAGGATCGTTAAATGGCCTCTATCATGCTTATCGAGGTAGAGGAGATTTTGCAGGAAACCTTGCAATTTTGACCTTTCCTCGGTGTCAATCTGACACTAATTTTGAAGGATCGTGTATTCACGCCAACTGTCGTTGCAAGGTGCATAATCGGACTGTACGTCGGTGCACTCTCAGTCTATGCTTACAGACTTAACACGCTGTTACAAATGTAAGAGGAAGCTCCTTCTCCCACTCCGTTTTTTTAAAAAAAGAAAGAATATTTTTTCCACCTGCTTGACAGTTTTTCAAACATATTCACTGTCAGCCCTAACAACCTGTCAACAACTGCCATTCTGTGAAAATTGTAGAAGCCGGTTTGAGCACTGTGAGAAATGACATGCATGCCAAAAGGATAAAGTTCCTCAGAAACGGAGGGTGAAAACTTTTGAAAGCTGCTGAAGCCTTTCCAAGTCAAAATGAACAGTCAGATATCTGAAAAAATACTAGGTGTGTCATAGCAGATAACTATTTATCTCTCTCTGCTCTCCGCCTCTTAAATTGAGGTATATGGGAGAGAACAGACTGAAACATAAATTAGAACAAAATGTTGTGGGAGTCTGTAATTTTGTGATGGTTTTTGCTTCTGCTTGTTTGCATCATTGCTTGTGATGCTTCCCCCTCCCCCGCTGATTGGATGCTCAGTCGAAGGGCTTAGTTAGACTTACTTCAATAATAACTTTGTCAGTTCTTAATTGGGATTGTGACCACTATATCATACTTGTTCTTTATTGCAAAAAAAACAAAAAAAAAAACCAACAACCCTGGATTTTCCTGGTTACCAAAATATTCTGTATTTTGGATACCTTGGCTACCTGACTTACAATTTCATATCTTCTCTTCGATTGGGTTGCCTGCAATACACATCCGCAGCAATGTCATTATATTTCCCCCCTGTTAATATTCAGTCCAAGAGTTATAGCAAGGTTTTCTGTTGGTGTCTCACATTTCCATGCTGGTAAAGTCCTACTTTATGTTTGGGATACACACACATACTCCATCCTTACATTGGATCTATTTCTTTTGAACAGATTATACCAGTGGTGGGTTCCTAGCGGTTCGGACTGGTTCGGCCGAACTGGTAGTAGCGTGGTGGCCTGGGTTGCTGGAATCGGCATGCCCCCAAACTGGTTCTCCATGGGCGCCACCATCTTGTTTTTTGCTTCTGAGCATGCGCAGGGCAATTTTAGTTGTACTGCGCATATGCATGCAGTGCGCATCAAACACCAAGCACATGTGCGCAGCGCGCCCCTGAGTGAACCGGCAGTAGTCTCTGCCAGAACCCACTCCTGGATTATACCCTCTCAGTATTAAATTCAAATCATGTGTTGCATCTTACCAGGTTTCAATAATATTATATTTGCACCTTTATATTAGGACTTCAAGTGGCAGTAATGTTGAAACTGCCATAATGTAATGTAATATATACATACATACATACATACAATATTATTCTGGGCTGATTTTTAATTTAGGGTTGGTTTATACAAATGAACCTGGCAGGTAGAAATCCGAATGTAAGAAAAAATGCATAAACAATGATCTTGCTTTCTGGATCTCTTCTACTGCAGGTGATTTGAGCACTGTGACTTAGAAGTCAAAGAAAATTTCATTTCTCTAGGTTTGCATTCTATGAAGGGATTGGTGATCATTAAACAAACCAATCAGATTGCCATCGATGAGTCCTTGTTTTTTCTAAAATGAATCTCCCAGAAAGTTTTTTTTTCCTAGTTCTTAATGCCTTATCTTTATGCAAAATTAAACAGGATATTGGCCTTGTTTCTCTCGTGCCAACAAAAGTTGCAATAACATTGCATTTTGTAAACCGTATATATCACATTTCTGCCCTGGCTTCCATTCCTTGTTCCGTCTTCTAACAATGTATTATTCACATTTAACTGATAACATTATTTCTCGTTACTACGATGGCTATTTTCTCTCCACACATTGTTCGTTCAGTATAGTAGTCTGAGTTGTATGTCTGAAGCCAGAAAGTATGTATTGTAATCAGAAAACATTCCACACTCTGATAGCTATATGGCACGGAAAGAAGAGGAAAGAGAGAGAGAGAGATAAGTCCTTTTTGTCGTTCAATAGGCACATCCATTTTATTAAAAAGTCACAATATCATCGTCTCTTTCTAATAACACAAAGTTTGCACTAGGGAGGAAAGCAGGACCTACCAAAAGGTGGTAGAGTCATGTTGATCAGTGGTGGGATTCAAAATTTTTTTTACTACTGGCTTGGTGGGTCTGGCATGGCATGGCTTTGTAGGCGTGGCTTTCTTTCTTTCTTTCTTTCTTTCTTTCTTTCTTTCTTTCTTTCTTTCTTTCTTTCTTTTTTCTTTCTTTTTTCTTTCTTTTTCTATCTCTCTCTTTCTCTTATTCATTGTTTCTTTGTTATGTCTATCACTTATATCTGTCTGCCTTCTGTCTTTCTGCTCCTTCCCTCCCTCCCTCCTTTTTCTCCTCCCTCCCTCCTTCCTTCCTTCCCTCCTTCCCTCCCTCCCTCATTCCTTCACTCCTTCCTTCCTTCCCTCCCTCCCTCATTCCTTCACTCCTTCCTTCCTTCCTTCCTTCCTTCCTTCTTTCCTTCCCTTCCTTCCTCCTTCCTTCCCTCCTTCCTTCCTTCCCTCATTCCTTCACTCCTTCCTTCCTTCTTTCCTTCCCTCCCTCCCTCATTCCTTCACTCCTTCCTTCTTTCCTTCCTTCCTTCCAAAATTTTATCAAAACAGTGTTTATAGTAGGACCAGGCATCTGAGGGACAGATGTGGCCATTCTCTTCATTTCATGCCATGTTTGTTTGATTCATAGATATTTCAGCAAATGTTCAAGGTTTGTTTTTTGGGCTGAGATTTTTTTTTTTTTTGCTGCTGTTGCAAAAGAAACCTCTCCCTTCCTTGGCAAGCGGCTGCGTAAGAAAAGAAAAAGAACGAGAAAAGTAGACATCAAGAGACACAGAGAGAAAAAGTGGGGAATGCGTGGCACCATCAATCACTACGAAGCCCCAAGGAGATTACATTCAATAAAGTGTAATTCTGAGGGGGGAAAAAGTTGCTTACCCCTAGTGATTTTAAATATTTTCCAGCAAGAATATTAGTGGAAAATACGAGTGTAGCATTTACTTTTTAAAAACGTTATAATAACAGCTTTTGACTTGCTCTATGAAGCCTGTTCAATTATGTATGAGACACACATTTTTGTCCATTTTCAACTGTCCACCTTAATCAGAAAGCTAATGCTGGATGTGCAGTGATGGCGAAGTAATGAATGCTACTGAGATACTTAATGGCAACCTCAAAATGCAATATGTAAAAGCCAACACGAGAAGGATGTGTTCTCTTCAATGGAAAACCAAAGAAATAGCTTTAGCTTGGATAAAACCAAGCAATGAGTATGAAAGGGGGTTTCCTAATTGCTCCCTCAAATGCCTAGCTGGAAAAGTTGAACTTGACTGGTTCAAACTTTGAGATGATGCCAAGGAAGTGATACCTTTCCAGACCACTTAACTTGGAGATCGAGCTGCATGAAAGTCTTGAATGAGCCCCCGAGGCATTCCCCCTCAAATACTTCTATGTATTTGTCATATGAAACATTCTTCCATGCTCAAAGGTTTTGGAGAATTATCATGTCTTTCTCACTCCTTTTATTTACGAACGGCAGCATGGTGTACATCGTATTCCATTCTTCAGGAATAGAGATTGGGGTGATATCTAGACAGTGCTAAACAACAACAACAATAACAACAATAACAACAACAACAATAACAGCTGCCTTTATTGTCATTGTACATCATGTACACAACGAAATTGATTTAGCTTCTACTGGTGCAATCCATAACAGAAAATACAGGACAACATGAATAGTATAGAGAATAATCCTTATACAAGTAATTGGGGGAAACCCCCCCCCCCAATTATCTAGGTAGTTTTTCTTTAGCAAGTAAAATTGAGAAGTGATATCCCTATATTCTGTCTTTTGTTTTTATTTTAAACATCTATAGGCTGTGCTTAGCTGCCCAGATGCTTCTGCACATGCACAGGAGTGTCGTACGTGCATCCAAGAGCAAAAGCAGTATTAAAAAATAATAGAAACCTACCACTGGTGTAGTGTGTAATTTCCTCTTTGTGCACTGATGACATTACCTAGTTTGGTGATGAAATGTTTGCAAAGGAACAACCAAGCTCAGAGATCACCAAGGATCCCTGAGCTACAAATATTCTCTTCTACCAATAGTTACCTCTTTCTTTTGTTGTTACAACAATCCTAAGGAAACAGATTAAAACAGACTGAATGGTGATAATCCTCATAATGTTTTATTACTTAGTGAGGATTTGAATTTGATTTTTCTCTTATTCTACCAAAGTATTCATATCTGGCATCCTCTGGACATATTATTAGCCTCTGGGCACATAACTACAACTAGACTCAGAATCTATTTAGACTTATATATCACTTCCCAGTACTTTATAGCCCTCTCTAAATGGTTAACAAAATCAGCATATTGCCCCCAACAATTTGGGCCCTCATTTTACTGATCTTGGAAGGACGGAAGGCTCAAGGCTGACTCCTTGAGTGAGTCTCAAGGAGTCAACATTGAGAATCAAATACAGTAAGAATCGAACTGCTGTAGTTGGCAAAATTAGCTTGCAATACTGTGTTCTAACTACTGCGCCACCACAGCTCATCCCATCCCATAGAGCTACTTGGGAAGCAGGGGTCAAGTGGCGAGTTAGCCTTGAGTCTTTGTGCAAGAGAATAAGCCTGAAACCACCCACCAAGATTCCATGGGACATTATCTCTTTATTCCCAAGGGAAGGCAAGCAGTTTGGCGAGATCTTGTAATATAGGGAGAAGGCAATAAAGTAGTTGACTTGAATCGTTCACCAGTGTACCTGGTTGCTTGCCCCTGACAGATGGTAACATTTAACTCTTGAACTGTAAATCAGAAATGCTTTGTTAATATTCTAATCAAAGGCTCTCCACAGATATATATGATTTTCATGGGAGTATTACTGAAGCTGAGAATAGAAAAAAGTATTAGAACAAGACCCATCTACAAACTTGGCTGATGTTTTTTTTTTAAATGCATTATAAATTTCTAACTTATGGGTAGTAGTAAGCTTTGGAGTGTGGATCCTGATCTATCTTTGACTTACATTTCCAATGCTCAAGTAGGCAAATTAGAAGAATTATTGCTGGTTCATAAGAACTCCACAATGCAGTAAAAATAATTGGCTTAAAAGAGTGGTCTTTGATTTAGCACTAAAATTCCTTAATTATCACTTCAGGTGTTCTTTTCTTCAGACTCCTTTTCTCTCCCTTAATCTGTAATTAATTTAAGTGCAACAAAATTAAAGCAGGTAATACATATCATCTTTGCAGACAATTATCCGGGCCTAACCTCCACCCCAGGATGGCATTTAGTTTTTAATACCCTCCATAGAAACAATCACGGGCCAATTAAGTGGATGACATTATATCCTCCAAAATTGGGATAAGACAATAGGTTGGCTCCAGTGCCACTTAAATGCCTCTTCATGCAGCAGAGGTAGAACTTTAATGAGATTTGATCCATCGGTGCGAATTGTTCGTACCTTTTTGCAAAGGGCAGATCACAGACAGCTGAGTAATAAAGCTCCAGGTTTCCATTAAAGTAATAAAATGGAATGATAAAGGAAGGAATATGTGTTGTGGTCCACCAGAAGCCAGAGTTGGACAGTGAGGAGGTTGGGGAGAAGCATGGGCCAGTCCTGGAGGCTGGGAAAGGCTCAGACGAGGGCTCTTCGTCAGAGGCAGAGATGGGGCTGAGGATGTCTGGCAGTGATCTGGTGCCTTCAGAGCTAGACAGCAGTGAGGCAGAGGAACAGCTGGAGCCTGTTCCCAGTGTGCGCATGTGCAGAGCTGCCAGAAGAAAAGAATAACCCAGAAATCAGGGTAGACTTGGGAGTAACCTCGCAAGTGGAGGGTAGGAAATAAAAGAGGAGCGAAAGGGGAGTGGGCTTTTGCAGAAAACAATTCATTTGTTCATTTCAGGAGTGTGAAGATCTGTCCATGAATCTCAGAGACTCTGTGCCTAGTCTTTCCTTGCACAGCACCTCATTTGGAAAATATTGACATGGCAGCTTTCCAAGCTAGATAAGGTCTGTGGTCATAAATATTCCTTTGAAAGACTGTTTGCCAGGCCTTTGCTGAATGTGGATGAGAGGAATTCACATTTGTTTAATAAAAGGGGTTTTGTCGGGGCCAGGACTCTGCCTCATGCTTTTTGGGGAAGCCTAGGTCAGAACAATATGAGCCTCAAGCTTTCAGGAACTGCAAGGACAGAACTAGTAAGCCATAGATTTGGTGCGGAGAGCTGCACAACATTGCAAGATGGATCGTTTCGTTTACAATCGTTTTCTGTATTCTGGAGTGACCTCTATTTACCAAGGTTAACTATTGATTTATTCTCACCATGAAAGCTTCCAGTTCTGGCTGGAATTGTCTTTACATAGTGGGTAAAATCCCAGCTTGGATTTCATTCAGCCTGGGTACTATTTGGGAAAGAGAAAAGAAGATTCTTGATTGGGAAAGGAGCATTTCACAATTCAGCCCCTTTTATTTTCATAGGACTTAATTTTCTATCGTTGGCTTGAATGTTAATCTGTTCATTGATTTTTCCTTCCTCTTTTACTTTCACAGTCCAAGAATCATTTTAGATTTATGAAAAAGAGAAGGTTTAGCTATCAAGAAAATGAATACCTTTTGCTTTTCAGCACACAATAATATAAAGTGTTTTTGACTCCCTGAATAATAGATTGAATCTTTTTATTACTTCAGAAAATCTAAATTATATTTCCAAAGAACAAAGCATGAAATTAGCATTTTAATATGTGGTGGTGCATTTTTTCCCCTGAGAGCCTTACATAACGGATCTTTTGCTCAATTGTGTCTTTAATTTTAGGTAGACAGAAAGTTTTTGGACTTATGATTGACTCATATTCTGACACTCCAACTCTTCAGCAGATTCTGTTAAGGCCACATTGCCTGTTTGTTGACATTCGGCCTGATATGCCTCTAATAACATTGATAGCTGTATCTTAAATAGACCGTGACTTAAATGGAAAGCTATCATTTCCAAATGGGATGCGGTGGCTCGCTAAGACGCTGAGCTTGTCAATCAGAAGGTCAGCAGTTCAACAGTTTGAATCCTAGCACCGCGTAATGGAGTGAGCTCCCATTACTTGTCCCAGCTTCTGCCAACCTAGCAGTTCTAAAGCATGTAAAAATGCAAGTAGAGGGACCACATTTGGTAGGAAGGTAACATTCCGTGTGCCTTCGGTATTTAGTCATGCCGGCCACATGACCACGGAGACGTCTTCGGACAGCTCTGGCTCTTCGGCTTTAAAACAGAGATAAGCACTGCCCCCTAGAGTCGGAAATGACTAGCACATATGTGCGAGGGGAACCTTTACCTTTATCATTTCCAAAATTCTCTTGCTTTCTCTTTCTTCAAACAAGCCTCCCAAACATTTATACATTTCCCCCTCCTATATACTCTTTAAACTGTTAAAAACAGTAACTATATTTCCCTTAACTAAAACATTTCATTTTCCTGAGAATTTGGCAGCAAAAGTCTGAAAAATAATGAATTTCAGCCCAGCAATGACTTTTCCTTTGTGGGAGATGCAAAGTGTGTAAAGCTGTATTAAAAGACGTATCCATCATTTTTTTCTTCTGTCTTTGGATAAAGCCGCAATCTAGCTAAAGTTAAAGTTTCTCTCCATCCCTGCCCCTTTCTTCTGATTTAAAATACACCCTTCATTTTTGTCTGAATAAAGTCCATAGCTTTTCTAGCTGTTGATATGGATGCAAGAGCAATCAGTGGCTTGGCAGGTGTGTGTTTCTTTTATTCTTCTTGAAGCGTAGTAAGATAATGGCCACAAAGCTCTTAGGACCCAGGTAGAAGTCACGGGATAAGTCAAACCGTATTTTAAATAACAGAACATGGAGCTTTTCAGAGAGAGATGACAGAAGCATATGTTAGGGGTGCCCTGGGACTTCCATAAAACATCAATGAACGTCGGGTTTTGAATATATTCGGTATTGCTCATTTTATTGACAGGCTGTCATAACTGAGCAACAGAAAAACAAAACTGTAAACCACAACAGCAATCCGAAATAAATTGCTGCCAGACGACAAAGTCAATAGCAGTCTCACAATTCTCAGATAATACAGAGTAAGTTCCAGGAAGAACAGAGAGGATGTCTAATTCAGAAGGGTTTGGGGAGATGAGTAGCATATTGATTAAGTCTGTATCAATGCTCATCCTGCAGATACTACATATGTTTGCTAAAAGCTATGACTGCCGCAAAAATCATTTTATGCATGAGGTACTTATGGGTATTAACACTCCGGTAAAGTAATCTTTATGGGATTGGGCATATGATTTGATGAACTCTTTTTGCATGTCAGGCATGAAAGACCAAGTTCACATATGAAGCGTTGTGCCCTGCCAGCGGCCAGTGGAGCTGGCAGCAGATTCGGACAGTGAGGAAGTTGGGGAGGAACCTGGGCCAGTCCTGGAGTCTGGGGAAGGCTCTGATGAGGGCTCTGTGTCGGAGGCAGAGAGGGGGCCAGAGCCGTCTGACAGTTATCAGCTGCCTTTGGAGTCAGACATCAGTGAGGCAGACGAACAGCTGGAGCCTGTTCACGATATGTGCATGCGCAGAGTTGCCAGACGAAGGGAACAGCTAAAGAACAGGCGTGGACTTGGGAGTAAGGATGATGAATGGCCCCTCCCAGAGGAAATAAAAGAGGAGTGAAAGGGGAGCTGAGTTTGCAGGAGACAATTAGTTCGCTTAATTGGTTCGTGACTCTCAGAGACTCCTTGCCAGGTTTTGCAGATATCAGCCTGGTTCAGCTGTCCAAGCCAGATAAGGTCTGTGACTATAAATCCTCCCTTGAAAGTCTTTGCTGGCTGTGAATGAGCAGAATTCACAGTCAATTAATAAAAGGGTTTTTTTGCCGGGACAAGGAGTTTGTTTCATGCTCTTGGGAAGCCTTGGTCAGAACATGAAGGTCCGATTAAACTGATTCATTTCTACTCATGCTTACACACAGGAATCTTCTCAACGAACAGTTAGCACCTGCTTAGATTTAGATACGGGTCAATAGAATTCAAAGGAGGTTGGATTTAGTTCGCTCGTGGCTACGTAGGGATTCCAGGCTGATTCCTCCTTTAATTTCACCCCCAGGTTCTGCCAGTCCTCCTCCTACAGGTGAGAGTACATGAACTCATCCCCAAAGACTGTATGAAAAGGATGATAATGCAGCTTTGCAATAGGAGCAACTGGTAATAAAAAATGGGGAAATGTATGAATGAGAATCTAACCATGGGCTGGGAATACAATCAGGACATATTAATTAATTAAATTTGTATGCCACCTATCTCTGTACTCTGGGCAGCTTACCATATTATAAATAACAAAATAAAAGAATGACAGGAGTAAAACATCAGACATTTCTTTATTCGGCTCTGTATGAAGAGTTGTGATGATGCATTGTTTAGAATGCAGTACGACAGGCTACTTCTGCTGCCTGCTGCCTGCCTGCAATTTGGCAGTTCGAATCTCACCAGGATCAAGGTTGACTCAGCCATCCATCCTTCCAAGGTGGGTAAAATGAGGACCCAGATTGTTGGGAGTGATAGGCTGACTCTGTAAACCCGCTTACAGAGGGCTGTAAAGCATTATGAAGCTGTATATAAGTCTAAGTGCTATTGCTATTTATTTTGATTAATAACATTTATCTGGCTACCTAACTCACTCCTAGTGACTCCTGGGTGGCTTACAAATATAAAATCCCAGTACAATAACCAATAAATTCCCATCTGCCTGCCAACAACAATGAAAGTTAAAACATTAAAATTTATATTAAAACATAGAAAGTAACTAATGTGGAGATGGGGACAGGATTCGGAGCATTTTCCTTCTCCTTGAATGAGTGGGATGAACCATTTATTTGGCTGGTTGGTTTTTTATCCTCTCCTCTAGAAGCTCAAGATGCCATACACAGCATTTAATTTTATTCTTCAACAATTGTGCCAGATAGATTTTCTGAGAGATATTAAGTAAAAAAAAAACACTTGCATGGCTGAACAGACATATATTTAGGTATCTTCAGTCCGAGTTCAAAACCCTTCCCTACTGTTGTAACTCTAGCTCTATTTTAATGACTTAAGTTTGTTAAAATATAAAATTATACAGTAAGGAGAACTTTGTACATGTCCAAGTAACTTTGGCAAAAAAAATATATGTCCAAGTAGAATTAATGCAAAAGGAAAACCTGTCTTATGTTTCTTGATTCATCATTAGTGAGCTGCGTAATTTGATTATAGCTTATAAAGAAATCAATGCCGTTCTTTTTCTTGAATTCTACTTCTTGTAATCACTAGACCTTGCAATCTTCTAAGCAAAAGGAAACACACACCGAAAAAGCTTTAGGCCAAAATAAAGCAACATTACGAAATCTGGTTGTGTGTCTGTATGTGTGTATGTGTCTGTCTGTGTGCGAGAGTGAGAGAGAGAGGGAGAAAGAGAGAGAAAACAACCTTATCACCAAGTTCCAGAAAACAGATATGAATCTGTAACTGAATTGTAGGGCTAAAGATTTTAAAGAGAAAAGGTTTTGGAAGAGAAAACAGAAACTATCTGAATGTTAAGTCGAAGAGTGGTCCAAGACTCTTTGCAGCCTGTTACACAAAGATTTGTAGATTGTTTCAGAGTTGGGTAGACTACCTTACTTTAATCCAAATCTTGGAAGTAGTTATGTGCAGAAAACACTTTAGGACTATTTTCTCCCCATCAGCTGGGACTCGGGAGGCGGAGAATAGATGGGGGCGGAGCCAGTCAGAGGTGGGATTTGCCAGTTCTCCGAACTACTCAAAATTTCCGCTACCGGTTCTCCAGAACTGGTCAGAACCTGCTGAATACCCACCTCTCCCATGTCTCCAAACATGGGTCTTGTAGGAAACTTGTCAACCCTCTTCCATGGGGCATTTTGAAAGGAAGATGTTAATTCTAACAGCATCTGTTATTTTAATGTTGGTTTGCTGTTATGATTGTCTTCAGATGCATTTACCGTGACCCACCTTAATCTTTTCCATCATTCTCCCTAATGGGTAAAAATGTTATTTTTTTCACAGGGGCAGTTCATTTTCTCAGGGAAGAGAATCGGTGTATTTTTTTCCCCTCTCACAAATAAAGTTAGACATTTTGCAGTTAATATCTTCTCATTCTATTACCTGAGCATTGTTGTCACGATACTATACAATACCTAATTCATTCTAATCTCTGCTTGAGGGCAAAAAATATTTATGGCATACTTTAAATAAAACATATTATGTGTTTGTAGGAACATATGTATCATTGTCCCTCTAGCTGAAGCAGATGTAGTTTCTGTCAAGGTGTGCTCACAGCTTCATGAAGTATTCATGACCTGGCATTGCATAAGAATGAAGGAGCTTCTTTCAGAGCAAGTTTCTGCTGTAGTAAGTCCTCATTTTGCTGCCCCTGAATTTATATTTATATTTATTTTTCCAGTTTGGTTAAAACAAGGAACCTTTCCTCATTTTGTGACTGTTGGGACAAAGGTAACAGAAGTGTAGATGGTCCTTTAGAAAGGAAGAGAAATCAGATTAAGGCCATACATCTTGTCCATCCAGGTCTCCCATCAAATTCAGTTGCATGTTTTCATGTAAATCTAACATGAATTTCCCCCCAGGCTACTGACAATCCAAGCCGGTAAACACATGTCATGAGTTATGGGTTGTTGAGCATCTCTTTCTCCCTAAGAAAAAAGAAGAAGAAAAAGAGGGAAGTCATATTAATGCCCCAAATGTTGGAAGGACAACCATCCAGGAGAATTGTCTTCAAAAAAAACAACAACAACCAACAATAGTAACTAATAAAAGAATGAGTTTTGCCTTTTTTGACCTTCTCCTTAAACAATCTCACCCCTATTCTCTTTCTCCTGTATCCATCCGTTGTCTTTCTTGGGAGCAAGGGGGTACTGGACACGGATCCATAGTCACTCTGTGAGTGAGATGGCTGGTCTTTAAATTTGACAAATAAATAAATACATCTGACAATTTTGCAAGGAACGAACTGTGGCTTACACCAGTGGTAGACATTTTGCAGTAGTGTAGGGATGGGAAGCCCTGGGATAACCATGGCCTTCTGATACTTTATTTGTAATTTGTTAGTACCTCAAGTTGATGCCAGGAAAATTCAGCAATAAAATGGTTAATTTTAATTTGATAAGAATAGGATAACAGAGTTGGAAGGGACCATTGGATGTCTTCTAGTCCAACTAGAAGGCAGGAAACCCAACACCACTTCAGACAAATGGTTATCCAACATCTTCTTAAAAAGTTCCAGTGTTGGAGCATTCACAATTTCTGGAGGCAAGTTGTTCCACTGATTAATTGTTCTGTCAGGAAATTTCTCCTTAGTTCTCTTTGCTTTGCTCCTTGATTAGTTTCCATCCATTGCTTCTTGTCCTGTCCTCAGATGCTTTGGAGAATGGGTTGACTCCAGTGTGGTGCTATCATGTCCCTCCCTAGTCCTTCCTTTCATTAAACTAAACATACCCAGTTCCTGCAACCGTTCTTCATATGCTTTAGCCTCCAGTCCCCTAATCCTCTTTGTTGCTCTTGATTCTATCCCTCTGTTTATGCAGCCTAGAACTGTGTTGGCTTTTTTGACAGCTGCTGCACACTGCTGGCTCATGTTTAAATGGTTTTCCACTAGGACTTCAAGATCCCTCTCACAGTTACTACTGTTGAGCAATATATACTGTACCTGTGCATTTTGTTTTTCTTGCCTAAATGTAGAACCTTACTTTTTTCACCACTGAATTTCACTTCGTTAGATAGCTCCCAATGTGATAAACAAGGATGAAATGATGCAGACAGAAAATCTGGTTGGTTTGCGTACAATGTCTGAGTCAAAAAATAACAACAACAATGGAGGTAGATATTTACAGACTGGATTCTAGCATAAGTGGAATATGTGAATACAGTCAATTGTGTTTTATAACTAAACTGACCATGGATTAGCACATTGTGGGAGGCAAGTCAAAGGTTTATATCACGTCTCAAGCTACAACCATACGCTCATTATGAATTCAAAACTCAATCCCATAAATATCATGTTGATATAATATTTTGGCTTCTTAAATGCATGGAAATATTCTGGATTTTCTTACATTCATGTTGTACCACAAACAGCCTTTTCTTAGAAATTGCAATACAAGTCTCAGCAATAAATCAGCTAATGGTTTCACTCAAACGCAGGAAGAAAACGGGCTGACAAGGTGACCCGTCCGTGAACTTTCTTATGCAACTTTTTCCACGCTTTCCATTTTGATAACCGGTTATTACAGGGAGGGGAGAAAGCAAACTATGGCAACAAATGCAAAACATGATATCGTTTGGTTTTATGTTTTTAAGCGTTACCAGTAAATACAGATAAGTCAAAAAGCCAGAAGTTTTGCAAACTCTTTCAATCAATGGCTAAAAGTGAATAGGAATTCACAAGGTGAATTCTGTAATTGAAGTACTGTAATTCGCCTCGTTGTGCATTTTGTGGGTAGGGCCTTGTAAGACTAAATGTTCCATCATGCAAAACCCCAAATACTGGAAACTGACATGTCAAGGAGAAGATGCCAGTTATGGACCATGTGCGGGCCTGAGGTCAACCAGAAATTGGGGTTTAGGACCTGTTTTGTGCTGAGCTGGAAACCAAATGGCTTTTTTATAATTCTCCACTGATTTCTGGCCAAAGAAATTGGATGGTCTCCAGGGTGAAGAGGTCTCCCAAGAGTTTCTCAATTTAAAATAGCAATCAGGAATCCGTGTATGGGAAAAAGGGCATTTTTATAGTGGTTGGGAGTATGATGAAAATTGCCATGGATGTCCATCTCCAAATGGTGCCAGTGGAAGGTGGAGATCTTCGCAGAATATAAATAGTGAAGCTGTGAGGAGGAGTCACATATTAAAAAAAATTAACAGCTCTTAGGACCAACAGTCTATAAACATCTATAAATATGAAAAGAAAATTTAACTCCCTTTTCTTCATTGTTTTTTCCTCCTCCTCCTCCTCCTCCTCCTCCTCCTCCTCCTCCTCCTCCTCCTCCTCCTCCTCTTCTTCTTCTTCCTTCTTCTTCTTTCTTCTTCTTCTTCTTCTTCTTCTTCTTCTTCTTCTTCTTCTTCTTCTTCTTCTTCTTCTTCTTCTTCTTCTTCTTCTTCTTCTTCTTCTTCTTCTTCTTCTTCTTCTTCTTCTTCTTCTTCTTCTTCTTCTTCTTCCATAAAACGTATCTTGTGGGGTCATTACATTGAGCCAATCTTCCTTTTTGATGGAAAGGGAAAAAAAGTGACCTTGAGGGTAGACATCAAAAGCCAGAAACCTTCATCACCTCTTCCCTCTAATCTCGAGAGCTCCTAATTTTTTGTTTTTCAATGACATTATGGAAGCAATTGGTCAAAGAATATTCTGGAAAAATTAACAGCCTTCCACCATGCAGCCAAATTGTTGAACTTAGATAAGCCCAAGAACTGATTCCTTCCTTCCCACTTTGGGAAGCGGCAGGAAAATGCATTAGCGGTGAATATTCCAATTATCTTCAATTTTCTCATCAACGTCACATCTCGTTTAGGTCTCTGCATCTGTGCAATTGTCCTATACTGGTTTAGGAGATCTGAGCATGGCATATTCCCCCAGGACCATTAAATGAGCTAAACTTTTCTGATAGTCTTCTGAAGCCACTAGTTACGTTAAAAAAAAAAAAAGCAGCTAATTGGGGGGAAGGATTATAATTGCTCAGCAGGTGGAATTGGCAGCTCTATGGAGCTGGCTCAGTTCCTGTAACACGCTGCACTGTATTTCATAATAAAGATGTGTCTCTTTTATTAGCATAACTTGCTCTTTGATTTGTTTCAGTTTTTATGATGTTTAGACAAACGGATTTGGACAGTTAAAATCCCACTTAGGCTTGATGCATTGTATCTGCTTGACACACAATAACATTGATTTATAAGAGGCGGTGAATCTCTAATTAGATTTTGGCAGGGTTGTTGCAGGCAGAAAAGTTCCTGGAAGTCCTCGTTTGGAAGACGTAATGAAGATCGTCTTTTAATTATCCAATTCTCCTCCCAAAGGCTGTAACCAAAACACACTTTCGTTTTTGACCTATGGCACAACTGCCTTCTGAAATGCATCCTTCCATGGGATGATTTATATGGCAAGTTTTAAAACTAATATTTAGAATTTGCTCTCACCATGTATGGTCCATGTTTGGAAAGATAGTAGATCTCCGTCACGGAACAATTTCTTTAGCTAATAAAAAATATATACCGGCAGTCCTTGACATACAACAGTTCGTTTAGTGACTGTTCAAAGCTGCAATGGCACTGAAAAGAGGGATTTATGACCGTCTTTCACAGTTATGACCTCCTTGGCAGCATCCCCATGGTCATGTGATCAAAATTCAGAGGCTTGGCAACTGACTAATATTTATGACAGTTGCAGTGTCCTGGGGTCTGTACACTTTTTTTCAACACAGGGTCTAAACATATGCGTGAGGCATTTAGGCCCACAGCAAAATGTGGGTACATCAAAGATAGAGATTATGTTTCCACTGATACGGAATCTGATTCCTGGAATTTCCATCTCAGCCTGCAATTTAAAAACATCATGAAATTAATCTCTGCGTGCACTTTTTCTTCAAGCGTCTATTCCTAAATGATTTAAAATACATATTTTTAATGCACTTTTTTTTCCTCTCCTTTTGGGGCTGTCAGCAACAGCATAAAATTCAATAAGGCAAAATCTAAAAGATAACCCACTTTCTCTGCCTCATATTTGCAAATTATTCAAGCATTCTGAATACAAACATGTTCCAAGGCTACCACTGTGTTGCTGCTTGAATCTTACAGAGGCTGAGAGAATTCAGAATAATTTTGGTTATTCTACTTTTGGCCGGAGGAAACTCGCAGAAAATTCAACAGCAATCGTATTAGTATAGATCACTACAAACCAATACATACGTTTTTATTATTGCTTAACCCTATACATAATTATGACTGTATACATATCTATATTTCTCTGACTTTCATTTTTTAATCGTTATTTTAACCATAATTTTTAACAGATAATTTTGGGGTACTCCATTTTTACTCACTGTGCAAGAATAGACTGTTGCAAATAAATAATAATAATAATAATAATAATAATAATAATAATAATAATAATAATAATAATATATTTATTTATTTCTTAGCCGCACCCTCTCCCGAAGGACTCGGGGCGGCGTACAATGAAACATATGAAATAAATATGTGGACAAAACAAACATATAACAGAGACATATACTGAGACACACACAAGGAGGAGGTCGGCTGATAAATAAAAACAATTAAAATACAGTATTTAAAAACCCCTAGAAATTAAATATAATTAAAATACCCAGTTAAAAACCCGTCAGGAGCGATATGGTTAGATCAAAGTTGAGCCAGGCCAGCTGCTTGGAATAGGTGGGTCTTAAGCTTAATACGAAAGGAGCGGAGGTCAGAGGTATTCCTAATATCCGGAGGGAGGTCATTCCACAGGGCTGGGCCCGCCACAGAGAAGGCTCTACTCCTAGCCGCCGCCCCACGACACTGTCTAGTGGACGGCACCTGGAGGAGGCTCTCTCTGTGCGAGCGAATTGGTCGCAGGGATGTATGGGGCAGAATACGATCCCGCAAGTAACTAGGTCCTAAGCCATGGAGCGCTTTAAAGATAGTTATCAAAACCTTGAAACTCACCCGATAGACCACAGGAAGCCAGTGCAGCTCG
This sequence comes from Natrix helvetica, assembly GCF_964273705.1. Lineage (NCBI taxonomy): Eukaryota > Metazoa > Chordata > Lepidosauria > Squamata > Natricidae > Natrix > Natrix helvetica. The sequence continues at coordinate 8,419,222 of NC_138561.1, forward strand.
CGCAGGAACGGTGTCACATGGGAGTACCTAGTACTCCCCATAATTACCCGCGCGGCTGCGTTCTGGACCAACTGTAGCCTCTGGGTGCATTTCAAGGGAAGCCCCATGTAGAGAGCGTTACAGTAGTCCAAGCGAGACGTCACCAGCGCATGAGTGACTGTGCGTAAGGCGTCCCGGTCCAGTAGGGGGCGCAATTGGCGCACCAGGTGAACCTGGTGGAACGCCCCCCTTGCCACGGCTGTCACATGGTCATCCATGGACAGCCGGGCATCCAGGAGGACGCCCAAATTGCGCGCCCGCTCCACGGGGGCAAGATGAATGCCCCCAATGGCCAATGATGGAATTAATTGGCTGAACCGGGGAGCTGGTACCCACAGCCACTCCGTCTTGGAGGGGTTGAGCTTGAGTCGGTTGTCATCCATCCAGATCCGTACGGCTTCCACACACCGGGACATCACTTTGATGGCCTCGTTGGGGTGGTTCGGGGTGGAAAAGTACAGCTGAGTATCATCAGCGTACAGATGGTATCCCACCCGAAACCACGGATGATCTCACCCAGCGGCTTCATATATGTGTTGAACAGCAGTGGCGAGAGGACCGACCCCTGTGGCACCCCACAAGTAAGGGGGCGTAGGGTCGACCTCTCTTCTCCTGCCAACACACGCTGCGTCCGGTCAGAAAGGTAGGAGCCAAACCACCGCAAGACGGTGCCCCGGACCCCCAACCCCTCCAGCCGGCGCAGCAGGATACCATGGTTGATGGTATCAAAAGCCGCCGAGAGGTCTAATAGGACCAGGATAGAGGAACAACCTCTATCTCTGGCCCTCCAGAGATCATCCACCAACGCGACCAAGGCCGTCTCCGTGCTGTTACCTCAACATTGTTGTTGTTGTTAGTTGCAAAGTCATGTCCGACTCATCGCAACCCCATGGACAACATTCCTCCAGGCCTTCCTGTCCTCTACCATCCTCTGGAGTCCATTTAAGCTCATGCCTGCTGCGTCAGTGATTCCATCTAGCCACCTCATTCTCTGTCACCCATTCTTCTTTTGTCCTCCATCGTTCCCAGCATCAGGCTCTTCTCCAGTGAGTCCTTCCTTCTCATTAGTTGGCCAAAGGATTTGACTTTCCTCTTCCGGATCTGGCCTTCTAAAGAGCAGTCAGGGTTGATCTCCTCCAGGACTGACCAGTTTGATCATCTTGCAGTCCAAGAGACTCACAGGAGTCTTCTCCAGCACCCTAGTTGAAAGGCCTCAATTCTTTGGCGCTCAGCCTTCCTTATGGTCCAACCTTCACAATTGGGAAAACCATAGCCTTTTCTTTGTGGCAACCCCTGAGATATTGGACCACTGCTATCATTTCTCCCCTAGTCCTTCTTTCTATTAAACTAGACATACCCAGTTCCTGCAACTGTTCTTCATATGTTTTAGCCTCCAGTCCCCTAATCCTCTTTGTTGCCCTTCTCTGCACTCTTTCCAGAGTCTCCACACCCGTTTTACATTGTGGTGACCAAAACTGGATGGAGTATTCCAAGTGTGGCCTTACCAAGGCATTACAAAGTATCATGAACACTTCACGTGATCTTTAATGTAGATTCTTTCTGTTTGGTTTTCTGAGTCATTTGCTTCAGTGGGCAGTTCAGAAGGTGGCAATTTCCTAGCAAGGTTTCAGGTGTAAGACCTGTAGTACCTTGTCTTCCCATCAGGAAATCTGCCAACAGATGGAGTAACTCTCACCCTCATCGGCCCCTGTGGGAAACAGGAAGTTGGTCTATATAAGGGTTTGTTTTAACGGAGATAACATAATAACAGAGCTGAAAGGAACTTTAGAGGTCTTGTAGTCCAACCCTCTGCTCAAGCAGAAGACCCCATACCATTTCAGAAAAATGGCTGTACAATCTCTTCTTATAAATCTCCAGTGATGGAACACCCACAGCTTCTGGAGGCCATCCAGAAGTTTGATTCAACTTCAGCTGAGCACTTACTGTATGCTCTTTAATAACGTGGGCTCCACTGATACAAAGTTCATGTAGTATGCAAGCCAAGGGATAAATATTTTCTGCATGTAATTACTTTAAAAGAAGCTGGGGCAGCTGGCATTTTATATCAGGAGCACCCCATGGGTGGAACAGCTGTTAGTCTTCTAGAAAGAGGCTGCCCTAACTCAATCTTTCTTTCTCCCGGAGTAGCATTGCTACTAACCCTCAATGGAAGCCTAAAAGAACAGATTGGGGAAAGGAGTTGAATGGGTTGAGTTAGTGACTCAATGCAACTGCAGATGCTGGCTTTTCTGGATTATACAAAACTGGGTGAAAACATATGAATGAAAGAGTCCAATATAAAGCTGCACTGAATATTGCTAATGTCAGGGTACCAAATAGCATCCAATATAAAATCAGAGTCCGAGGCAAGAGATTCCTCAAAGTACCAATTTATTTGAGATGTCATGTTGGCACAATTTGGAAAACCCAAATCTGAAAGCTTCCAGTTTTCCCCACCCAGCTGAAAGTTCAGGATCCTGCCCCAACACCCACAAGTTAATCCCATGGTCCAGTCTTCGACTGCCACGAAGACAGATTCCTCCCATCCAGATTTGGCTAGGTGCAGAGATAAAGATGACCTTGGCTTTCTAAGAAGAATGTTGTTATGGCTACATATCACCCAATTCCACATAATCCCCCCTCCCTTTTTCCCCACAGTAGAAAGTGTGGAAGGCCTGAAGTCCAAAAAGAAAAAAATGATTTGCAGGCATGACAGCTAAGTTCAGATTTAGGAAGGATCTATTTATTTATTTATTCAACTTATAAGCCGCTCCCTCTCCTCGAAGGGACTCGGGGCGGCGTACAATTAAATACACAACATATTACACAGAGGAGGTATATAAATAAAAACAATTTTTACAATTCATAAATCTACTTCTGGTTCAGTCAATGATGGGTTTGGAATTCTTCCATTTTTCTTGTGAGGCATATTTAATTTGTTCCACCTGAGATTTAGATGATCTGCTTTCAGTTCCCAGAAGGAGACAACTTCTCCCAATGGGACTTTTTCATTTGAGGGGCTAAGGAGACATTCTGTCCTTGAAAAACCTTTGGAGAAATTTTCCTTCCCATGGAGAGATTCACAGAAATTGCCCAACTGATTTCATTGCTTACAAATTTGGTGGAGATGGAATGAATGATACCATGTTAGCATTAAAACAGTTTTAAGCAAGCAGCTCTCCATAGCTTTCCCGTTTGAAATATCACAACTGTGCATTCTTTTTCTGATATGCTCCTAGGCTATTAACCGCATTGTTCCCTCTTTTGTGTTTTTTGTCTTTTTAACAAGACCTGGATAAATTGGTCTCATAATTCACTTTATGTGAAAGCAAGTCAGTCTCACAATTAAATCCTTTGAGAATTAAGATGGTTCTGAATTCTAATTGTCACGGCTGGACTTAACCAGAGATAGATATTTGAACAAGCTGTGCTTAAAAAAATTGACCGAACTCTTCCCGAACGGGTACATAGGAGACCTCTGTCCCCCAGCATAATTATTGTGTCATTATTATGTGAGCTATTGGCATTGTTGAAGTTCATTGTTGACTCAATCTCTGTGCGCTACTGATAGTTTGAGATGATTAACTGGTGACATGGATGGTGCAATTATTCTTGCTAAGGGAATGGGTGGTGGGACTAATGCTTAGGCTGCTTCCAGGTACACATACGGAGGAATAGGAAAAGCAGAACAAAAGCAAGCTGATGATATCCTTTCAGTCGTGTCTGATCCTTGGTGAATCTATGGACCAGGTCTCTCCAAGTCTTTAGATCTTGCAGTACTTGTTTGAGTTTCTCTATGCTCTGGCTGGTGTCAGCTTTGATGGTGTCCAGCCATAGAGTTCTCTGGCAGCCTGGTTTCTTATTACCGCTAACTCTTCCAAACATAATTGCTTTCTCCAGTGAATTCTCCCTTCATGGCATGAAGGAAGCTGCAAGCTATATATTTCAACACTCTACCTTTTTAGAACTAGGTTTGGGATTGCAACCCCCTCCCAAAGGTTTTTTTTTTTCTTTTAAAAAAGGATGTCTCCTTCAAGGAATAGCTGAGGATTGGCTATAGGAGGAATGGCTACCATGCTTAAGGGAATTTAAGTAGTTTAACTTATTTAAAGTTAATTATTTAACTTTCAAAGGTCTCTCTGAATAATGTAGTTCCTGATTGTCATGTTAAACCTTGTTTATTGAAAAGCAAATCACTACATTTTCTGTGACTTTGGCACATGTTCATCTATCGGTCCATTCTATTCTATTTTAATACTATTGGTTTTTAAATTAAAAGTCTACGCATACATAGCCAAGGTATATATTTATCCATTTCTAGCCTAATCTATTGTTAAAAAAATAGAATAGAATAGAAGTAGGAATGGAATGGAATAGAATAGAATAGAAGTAGAAATGTAATGTAATGTAATGTAATGTAATAGAGTAGAATAAGGAATAGAATAGAATGGAATAGAATAGAAGTAGGAATGGAATGGAATAGAATAGAAGTAGGAATGGAATGGAATGGAATAGAATAGAATAGAAGTAGGAATGGAATGGAATGGGATGGAATAGAATGGAATAGAATAGAATAGAAGTAGGAATGGAATGGAATAGAATAGAATAGAAGTAGGAATAGAATAGAATAGAATTGAAGTAGGAATGGAATGGAATAGAATAGAATAGAAGTAGGAATGGAATAGAATGGAATAGAATAGAAGTAGGAATAGAATGGAATAGAATAGAATAGAATTCTTTATTGGCCAAGTGTGGTTGAACACACAAGGAATTTGTCTTTGGTGCAGATGCTCTCAGTGTACACAAAAGAAAATATACATTCATCACCAATCCTAAGTAGAACCCTTAATGATAGTCATAGGGTATAAGCAATCAAATTATACTAGGAAACAATCAATATAAATCGCAATTTATATTACAGTTACAGTCATAAGTGGGAGGAGATGGTTGATAGGAACGATGAGAAGATCAATAGTAATAGTAATGCAGACTAAAACAATGCAAAACTATTATTTCTTTTTTTTTAACCTGTGGCTAGATATTGGATAGCCACTATATTTTTTTTTCTTAGAGCTGTCTATATGGTATAGGTGTCTTCCAATCACTCTATCTCTCAGCCTAGAAGAACATACAGAAACTGGGTGAATTTTAGCTTTAATTTACATGGCAGGAAGACCAAATGAACTTAATGGGCTTGTCTTGTAGAGTTGTATTTGTACTGTTTGCTTTGCTTTATTACATTAAAAAACCATATTGATCTTACTAGTTCTTTATCTCAGCCTCTCAAGAACAGAAGTAATGCTAATCAGCTTAATGCTGATATGTGTATAAATCCATACATGATATGAATCAGTCAGATGGTTTTTGAATTAGCTAAAACCCACTTTATATTTTGAGTGTGTTTGACATCAAGGTGTTTCCTTCAAATGGGCTAATCAACAAAGAAGAGAACTTAGTCTTGGTACCATCTTAAACCTGATGTTTTTATTGATTTTTGGATCACAGTGAAATGCCAATTCTCTAATATAAATGTAGTTATCTTAGGCATATTAGCTGACCTTGATACTATCTTGCCATCTAGTTCTTGAGAAGTCAAACTCTCTTTGGGTTCTTGGCCCATTATATTTGCTGTTACCTGACCAAGATCATGTGAAGTGTTAAAACTATTTTATAATGTCTTGGTAAGACCACGCTTGGAATATGGCATCCGGTTTTGACTGCCATCATATAAAAAAAGATGTGAAAAATCTGGAAAGTGTACAGAGAAGAGAAACAAAGATGATTATGAGGCTGAAGGCTAAAACATAGGAAGAACAGTTGCTAGAATTGCGTATGTCTAGCCTAATGAAAAAAAAAGATCAAGGGTGACATGATAGCACTGTTCCAACTTTTTTAAACATTTTTTTATTCTCTTACATACCATTTTAAGTATACATTCACATAATTATTTTTCTTCTTTACATTCATCATTCTTATACATCTGTTATTCCATGTTATAATTTATAATATAGGTATACAGTTTGAGTTGCTTCGTTTACCATCCCTTCCTCCTGTTGTAACACCACCTTATTTTCCCTTTCTTTTCTCCCTCCCTCCCTTCTCTACTTTCCCCCTTCCTCTTCTCCTTTCCCTTCCTTCTGCTCCTTCCCCTTTCTCCTACTCCTACTTTCCTCTTCCTCTTCCTACCCTCTCTCCTTCTCATCCTCTCCCTACCATCCCCCTCTCCTTACCTCTTTCTTCTTTCCCCCATCTTCCTTTCATTCTCTCCTCCTCTCTCTCTTTCTTTTCTATTATTATAGGTGTCTCTTTCGGGTCTCAGTTTATGTTTCCTTGGGATGGTATTTCCGCAAACCCAAATATAATTGGTATCTTTTCTTGTTCCCTTACCATTGCTAATCTATCCTAATTATATTTCCCCCCCTCTTTGTATCTCTCTAATATATGTATGTATGTATGTATGTATGTATGTATGTATGTATGTATGTATGTATGTATTTAATCTTTTCTGTTTTCCCGTTGTCCCCCCCCCCCCATTTCCATAAGCACTGTTCCAACTTTTGAAGTTATCTCAGATTGCATGAAAACAAGTTATGGAAAATAGCCATGAAAGACAATGTTGCTTGCCTATTGTAATTTCCCCTTTTTCCGTAATTGTATTAATTTGAACAACTTCAAGTGGAAATGTTAATTATTTTATTAAGCATTGGCAGCATCTCTTTAGATTATACTGGTTTTTCCCTGTAGATGAAGCAGCCTTGCCTTTTTTTTCCTGGAATAAAGCTGAGGGATGAAGATTGTGGTAGTTATTTCTCAATAATACATAGGTTTTAGAAATATTCTCCTTTAATGTTTCCAACTGAGCTCCTCCTTTAATAGCTGT
>NC_138561.1:8431140-8553640 GCF_964273705.1 Natrix helvetica
AATTTGGTCCACTTCTTTTTATCCAGTTTATAAAAATATATCTGTTTCATAGCACTCACTTCTACAAATATACTTTTTGGGAATTTTGCAATGCAGTTTGAATGAAAGAAGAAGGAATGGATATTTAATGGATAGTAAGAGAAATATCCATGAACATATATATGTGTGCATTTCTGTATAGATTTTTTTTCTTTGATTAATGCACCAACAAACGAAGAAATATGTTAAAGCCAAGTCACAATTTGGAAAATGAGACACCAGGAATTATTGAAATTAAGTAATCTCCAATTTTTATGCAAATAATTGTGTAATATAGCAATAGCACTTAGACTTATATACCTTCACAGTGTTTTTCAGCCTGCTCTAAGTAGTTTACAGAGTTGGCCTATTTCCCCAACAATCTGGGTCCTCATTTTACCCACCTCGGAAGGATGGAAGGCTGAGTCAACCTTGACCTGGTCAGGACTGTACTGCTGGCTGTGGGCAGAGTTCGCCTGAAATTCTGCATTCTAACTACTGCGCCACCATGGCTCTTATAATATAATACAAAAACTCTTATTGCAGATGCAAAGAAACATTAGAACTGCATTATACTGCATATATGTGTGTGTATGTGTGCGCGCGTGCATACACATATTAGGTAAGCAATCACTCTTCAACTATAACATGAATACACAGAGATAATATATGGAGAACTATAATGGAGATAGAACACGAGGAGAGGAGAGATGCCCTCACATGGCCTCCCTTATATAGATAGCTTCTTAAAGTGGCAGTAACTCTGCTGTCTCATTCCCATTTCATCATCTTGGTTTACAGCCTTACAGCAGCTGGTCAGCTATTAAATCAACATTACCTTAACAAATCACTTCTAGGAGTGCTATCTTCATTGAAGGTTACATTAGCAGATCCTTGCAAGTCTGAAAGTACATCTCTATCCCCTCACCTTTGTATCTCAAGAAACTAGGGAGGGTCCCTTCTGAGATGTTTGCTACCTCATTATTCCTTCCATGGGCTCAATTGCTTCTTATCTGTCCATTGTGTAGTCTACACTCTTTCTCCTGTCTCCCAGGGTCATTTCCACACTCCATTAAAAAAGCAGCAGGCAACCAAAAATGAACTTTAAAATGTCCGAACAGTTCAAAAAATTAGTTGCAAATTAATTTAAAAAAAGAAATTGCATCAAGTCACTAAGACAGGTGTTAAGTCCTCGAGGCTACGATGCCATTGACTATCATTGCCGGCCCCTGATTGGTTGAGATGCGAGCAGCCAGCTGGCGGGAGAATGCAGCCATTCTATTGGTTCAGCGTCTGACAGCTCTAGTATAAAAGGGCTGTCAGCTGTCAAATGTTGCTGTTTGCTGGTTTGAAGTTTGCCTTACATTTTGCCGTGTTAAACTGTTAATAAAGGTTGTGTTAGCTTCAACCTGCCTTGCCTCAGTTCCTGCCTGCCTCGTTCTCCCTACAGAACAATAGGAATGTCTTTTTATAACAGAGTTTTCACTGACCAGCCAAAAGCTGTCTCAAGTAAGCCTTTGTATTCACTACACATTGAAGCACATCCTTCTTTAGCAAAGAAGTCAATAACGCTACCAACCTCATGTTATAACACTGTTATAAATGGGTAACTTTTTTGATGAGGTGGAATCAATGTTTCTGCAGTAGCAATGAAAAGATTTTTCCCCTGTCTTGATTTAGAATGATCTCAGAATTGATGAGCTTTGGACAATCCTTCCTTCCTTCCTTCCTTCCTTCCTTCCTTCCTTCCTTCCTTCCTTCCTTCCTTCCTTCCTTCCTTCCTTCCCTTTCTTTCTTTCTTTCTTTCTTTCTTTCTTTCTTTCTTTCTTTTGTTTTGTATATGCTGCTTCTGATGCATGATTGCATTTTATGCCCTTGGGTGTGCAACATATATTTAGCCAGGGTAATAATTCAGAATTCTGACATTTACTTTGCATACAAAAGATCCCATCTTCAGTTCCTGGCATCCCCTCTTTAAATAAGACCTAAGGCAACAACAAGCTGCAAAACAGCTCAGCTTGAACTTGGAGAAGCAGCGGCTAGGCAAAATAGATGGTGCAGGGGTAGAAAAATCAGTGGTGGAATTCATCGAGCTTAGCTTCAACAGAAGGTCGGTATATAGAGCATTCACTTCAATGCAAACATAGACACAAGTCTTTCCTCCTGTGCTTATAGGCCGCCCAAACAGGTGTGCACAGATCAAAGACATTCAGGTGAACTTTTCTGAGGTTAAGGAACGATCTGGGGAAGAATTGGAGTGGCTAGGATGTCTATGGAGATTCTCAGTCATACTTGTCTCAAAGGTACTTTTCCAAAAGGCAACGGACTGGGGTTTTTTTCCCTTGAGGAAGAAGAATGTTTCGCTTCCCATCCAAGAAGTTTCATCAGTTGCGATGGTGGGGGAATGGAAGGAGAGGTACTACCAGTTGAGACTGGGTGGTGGTGATGAAGCTTTTTGATGGGAAGTGGAATGTTTTCTTCTTCCTCAAGGAAAAAAAACAGTCCAGTTGCCTTTTGGAAAACTGCCTTTGAGTGACCAGGGTGAGATCAGTCACTACCCTTCTCGGCCCATTTTCTATATGCCCACTGAAACAGGAAAAATCTGTATGATTTTACAGGTTAGAACATAGATTCTCTTCTGCTGAATGTGTTCAAGCCAGTGATGAGATTCAAATTTTTACTACTGGTTCTGTGGGCGTGGGCTTGGTGAGTGTGGCAGGAGAAGGATACTGTAAAATCCCCATTCCCTCCCCACTCCAGGGGAAGGATACTGTAAAATCTCCATTCCCTCCCCACTCCAGGGGAAGGATACTGTAAAATCCCCATTCCCTCCCCACTCCAGGGGAAGGATACTTTAAAATCCCCATTCCCTCCCCCCTCCAGGGGAAGGATACTGTAAAACCCCCATTCCCTACCCACTCCAGGGGAAGGATACTGTAAAATCCCCATTCCCTACCCACTCCAGGGGAAGGATACTGTAAAATCCCCATTCCCTACCCACTCCAGGGGAAGGATACTGTAAAATCTCCATTCCCTCCCCACTCCAGGGGAAGGATACTGTAAAATCCCCATTCCCTCCCCACTCCAGGGGAAGGATACTTTAAAATCCCCATTCCCTCCCCCCTCCAGGGGAAGGATACTGTAAAATCCCCATTCCCTACCCACTCCAGGGGAAGGATACTGTAAAATCCCCATTCCCTCCCCACTCCAGGGGAAGGATACTGTAAAATCCCCATTCCCTCCCCACTCCAGAAGAAGGATACTGTAAAATCTCCATTCCCTCCCCACTCCAGGGGAAGGATACTGTAAAATCCCCATTCCCTCCCCACTCCAGGGGAAGGATACTTTAAAATCCCAATTCCCTCCCCCCTCCAGGGGAAGGATACTGTAAAATCCCCATTCCCTCCCCACTCCAGGGGAAGGATACTGTAAAATCCCCATTCCCTCCCCACTCCAGGGGAAGGATACTGCAAAATCCCCATTCCCTCCCCACTCCAGGGGAAGGATACTGTAAAATCCCCATTTCCTCCCCACTCCAGGGGAAGGATACTGTAAAATCTCCATTCCCTCCCCACTCCAGGGGAAGGATACTGTAAAACCCCCATTCCCTACCCACTCCAGGGGAAGGATACTGTAAAATCCCCATTCCCTACCCACTCCAGGGGAAGGATACTGTAAAATCCCCATTCCCTACCCACTCCAGGGGAAGGATACTGTAAAATCTCCATTCCCTCCCCACTCCAGGGGAAGGATACTGTAAAATCCCCATTCCCTCCCCACTCCAGGGGAAGGATACTTTAAAATCCCCATTCCCTCCCCCCTCCAGGGGAAGGATACTGTAAAATCCCCATTCCCTACCCACTCCAGGGGAAGGATACTGTAAAATCCCCATTCCCTCCCCACTCCAGGGGAAGGATACTGTAAAATCCCCATTCCCTCCCCACTCCAGAAGAAGGATACTGTAAAATCTCCATTCCCTCCCCACTCCAGGGGAAGGATACTGTAAAATCCCCATTCCCTCCCCACTCCAGGGGAAGGATACTTTAAAATCCCCATTCCCTCCCCCCTCCAGGGGAAGGATACTGTAAAATCCCCATTCCCTACCCACTCCAGGGGAAGGATACTGTAAAATCCCCATTCCCTCCCCACTCCAGGGGAAGGATACTGTAAAATCTCCATTCCCTCCCCACTCCAGGGGAAGGATACTGTAAAATCCCCATTCCCTCCCCACTCCAGGGGAAGGATATTTTAAAATCCCCATTCCCTCCCCCCTCCAGGGGAAGGATACTGTAAAATCCCCATTCCGTACCCACTCCAGGGGAAGGATACTGTAAAATCCCCATTCCCTCCCCACTCCAGGGGAAGGATACTGTAAAATGCCCATTCCCTCCCCACTCCAGGGGAAGGATACTGTAAAATCCCCATTCCCTCCCCCCTCCAGGGGAAGGATACTGTAAAATCCCCATTCCCTACCCACTCCAGGGGAAGGATACTGTAAAATCCCCATTCCCTCCCCACTCCAGGGGAAGGATACTGTAAAATCCCCATTTCCTCCCCACTCCAGGGGAAGGATACTGTAAAATCCCCATTCCCTCCCCACTCCAGGGGAAGGATACTGTAAAATCCCCATTTCCTCCCCACTCCAGGGGAAGGATACTGTAAAATCCCCATTCCCTCCCAATCCAGGGGAAGGATACTGTAAAATCCCCATTCCCTCCCAATCCAGGAAAGGATACTGTAAAATCCCCATTTCCTCCCCACTCCAGGGGAAGGATACTGTAAAATCCCCATTCCCTCCCCACTCCAGAAGAAGGATACTGTAAAATCCCCATTCCCTCCCATTCCAGGGTAAGGATACAGTAAAATGCCCATTCCCTCCCCACTCCAGGGGAAGGATACCGTAAAATCTCCATTCCCTCTTCACTCCAGGGGAAGAATACTGTAAAATCTGCATTCCAAGGGTACTGTAAAATCCCCATTTCCTCTCCACTCCAGGGGAAGGATACTGAAAAATCCCCATTGCCTCCAGATCAGCTGGGACTCAGGAGGCAGAGAATAGATGGGGGCAGGGCCAGTCAGAGGTGGTATTTGCCTGTTCTCCGAACTATTCATAATTTCCGCTACCAGTTCTCCAGAACTGGTCAGAAGCTGCAGAATACCACCTCTGATTATAGCCATTTGTAAGGGAAGCTATGGTGGAATATAACCTGGGTTCTCAGGAGGGATGGGGGGAGGGGCTGCATTCCAGAGGACCAAAAAAATCAGCAAAGTCTAAATAATTTGACTGGGAGGAAGAAGGTCAAGTGAACTCCTCCTGAGAATTTCTCAGAGTAATGTTTTTAACTATGCAAGTACTGTAGTTTGCTTTAGTCTGGCAAGATTCTGTCTATAGGTAAGGAACAATAAAGGAAACTGCTTAGAAATAAATTTGTACATCTTGGTTTCTGGAGCCTTATTTTGGTTTTCTACTCTGAGTAATAGGTTAGGCTCAAGTGCCTAAAAGATCCCTTCTAACTCTCTCATTCTAGGCATGAGATGTGATTTCATATAAATCAAGAAGGATATAGAGTACATTTTTTCCAGTCCCCACATTTCTAAACATTGGAAGCTCCAATCAAAAAACTCCGGTAATGTTATGTGCTGAACTTTAGTCTTATACAAATAATACAGAAAAATATTTAGTAATTCTGCAAAGGGGCCTTTAGAAATGTTACGTCAGCTTCTTGTAATAAACGGAGATTCAAAAAATCCCAACTGGAATTCCCTTCCCTTCCTGGCTGATTCTATCACCTTTGGAGAATCATTTTAGTTCCGCAAAAGCACAGTCTTAAGGGCTGACTTGGGAGCAATTGTCTTCTGCAAGGAACATATGTAATATGCATGTAGAGAAGGCCAAGCTATAATGCATTTCATCCCAAAGATGACTGTCAAAGTGCAGTCACAGCAGAATCTCTCTCTCTCTCACACACACATACACACATTTTCTCTTTCACACACACACACACACACACACACACACACACACACACACACATTCTCCCTCTCTCTCTCTCTCTCTCTCACACACACACACACACACACACACATTCTCTCTCTCTCACACACACATTCTCTCTCTCACACACACACACACATTCTCTCTCTCACACACACATTCTCTCTCTCTCTCACACACACACACATTCTCTCTCTCTCACACACACATTCTCTCTCTCTCTCACACACACACACTCACACACACATTCTCTCCCTCCCTCCCTCTCTCCCCCCCTCTCTCTCACACACACACATACATTCTCTCCCTCCCTCTCCCTCCCTCCCTCTCTCTCTCTCTCTCACACACACACACATACATTCTCTCTCTCGCACACACACATTCTCTCTCTCTCTCACACACACACACATTCTCTCTCTCTCTCTCTCACACACACATACATTCTCTCTCCCCCCTCTCTCCCCCTCCCTCTCTCCTTCTTTAGTTCCATGCCGGAAACACGCTTTCAGCTTAGAATAGCAAGGCAGAGCCCTCTGTCCGAAACGATAAAGGCTGAATGGCTGGGGAGTAGAAAGGTGGGTCAGGGTGAAAGGAAGGGGGCAACCGTAAAATGAAAAAGCAGTTCCTTGGGGTTTGAAATGCAGTTCCACATGAAACGGAGCTGAGTAACTTTCTCCCACTGCTGGAGTTTCATATAACTTGCCGTACTGACTGATTTCCCTTGCTGTTACGATGTTGGAAAGGTAGATTTACAAGCTCCACATAACAGATGTTGTATGGTTACTAAAGATGTTTCTTTCTTTCCCCCCTTTTTTTCATTCTGAGCAGGCTGTCCATATTGCATTTTAACTGAGCTGAGTAGCCTTGCTTAGTGAAGGACGACAACAGGGAAAGAACTGCAGGATAAAATAATTGAGTATTTTAATACCAAAACTATTTTCAATATTGGAAACTATATTTTAGTGCAGGTATAATAAGTCTGGGAAGTGAGAGTCAGCTAATTATGCCTAGGTTTGTGGATGGAATAAGATGATTGAGCAATGCTTGCTTTGGTGTATTTGCAGTTTTGATGCTCTTTATACCTTGCAAATAAAAATCAGGTCGGTGAGTATTTTGGAAATTTGGAAATGTCTACTGTGGATTTTTGGGTATGGAGGCTTTGATTGAAAGGAAAAGTTCATCTAAAGTTTCAAACATTTGGAATTCACAATACCGTATTCACAATTCCACAAGAAACTGAAATTTTGGGTTAGAAAGGCAATACTTTGGCTGACTCTTGATTCAGATGAGTTGGAAGGGACCTTGCAGGTCATCTAGTCTGATCCCCTGCCCAAGCAGGAGACTCTACATCTGCCTCTACCTAGGATCGAATGATGGGCTCCAAATAGGAAGGAAGATGGAAGCAGGCAAATTAGTTTTATGATTGTTTCCTTATCCTTGACACACACCCCCTCCCAATCCAAATGTCCCTTTCTCAGTTTTCCTTCTGAATATGGGAAAGCACCTAGGATGCGTGAGAAGGACAGATTGGTTGGCTGGGAAATTCTGGGAGTTGAAGTCCACAAGTTTTAAAGTTGGCAAAGTTGCACACCCCTGTTTTATACCCATTCGCAAGTATAAACCCTATCCCATTGATAAATTGCTTGATATCATCCTGGTAAGTCTCCCTCAGCATTTGGAAGACAGCAGGTTAAAAGAAGGACCCATTGCAGTGTTGCTTAAAATAAAAGTGAACATCCTGAAAAATGAGTGCTCATGGCAACAACATAACGCACCCTTGACCTTGCAGACCAAAAGCATTCCCTTCCAAGAAAAATAATAATAATAATACATTTTCCAGCCTAGCTCACAAGTCTTCATTTATGTAGAAGTGAAGAGTAGAAAACAGGTAAAGTGGTAAAGGGAAAGAATGAACGATCCAAGAGAAAAGCAAGAAGGAATAAGACAGAGGGAGTGACTAATGAATGAAAGAAGAGAAAGGGAAGTTGAAATATGTTCAATTTCCTTGGGGCCCTTTTAGATGTGCGATCACTATTTTATGTCTTATATTTTAGATTTTGTACTTATATATCGTTTGTTTATTGTTATATGGTTTTCTGGACTAGAAGACCTCCAAGGTCCCTTCCAACAATTCTTCTCTTCTATTTTATTCTTTCCCGAACATCCACAAAGTTATAGGAGCAGACTCTGCAAAACATCCTTCAGAACCTCACACCTTTCTTGAAGTCTCAGATACATTTCAGAGCTCAGATGTAGGGAAAAAATGTCAGAGCTCTTACACTATATATTATTTTCTCTGTCTCTCAGCACACTTACTTGTTGGACACAATAGAGATTAGCATTTTATCTACTCTAAAGAAAGAGCAGAGCTCCGGGGTTGAAAACAAAGCATAAAAAGATTGTGAAAGTTTTGCCTTTTGATTGATTTGTGCTTAATAAAGTTAAACATATTTCAAACCCCTATTTAGTTGCTATCCTCATTATCTTGGGACCACCATGGAAGAGAGGGGCGCTGTTTCAGCGTGATGTCATATATAACTTGACCACGAGGAGGCAGTGTATGACTGGTTTGGTCCTTATTGGCATTAATAATTAAACTAGACATACCCAATTCCTGCAACCCTTCTTTATGTTTTAGCCTCTAGTCATCTTTGTTGCAGGGTAAGAGTCACAGCCTCTTTGAAGAGAAGGTAGCTTAGATAGCAAAATGGATGTGGGTTAGTGATCTCAGTTCTGACTGCCAGTCCTAATGTAGCCAAAGTGGCATAATCCATTGGATTTGGGAATAGAAATGTGAAATATCCATATCCTGCACCAATGTTGGATGTGCAAAATAGGGAAGCCGAGGTTGATGTTCTCATCTGAAGAACATCTCATCGATGGTCAATTTTGCATGGAAATGTCTCCACAAAGTGAAAAATCCATTTCTTTTGCTTGCTAGCAAGGCTCCCTCATGTGGTGAAACAGATGGAAGAGCAAACCTTTACTTTATATGATGCTGCTGGCCTTCAACACTCAAAGACATTTAAAAGAGTGAGTAATCGTGGAGAAACGAGGTTTTTTTTTTTAAAAAAATATTGCTTTGTTTCCCTCTAAAGAGAGGTCCTATCAATTTACCCCCAAACCATTTCCTTTTCCACAAACAATCCCATTGATGACAGAGCCACTTCTTGAAATAGTTGATGGTTTGGCCCTTAAAACAAGACGATCCACATTTGAGAAAAATCCAAGCTCTCTAATCAGCTTTTTCGGCAGTTGTTTCGAAGTCAACGAATCTAAGTTGAACGCACTTTAATTAATGCAACGAATGTGACTTTTTCCTGAAGCCCAACTTCTCCCTCCTCACCAATGGCCTTGTGGGAAAAGTCCTAGAAACTTATTTGTTCTCAGTAATATGCCTCATAATTGTATGCGTGATGATTTATAGGTCTTGTTAGCCACTTCAGGAGATTTTACCCTGAACAGTAGGATAACTGAAATGAACATATTCCCCAGTCGGTTGCATTGAAGATTATACTTTGAGATAGATTTACCGTACCAGGGCAATGTTGGTGAAACCTTTCAGCACCAAGTTCCGAAATGGGAGTGTGCCCACATGCCAGAAACCGGAGGAGCAGCTGCCTGGTGTCCATGCATGCACTGGGAACACAATCTTCCGGTTTCCAGCGCATGTATGCGCATGCTAGAAACCGGAAGGTCATCTTCCTGGCATGTGCATGCACACCAGGCAACTGCTATTCCGGTTTCCAGCGCTTCCGCATGCCTGAAGACCAGCTGGCCAGCATGCTGGAACCCGGAAGAGCAATGTGCGATGGCTTGCGTGCCCGGAGAGATGGCTCTGTGTAACACTTCTGGTACCCATGACATAGGCTGACCATCACGGTACCAGGAGAATGGATGAGAACTAATGGGTTGAAACTATTTCCTTGTATGTCCAACCCTTTTATTCTATGTTCTATGTATTCAGCAGCAGGTTGGATAAAAGAATCGCAAAGGTCCTTTCCTAGTCCACGATTCTAAGTAATTCATTCTTAAATCCCAGTGTATTTTCCCCCCTCTCTTTCTCCCTCTCCCCGATAGGCTGAAAGGATCCTGAAAGAATTAATTGTTTAATCAGCTGTCCCTATCTCTTATTGCTCCCTACAGAATTGGTATTACTTCATTAAAGCTTTGTTGGCTGTTCTGATGTTCCACTTTGATAGAAGGATCAGGTAAAAGCCAGCAAAGGAAGGGAGGAGACAGGGACGGATGAGGAAAAAGTGAGGGTGTGGTAGATACAAATGATTATTATGGTTTATTTGATGCATTTGAACCTTGTCTTTTTGTGACAGTCAGAAAGGCTGGATTTAGGATTCCTTTCCTTAATTTGATGACAGCAACATCCTTTTATCTAAGATGACAGCAACATCCTTTTATCTAAGGCAGTGGTGGGTTTGTACCGGTTTTACTACTGGTTCACTCGTGTGCACACACACACTTTCTCTCTCTCGCATGAGACATTTCTGCACATGCGCAGAAGCATCTGGGTGGGTGTGCGTAGCTTCCTGCCACCGTCATAACCAAACTGGGCTGAACTGGGAGCAACCCATCTAAATGAAAGAAGAAGAATGGCTAAAAGACACTCACCGATCTTCGTTATTCACTTGGGGCTGAATCTATCCTTGACCCCTGGTCATGATGTTACTTGGTATGCATTATTGCCTGTTGACCATGCTTACAGCATAGGGCAGCATTTTTCAACCTAAGCTGCTTTAAAATGAGTGGATTTCAACTACCGGTTTCTCTCGCCACCCATCATCTCCTCTTAATGACCCCATAATCCCTTGTAGGATGGAGTCTTGGCAACTAACTGGAGCTGAGTGTTTACTGGCCAAATGCCCTTCCTGTCACCAATGTGGAGTTTTGTTCAGCAGACATATTCTCAGTGTGCCCAGAGAGAGAAAATGTATGCCTCTACTTAGCATCGAACTCACAGCTTCCTGATTGTGAGGTGAAAGCTCTACCTCTAGGTAGGAAATTCTAGGAGTTGACGTCTACCCAGAGGTGAAATGCTAGCTGTTCATACCCGGTTCATACCTGAACTGGGTATGTTTAGCTTAAGAGAAAGAAGGACTAGGGGAGACAGGATAGCAGTGTTCCAATATCTCAGGGGTTGCCACAAAGAAGAGGGAGTCAAACTATTCTCCAAGGCACCTGAGGGCAGAGCAAGAAGCAATGGGTGGAAACTAATCAAGGAGAGAAGCAACTTAGGACTGAGGAGAAACTTCCTGACAGTTAGAACAATTAATCAGTGGAACAGAAGTTGCCTCCAGAAGCTGTGAATGCCCCAACACTGGAAGTCTTTAAGAAGATGTTGGATAGCTATTTGTCTGAAGTGGTGCAGGGTTTCCTGCCTAGGCAGGGGGTTGGACTAGAAGACCTCCAAGGTCCCTTCCAACTCTACTATTGTATTGTATTGTATTGAACTGGTAGTAAAATGCCCCTGGTTGGCTTGATATTTCTCTCTCTCTCTCTCTCTCTCTCTCTCTCTCTCTCTCTCTCTCTCTCTCTCTCTCCCTCCCTCCCTCCCTCCCTCCCTCCCTCCCTCCCTCCCTCTCTCTCTCTCCTCTCTCCTCTCTCCTCTCTCCCTCTCCCCCCTCTCTCTCGTCTACATGGACAACAATTCCTATATAAACTACAAAATAAATAAACCTCAGGCGCGGACAGGCTAGAATTCAAGACTGCTCAATATTTTGGAGAGGATTGTGCTGCATTTGCCTTATTAACCCATCAACCCAGTTTTGCCTTCAAAGTGGCATGGGGTAGGTAGGTGAAAAGAGAATAATCAATATGAAATGGGATAATCTCCTGGTTTTTTTAGAACAGCCCCATGTGGCTGGAAAATCAGCGAAGCTGTATCTGTCATCACTGCTGTAAAAAAAATACCTGGTTCGTGTGGTTTTTTTTTTTTTCCATAGATTTAGCTGGCTAAATCTTCCTAAGCCATAGAAAGCTTTTAAGACAATTATGCTGTAGTGTCCTCTTTCTGTAAGAGATGCTGCCGTAATCTCACTCAACAGCAAAGGTGGAAGAGGCTGGCTAATTAATCTCCACTGTTTGCTTTTCATTCACACGTTTTTTTTAAAAAAATAGGATGAAGTTCGTATTATTCCACAGTTTTCCACCTTCTTCTTAAACTTTTTAAGAAGGTTCTTTTGGAACTAGAGCAAAGATGTTTCAGAAGAAAGGAATAACAGAATTGGAAGAAACCTTGGAGGTCTTCTAGTCCAAGCAGAAGACCCTATACCAGGGGTGTCCAAACTTGGGAACTTTAAGACTTGTGGATTTCGACTCCCAGAATTCCCCAGCCAGCCATGCTGGCTGGGGAATTCTGGGAGTCGAAATCCACAAGTCTTAAAGTTCCCAAGTTTGGACACCCCTGCCCTATACCATTCCAAACAAGTGGCTCTACTTAAAAACTATGGAGCACTCATAACCCCTGGAGGCAAGCAATTCCACTGATTAATTATTCTCACTGTCAGGAAATTTCTCCTTAGGTCTAGGTTAGTTCCCTCCTTGATTGGTTTCTAACCATTGCTTTTTTCCCCTACCGCCTAGAGCTTTGGAGAATAAGTTGAGCCCATCTTCTTTGGGGCAGCCCCTAAGATATCGGAACCCTGCTATCATGTCACCCTAGCTCATTAACTAGACATACTCAATATCAGCCTGAAGCTCCAACGCTTCCAGGTTTCCACATTTAGTGCCTGGGGAAATGGGAAGGGGGAATTACATGGAGTGGAGGAGGATTAGCCATAACAACACTCCTTTCTTTGGGAGTCAAGGGCATTCGGTTTGCCCCTGGATGGGAGTGACTGGGGGTTGTCCCCAGTTGGGATGATGAATTGATTGGGCCATGTGATGTACTTGTGGGTGCAAGGGATGGATTTTGACTTTCTTATACAATACAATACAATAGTAGAGTTGGAAGGGACCTTGGAGGTCTTCTAGTCCAACCCCCTGCCTAGGCAGGAAACCCTATACCGTTCCAGACAAATGGCTATCCAACATCTTCTTAAAGACTTCCAGTGTTGGGGCATTCACAACTTCTGGAGGCAACTTCTGTTCCACTGATTAATTGTTCTAACTGTCAGGAAGTTTCTCCTCAGTTCTAAGTTGCTTCTCTCCTTGATTAGTTTCCACCCATTGCTTCTTGTTCTGTCCACAGGTGCCTTGGAGAATAGCTTGACTCCCTCTTCTTTGTGGCAACCCCTGAGATATTGGAACACTGCTATTATGTCTCCCCTAGTCCTTCTTTCTCTTAAGCTAGACATACCTAGTTCCTGCAACCGTTCTTCATATGTTTTAGTCTCCAGTCCCCTAATGTTTCAGTCTCTTTTGGGTGGGAAAAACTCAGAACTCTCCGATTTGGGTTTGCCAAGATGTGCCAATATGACATTTCTAATAAAATTTGAGGAACTTCAAGCCTTGCAGTCTTCTTTCATTGGGGTGTTACTTAGAACCCCGACACCCAATTCCTGAAACCATTCTTCATAGGTTTTAGTCTCCAGTTCTCTAATCAAGATTGTTCTCTGGAGATCAGAACTTTCTTATTATTCATTATCTGAAGGAAAGTGGTGGAGAAAAGGGGCTCCTAGCACTAGGACATGTGCAGGATGAGACTAACACATGGAGGGAAAAGAAGCATAAATTGTAATCCAGTGTAGAGGTGGCCTCTGCTACTCTTCTAGGGAGCCATTTTCCACTTTATTGTAGCATTATCCAGATTTTCACTTTTCATTCCAGGTTTTCCAACTTCAGATTCCTGCATTCTGAGATTTTATTTTGCAATTTCAGTGCCAAGGTAGCCTGGATTCCCTTTGCTTCCTCTTCAGGAGCTGCTTCATCTGTGCTCTTACAGCAAATCAGTGGCAATAAAAGAACCGGAATGAAGCCTGAAAAGAGAATCTGTGATATTTGATGGGAAGCATTCCCCTGGCTCTGAAGCTGGCTAAATTTTAACAGTATATGTGGGATTATGTCATGGTTCAAATTCTTGGTATCTGGTTTTGCATTGGGTTTTTTAGACATCTCAAGTTTCTTTCTGGATACCTGATTATGGTTTGGCTTGCGTAAAATAAGGCAGCCGTAGTGATTCACACTGCTATATAAATAGGGTCTAACCATACATTGCATAAAAGACATGTAATCTGAGAGTCCTGTTATGGTACCTATGGGCATTGCAATGCTTCCTCTTTTTTCTTCTATTACCCTAATGTTTTTAATAAGTTTATAATTCTGAGGACACTTGAATGCCAAAACCAAGTGTTGTTTTTAAATGTAGGCCCTTCTCTTCATTTAGTTTGCCGCCTATCAGGCTAGCTGTGGTCAGAAAGTACTTTCGCTCCCTACCACATTGCTATTCCACCCATCATGTTGCATCTCTATTTATTGTCCTATCTTTATAAGCTGATAATCCATATTTAGCATCCGGCGAGAGGTTAAGGTTGGGAAAGAGGGTGATATAATATCCTGCCTTCCTGTCGGAGTAGATTTGTCTGTGCCGGTGGCTTTTTTGGTTTGGAGCATCTGCAAATTTGCCATTAATGGCACAACACGTCTCTGTTTTATGGATTTCATGACATCCAGCTTTATGAATGTCAATTTTGTAGGCTTTTCAAAAAGCCAAATGTGGGGCGCGAGCAGTGGTTGGCTATCTGGTTCCCGACTGCTGTTAGATATCTTCTCGAAGTAGTGTCATGGGGCTTTATGGTGCCATGTTTAATTCTGATCTAATGATTGCAATAAATGTGCAAAATGAATGAGTGAGGATGCCTTTGAAGTCCACTAGGTTGCCCATACAGACATGCACGTTTGTATGCATTCCTCAAATGCTTAACAGTGATAGTTTGGTTGAGTAATTAATTAATATATGTATTTCATATTCAAAAAAGAGGAAGAAGCACCTGTCGAGTCACCCTGAGTGACGTCTTGAAGCTAAGCAAGGTCAAACTTAGCAAAGAATAGGATGGGTTAGAAATTCTCAAAGCAATAGAGTATAAAAAAGAGGATAAGGAAGAGGAAGAAGAAGAAGAGGAGGAAACAAATAGAAACCACTTCAGTCAACATAAAGATAAAGGTAAAGGTTGCCCTCACACATATGTACTAGTCGTTCCCAACTCTAGGGGGCGGTGCTCATCTCTGTTTCAAAGCTGAAGAACGAAGTCTGTAGATGTCTCTGTGATCATGACTAAACGCCAAAGGCTCACGGAATGCTGTTACTTTCTCACCAAAGGTGGTTCCTATTTTTCTACTTGCATTTTTTACGTGCTTTCGAACTGCTGGATTGCCAGAAGCCGGAACAAGTAACGGGAGCTCCCTCGGTTACGCGGCACTAGGGATTCGAACTGCCAAACTGTCGACCTTTCTGATTGAAAAGCTCAGCGTCTTAGCCACTGAGCCACCACGTCCCTTAGTCAACACAGATTGTACATAAAGTCATCAGAAATTGAATTTAACTTGAAGGAGACTGTATTTTTTGAAAAATGCTACCTTTTCTCTTTCATGAAATGAGGACTAGGGAAAAAAAATACAACATGACAAAACTAGGGCTGGTTCTGCAGGAGTTAAGATGCTAGCAAGATGTTAACTTTGCTGCTGCTACTTGAAAATCCCTTGAAGTGACCATATCATAAGAACAGCTTGCTGATGGATGGAAAAGACCCCAAATTTGGTCTCTTGTGTTTTTAGTTGCACGGGCTGTTTCTGATGTATTTAATCTAATTCAGCAGCAACCTTTGGAGAAAATTATGTGTGTGTCTCTCTCTGTGTGTGTAACACCCAACAGTTTGGCTGCATGAAAGGCTTTGAGTATGACAAAGATTAGAGTCACCGATTGCTCATTGCAACTCTTGAAGCCCAAGATTGAGAAGAAACAGGGGGGGGGGGGTGATGAATGTATACACCTCTCCCTTTCTTGGTGTCTGTTTCATCTTTTTTTGCTTAACATGGAAGGAGAGGGGTGCGGGGGGGAGAAACCCTCTTGCTTCCATACTTCGTTTTGTGATTTACTGTGTAATAAATGCCCCATAATGCAACCTTGGCACTGTGTCATGTTGCAGAAAAGAATCCATTAGACATGCTCCCAGCACAAGGGGTAGGGAATGAAAACGTTGCTGCAACAAAAGCTTTCCTTTCCCTTCTGAAATTTCAACTGTCATGTGCAACTGTTACCTTTCCCCGGGATTATCTTGTACAAAGCTAATAGTTTTGGAATGGATGCAGACATTTTAATGCGGCCCTGTGGTTCTAGTTTTATGCAGGGGAGGAGGGGGGGAGGGGGGGAGGAGGAAGATCAATTTCCAAGGAAGGCTTCAAAGAAGGAGAGTGCCCAAAGTTATAAATGGCTCAGTCCCTTAATTCTATCATAATCCTATTTGATAGTTCTCAGTGCTGCTGAATCCTTTTAGGGCACTTTGATCAAGCCAGAGCTTTCAAACATGATGCCTCCTGTCATCACTGCTCCTAAAAATAACACAAATTTCATTTCTGGAACCATCCATTTTCTCCCAACAGTGTTTGTGGCAGTGAGAAGAGAACTGGCAACACTTTGGATCCATTCATCAAATCTGGTGCGAGCCCCTTGGGAAGAAAAATGGCAAAAAAATCTGTGATGGGATTATGAGATTAAATTCGTCCTGAAATGTTTTAACACTGGCCATAGCTCCCATTTGGGCATCTAGCAGCTATATTCAGATAAATGTGGTTAATATTTTTTTTTATATCTTGGCTTGTTCTGCTGTGGTTTACTGTCTCCCTTTGTTTAATTGATGACTCAGTACCGGTATATCATGCAATGAGGGATGTGGTGGCTCAGTGGCTAAGATGCCAAGCTTGTCGATCAGAAAGGTTGGCAGTTCGAATCCCTAGCACCGTGTAATGGAGTGATCTCCCATTATTTGTTCCAGCTTCTGCCAACCTAGCAGTTTGAAAGCATGTGAAAAATGCAAGCAGAAAAATAGGAGCCACCTTTGATGAAAAGGTAACAGTGTTCTGTGTACCTTCGGTATTTAGTCATGCTGGCCACATGACCATGGAGACATCTTTGGACAGTGCTGGCTCTTTGGCTTTGAAAGGGAGATGAGCACCGCCCCCTAGAGTCGGGAACAACTAGCACATATGTGCGAGGGGAACCTTTATCTTCATATCATGCAAATCTAGAAAATGGGTTGATTCACTAAATAGGCTAAATGTCTGTGAATTCAAGAATTAAGAATTTGTCAAGCCAATCATTGCTCCTTTGAACTGTAACGTTGACATATAAAGATGTCGAGTAATTTAAAAATCCAGCCGCTCAATGCAATACATTGGTAACATCGTTATTATAGCCTTTGCTATTTTTATTTTAAGAAATGCACCTTCATTGACAACTTGCCAATTCGTGGGTCAGGAAAATAGCTTGCCAGCTCCTGTAAAGGACCAATTCTCAACACTCATGGCAAGCAGATATTTAGCTTCATTTATTTCCTGCTCTTGCTTGAGTTTTCCAAATCCCATACCAATCCTGATGAATTAAGCCAATCAAATTTAGATCTGAATCTCATCCAAATTTCTACTGCCAAAGGTCAGTTCAGTCATAAATAACATCAAAGTTACAAGCTGTGGTGGGAAAAAGAATATAGTAGCAATCCTCCTCTGGTTTGATCCAGGACAATGCTTTTTCTGATGCATCATGTTAAGCAAATTAAGTTAATCCTTCAGCTGTTCAAAGCAATTGACAATGAATCCCTCTTTGTGGACTCAATCTTGATGTTGTCACTTGAATCTCAAGGAAGATCCCTGTAAGCTCTATCCTGTTGCCTGATTCATATCTTCAGGTGTTGAAACATGGCAGGGGTGACATTAAATTCAGTTCTCATTGCTGAATAAAACATATGCTGTATTAAGTATGATCAAGTATCATTTAGCTCTCTGTAGAACAAATCAACTCAGAGTTTTCACTTGAGGCACAAATGTTGATGTCCAACTTATCATAAGCTGGATACATTATACAGAGATCCATAAAGAAGAAGTCCATAAAGCTGAGAAAAGTGGAAAGAAGAGAAGGAGAGGAGAGGACAATGTGGATGGGCTCAATTGCAGTGGTGGCTAGGTTGAGAATAGATCATCCTATGGAAGTTCTATCTATGTGGTCACTAATACTCCATGCTGGCTTGATGGCACTCAATCAACCAATCAAAGAAACAAAATCTCTAGTTCTAGATTATGGATGGAGGTAATAATTGAGGTAATTGCATGATGCTCTCACTCCCCCCCCTCCCCCCATTTTGCAAGCTGCAGAATATCCTAAATGGTACAACTGAAATCTGGTATGCAAATGACAAAAATCAAAGGCCAATTTATGGTGCTCTTTCAAAAGCAATTTGGGAAAAAAGACATATCTTAAATAGACAAGAGATTTGACCTCTCCTTTTCCTTAAATCCCAATCTCCCCTCCTCATGTTCCCCCAAAGGCAAACATGTTAACTTTTCATCTCCATATGCCATGCAACGCGCAGAGGCTGTTGGTTTTAGTTTTTCAGTCAATGTAGCCCTTTAAAAAATGATTGTCCATCATCACAACTATAGACTGTGAGGCTTTCTAGACAAAGCTGTAGTCCTACCTTGTTTCCCTGAAAATAAGACCCAACTGGAAAATAAGCCTTAGCATGATTTTCAGGATGCTCATAATATAAGCACTACCTGTCAGGGTTCCAAGTAACACCCGCAATGAAAGAAGACTCCGAGGCTAGCCATTCCTCAAAGTTCCATCTTATTAGAGATGTCACATTGGCACATCTTGGGAAACCCGAATCTGAGAGTTTTGGGTTTTCCCCACCCAAAAGAAAGTCAATGACTCATCCCCTGCACGCACAAGTCCATGGCATGGTCCAATCATTTCAATGTCCCAACTGCACACAACCCACAGTCACTCCCATCCAGGTGCAGGCTGAGTGTCCTTGACTCCCATAGAAAAGAATGTTGTCATGGCTAATCCTCCTCCAGCTCCTTGCAACCCCCCTCCCATTTTCACAGGCACTAAATGTGGCAGCCCTGAAGCTCCAATGAAAAAGATGGCTTCCAGGACTGACACTATCCCAAAAATAAGCCCCAGTTAAGCTTGTGAGCCAGGTGGCTTTTTTGGCCAATACAGTTCTAGGCTGCATCAACAGAGGGATAGAATCAAGATCACGTGAAGTGTTAATACCACTTTATAATGCCTTGGTAAGGCCACACTTGGAATACTGCATTCAGTTCTGGTCGCCACGATGTAAAAAAGATGTGGAGACTCTGGAAAGAGTGCAGAGAAGAACAACAAAGATGATTAGGGGACTGGAGACTAAAACATATGAAGAACGGTTGCAGGAACTAGGTATGTCTAGCTTAAGAGAAAGAAGGACTAGGGGAGACATGATAGCAGTGTTCCAATATCTCAGGGGTTGCCAGAAAGAAGAGGGAGTCAAGCTATTCTCCAAGGCACCTGAGGACAGAACAAGAAGCAATGGGTGGAAACTAATCAAGGAGAGAAGCAACTTAGAACTGTGGAGAAACTTCCTGACAGTTAGAACAATTAATCAGTGGAACAGAAGTTGCCTCCAGAAGTTGTGAAAGCCCCAACACTGGAAGTCTTTAAGAAGATTTTGGATAGCCATTTGTCTGAAACGGTATAGGGTTTCCTGCCTAGGCAGGGGGTTGGACTAGAAGACCTCCAAGGTCCCTTCCAACTCTACTATTGTATTATTGTATTTAGTACTGTATTTCTCTAAAAATAAAACCTAACCAGAAAATAAGCCCTAATGAGTCTTTTGGAGCAAAAATTAATATAAGACCCGGTCTTATTTTTGGGGAAACATGAGTAGTTGTTTGATCTTCAGTTTGCCATTGCCAGCAATTTTTATATCTCTTTGGAATAATGGGCAGCCATATAAATACAAGGAATGTCATGAAGAAAGTGTAATGTATTATCTAGTAAGTGAAGGGCAGTCTGTTCATGTTAAGGGTGAATCTTGGTTCACCACCTCTCATCTCTTGAGATTCCAGTGGAACATTCTGTTGGCAGGGATTTTAGGAGCTTGGAAAGCAAGGATGTTTACTGCTGCAGCAACTATCGAACCACTTATTACAAACAGCTAACACTTTATTCTTCTATTTTTGTGAAGAGAAGGAATGAATGCACATTTTGGCATGGACCTCATGGCCAAGAAAATGTGCTCAGTTACCAGCTGGGAAGACAACACTGGTTGATTGATTGGCAGTTTCAGTACTCAGCCACTAGACTGAAATGGAGAAATCTGATTAGCTGATGGTTCTTTGTGAGCTTTATAGGCTTGCCAAAATATAAATCTGGTCATGTCTGCAGGGCAGAGGTGGTATTCAGCCAATTCTGACAGGTTCTGGAGAACCGGTAGCGGAAATGTTGAGTAGTTCGGAGAACTGGCAAATAGGCTGGCCCCGCCCGCACTGCCTCACAGCCTCCCAGCTGATCTTCTTTTGTTGCCCTGAATGGAGAACGGAGCTGGAAAGCAGGTTAATGGGGTGGGGAGGGAATAGGGATTTTGCAGTATCCTCCCCCTGCCATGCCCACAAAGCCACGCTCATAATTCCATGCCACACTCAGAAAGCCACGGCCACAGAACTGGTAGTAAAAAAAATTGAATCCCACCACTGTTCCTGACACTTCCTTTGGGAACAATTTAACCAGAATAATTTGGGGGCATTATTGAAAAGGGATTATCCTGAAAGAGGCTGCAGGACAGCTGTGTTTACCCCTTACTTACCCTTGAAACTTATCTTCTGCTCCTCAATAGGAAAGGCAGTTTCAGTTATTCTTGTAAATGGTGCCTCCTCTCTCTGTTTATCTAATATCTCTTTTGATAATTTCTGGCCAAGCATCCTGTTTTATTTGGCAGAATTAAGGAAAAAATGCCAGCGTGGTTTACTTGTAAGCTTTCAGATGGCAAGTTCAACCTTCTTATGAAATGGATTGGCAAGCAAGCGATGGAAAAGATGTTTTCCTCAGCGGTGGGATTCAAAAATTTTGAACAACCGTTTCTGTGGGCATGGATTTCTGGGTGTGGTGTGGCTTTGTGGACATGGTTTTGTAGGCGTGGCAGGGGAAGGATACTGCAAAATCCCCATTCCCTCCTCACCCCACTAATCTGCTTTCCAGCTCCGTTCTCCTGTTCAGGGCAACAAAAGAAGATCAGCTGGGAGACTGGGAGGCAGCAGGGGCAGGGCCAGCCTATTTGCCGGTTCTCCAAACTACTCAAAATTTCTGCTACCGTTTTTTCCAGAACCTGTCAGAACTGGCTCTGTTCTGCCTGAAATCTTAGTCGCTATTCAGAATAGATAACCCTACAATGAAAAAGGAGACAGTGTGTGGTCTGGGTTTTACAGGAATGTATCTAAGAAACCTTATTTGGTATCTCCCTGACCTTTAGTGCTACTTGCTTCTTAAAAAAGATTCTTGCAACTCTTTTCTTTATATTGTTTTCAAATGGGAAGGTGACATACTGAAAGGCGAAGTGCTCATTGTGGAATCCTTGGTGCTCTCTAAGCTTGATTACTTGCCTGCAGATGTTTCATTATCCAATTAGGTAATACCATCAATGCGCTGCTGATGTTACCTAGTCGGGTAATGGAACATCTGCAAGCAAGCAAACAAGCCCAGAGAGCCTCAAGGACTCCGCAGTTCAACCCTGAGCTACAGATCTTCCCTTGTATCGAAAGTGCTAATTTCTAGCGCTGTACAGATCTACAGATGTCATAGAAATTTTCTTTTAGAAACGGTGGATGGCTATCACTCAGGAGCTTTGTTTGATGGGATGTCCATCTGCTCTGGAAAATGAACCTCAAGGGTGATAAAATCCTAAGGCAGCAAGAAACAGACTCTGCTCCAAGTACGTAGATATTCTGCTTCAAATCAGTTAAGTGTTTTTTTGGCTGAGACAAATGCTTGGACATCTTAGTGACAAATGGTACATATAGATATCAATACAGCTAGCCTGGAGGGCTCTGGACTATTTCCTGAGTCAAAGGCAACAGGCTTTAAATATCAGTTTCAGGGAAACAAAAGTGAATGAGGACAAAGACTTTATTGTTCATATTTGTGAGCTTCCTTAACGATTTTGTTTGTTCCTACTATGTGTGTTGTGGCCTGCCAGCAGAGCTGGCAGCAGATTCAGACAGTGAGGAGGTTGGGGAGGAACATGGGCTAGTCCTGGAGTCTGGGGAAGGCTCTGATGAGGGCTCTGTGTCAGAGGCAGAGAGGGGGCCAGGGCCGTCTGACAGTTATCAGCTGCCTTCAGAGTCAGACATCAGTGAGGCAGATGAACAGCCTGTTCCCAGTGTGCGCATGCGCAGAGTTTCCAGATGAAGGGAACAGCTAAAGAACAGGGGCCAACTTAGGAGTAAGGCCACAGGTGGATGATGAATGGTCCCTCCCAGAGGAAATAAAAGAGGAGCAAAAGGGGAGTGGGGTTTGCAGGAGGCAATGAGTTCGCTTAATTGATTTGTGACTCTCTGAGACTCCTTGCCAGGTTTTGCAGATATCAGCCTGTCAGCTCTTCAAGCCAGATAAGGTCTGTGACTGTAAATCCTCTCTTGAAAGACTTTGCTGGATGTGAATGAGCAGAATTCACAGTCAATTAATAAAATTGGGTTTTTGTCAGGACGAGGAGTTTGCTTCATGCTCTTGGGAAGCCTCGGTCAGAACAATGTCAAGAAATTTCTCCTTATTCCTCTGCCAGTTCTCTCTTTGATTAGTTTCCATCCATTGCTTCTTCTTCTTCTTTCTGTGTTCCACAAATGATGGAATTAGATGGGCCCCATGCCTAATCCATCTGGGCTCTTCTCATATTCCTCTGCACGATACCAGCTTTTCTCCAACAAGTTCAATAAAATCTGCTTCTTGGCTTCTAAACATTGCAAGGGGTCCCTAACCCTAACCCTCTGGAGAAGTACATAAAAGCCGGTCTCCTGACTCAGCCACTTACTATCCTCCTTTGAAGGGGACTTGTGGAGCTGTTCCTTCTCCGTTCTGATCAAAGAACTGAGCCGCTTAAGGCGGATCAAGTCACTGTTTGGTGACAGACTTCATTGCTGGAGCCAGCTTGTGCATTTCTTTCATTTATCAAGAGCTTTGGAGGATTTCAGCTTAATTCTTTGGGTCTTAAATGTAAGCACAGCCTTCTTACCAGTAATTTTAATTTTAATTACAGAATTAGGCAGCTTTTTATTTTTAACAACAATCGCAATAACTTGGCCTCTGCTTGACATGGGTTTTGTTAGTGTCCATCAAAATGAACTTTGTGCACATTTATGTGGCATTTTGTAGAAAATGCGTGCAATTTTCCACTGATTGCATCTTCCTTCCTTCCTTCTTTCCTTCCTTCCCTCCCTCCCTCCCTCCCTCCCTCCCTCTTTCCTCCCTCCCTCCCTTCCCTCTCTCCCTCCCTTCCCTCCCTCCCTCCCTCCCTCCCTCCTTCCTTCCTTCCTTCCTTCCTTCCTTCCTTCCTTCCTTCCTTCCTTCCTTCCTTCCTCCCCCCTTTGTCTTGAAATCAATGAGGTTGATTTTCTATAGAGATTAAATACATGTAAATGTACCAAATTATTTAATACACTATTGCAAGTGAATCATTTTAACTGAACCATCAACTATTAAATGCTTGCACTAATGTCATCTAGTACAGATAAATAGTAGCCAGTAACTAGAGAATGTATTTCATTCAGATTGTGCGGGATAAGGTTTTTTTTTTTTTAAAAATAAATCTGTTTTTCTATTCTTGGTTTACAGATAGATTTGGGAAGAAAATAATATGTCCGTGTGTGTGTGTGTGGGTGCGCGTGCGCGTGTGCACGCCTTTGCTATCCCAAGAGCCCAGTGACATTAACACAGTCAATGTTTACATACATTTGCAACATGGTTCTTTGTTTTGCACAGATTGGCACGTTGGCGAGATTGCCTCTTTCCAAAATAATGAGAATACAGAAATCAACCATTACCAACATTTACATATTTTAGTACTGGGAGAAAAAAGATGGTGAATTTGGTTTTTAAGCAGCCTATTATTAACCTGCTTGGCTTTTAAAACCACACAATAACCATAATAATATGAATTGGGCATTCGTTTCTAAGTTTCAATCACCTTCTGTCCGCCTCCCCCCGCCCCTTTGGAACATAGAATGTAGAGTCCTAGGATACATCATTTTTCTGTTTTTTTTTTCTAATTTTGCAGAAGATTATGCAATTCCACAAGGGTGGTAAATGAAACAAAGAGTAGGTTGGGAACGTCAAACCTACATTTCTCAGGTATGAAGAATCAGAATCTAGTTACTCTGATTTATTGCTCATGCCTATTCATAAGAATCTAGTCAACTAATGGTCAGCAATAAATTGATGCTAGATGAGAGTTAACAGAATTCAAGAGGGTCTGGACTTAAACCGCTTATAGGGAACATCATGACACTAGGCTGATTACTTTCTTGACTCCAACCCCAGGCTCTGCCTGTTATTTTCTATGTCAACTTTCCAAATACCATGCAAAAGTAAATCAGAGTCCAGAACAGAATCATCCTTAAAGTTCCAATTTAATAATACAGGCATGTTGGCACTGTGCTATGAAATTCCAACTCTGATTTACATCCTGAGAGTTCACCCAGTTGAAAGTTCATGATCTATCACCACCCCCATAAATCAATCACATGCCCCAATCCATTTCTTCCACGCTGGCATCTCCACCCAGTTTCTTCCGGTCACAAGTCGAGGTGCGGAGACAAAAGATGACCTTGAGCTTCTAGAAAGAATGACAACAAAACATTCCACAATTCTATTCCTTTCTATACCCCCCTCCCAACTACTACACTAATGAAACAGCATAAGGAATTATAAGAAAGTGTGGCAGGCCAAAGATTCTTAAAGGAACCTCTGCAGGCCTGACATTCTCACACATGGATCCTCAAATAATGAAGAACCTTAATGCATCAATTTCACCCTTTGTCCATTGATTTTCCCATTGAATTTTTGACCTTCCCACTATTGGTGTATGACTCTCAGTGTACCATAAAAAGTCTAACGTGGCCCTCAAACCAATAGTTGTTACCCACTTTTCATTTGGATTATCAGATTAGAAACCTGCTCATATTATTTACACCCACCATTTTGTATACTTTAGATGCTCCTATAAATAAAAGGTGAGGATGATGAATGATCGAGCTGTTAAAATGCAAACCATTGGCAGGGATTTAATTCACTTGCAAAAAGTAGCGATTACTTGGGGAACAGCTGCTATCTAAAAGAGTATGCATGGCTCAATAAGTGGAAATTAAGTGGGTGAGCAGGTGAGGTTGACCCCAAAGATTGGCTCACCACCGAAGAAGCAATCCACAAAAATCCTTACAAAAATCTTTGGCTCCTATGAACCCTTGCAAGCTTTCCAATGGCAAGGAATTATGGAATTCGTCCTCCAAAATAAGTGAAAAGCATCACAACAAAGCCATAGTGGCTGCCTCAGGTGATCCCAGTACCACAGATGCATATGGTGCATCTGATCATTTAAAGCTGGAGATCCCATGCCATGATCTGAGATTTATATTGTCATATAAAGTATAGTTGTACCTTATTATGGTCTCGGGCCTGCATTTTATAGAAGTTTTGTAAGTGGTTGCAAGACTCAGGTTAAAATACACAAGCATTTTCTGGAAATAATAGAGGGGTGTCAAACTCACGTCATCACTGCTGTATCGGGACCTTTTCTCCTTTCGCTAAAATGGGGGTGGGCAGGGACCATCGTGTCATGCATTCGGCTCGCAGGCCGCGAGTTTGACACCCTGATCTAGATTATCAATTGTTCTCCTAAAATAGTCCAACAGGAATTAAAACAGGATGAAAAGAACTGTTTGTTTGTTGATAGGATCATAGTCCTTCTATGATTCATGATTCATGTACTTCTAACTGCTAGTGTTTAGTAGCAGAGTACAGCCGAAGTTAGATTTTAGTTGACGTTTGATGTCAACCGAACTATCCAAACGAGGTGCTATCTCATATTTCACATAGTTTTATGCATATTATAGCATACAGAAGATTTGAAACAGCCACCAGTTTACACATGGGCTGCTCACAGGACGTATGCTTTGTTTTATGTGACTGGGTATCTCAGTATTATCTCCCAGAATCCCATTTGCAGTAGAAATCACTGCTCCTCAAAGAAGGCCACCTACTGAGCAACAGCCTCTGGCTCTCTGCATGGATCAAGGACCATTCTTCTCCTTTTTTTTTCTTTTCCCGAAAGCTGGGATTTAATGAAAAGGATTAAGATGTTTAAATATAGGTTGCATTGCTTAACATTATGCACCCAAGGTTAACACAGGGGAAAAAAATCAAAATCAAAAGGTATCATTGGAAGGAACATAATTTTCTTACTTTCTGAGAAACAATGCCAGAAGCTAGAGCAACATGGAACCAAGAGTTATAAAGGAAAACATTAGGTGACATGGCTAAAGCCCTCAGCATTATTCTTTTCATCCATAGAGCCTCTGGGCGTGGGCTGCCTCTGGTGTATCACCTGGAGGTGAGACCCAGAGGCAATGGAGATAGGGAAAATCCTGACACCATGCGCATCTTGGCCCAGACCTTTTTTTTTTAAAAAAAAAGTGAAAATACGTAGGTCCCAGAGTTGCATGTGTCTCAACCATGAGATCTCCAGGAGAGCAGATATGGTTATCAAAGATCTCAAAAGGCTACTACCAAATTGTGCAATGTGTTTCATAGGGACACTTATGCAAAGGAAGTATTGGAAAGGGATAGTGTTAACTCTGTATTACGCCCCATTCATTTCGTCTAAGGAAGCAAGATTTGTGCAGATTTCAGAATGGTATCTTTAAGGCTAGTCTGGGATCGATACAAAATATTTGGAGGGGGAGGGATGCAATCAAATTTCCCCCTACCTTGTTTATATTGAGTTAATTAGGCTGCTCTCTCTCTCTCTCTCTCTCTTTGAATACCCTAAAACTTTTCTGTTTTGTATTGTCTAAGGCAGAGGTGGTATTTAGCCAAATACCATCTCTGGTTGGCTCCGCCCCCATCTATTCGCTGCGTCCCGCGTCCCAGCTGATTGGCTGAGTCTTCTTCTGTTGGTTTGCACAGGAGAATGGAACTGGAAAGCAGGTTAGTGGGGTGGGGAGGGAATGGAGAGTTTGCAATATCCTTGCCCTGGAGTGGGGTGGAAATGGGGATTTTACAGTATCCTTCCCCTGCCATGCCCACCAAGCCACGCCACACCCACAGAACCAGTAGTAAAAAAAAATTGAATCCCACTACTGTATAAGAGGGTATTTACAAAGTCATTTCATTTTACATTTCAAAAATGTTTGTTGACAAGCTACACATTCCTAGATTTATATGGTGATGGTTTTGTGCTGGAAACTAGACTGAAAAATTTGGGGGGGGGGGGGAAGAGGGAAAAATAGGGAAAGCATTATTATCTGTATAGTTGAAGGGAAGGGAATGAGGAAGAGAACAGTTTGCTCCCAAATGCAGACTAAACAAAACCTTTAAACATCCGTATTAGTCAATTATCGGCTTCTTTTCCTTAGGGAGATTCAAGGAAAAATGCTACCTGTTTCTTCTGAAGAAGGTAATGTGTTTTGTTCCTTCCAAAATCCAGAGTGATAGGAATAAATCTTCATGGTTAACAGTCATGGGAGCGCGTCTCATCTATTTCTCAAACTCAGGGCAGTATTTTAAGGTCCCCCCCCCCAAAATAGCTGCAGGACTGCATTTTCCAAGGCGTGGCCTTGGTAATAAAAGTAGCAGGTACTGTTGACTTCCTTACTCAAGGCATTCCCATGTTCTAGTAGCCCAAATTTATTAATGAGGTTGAAGGAGACCAATCCTAACTCAGAGGCTGTGAAGTTGGAAAAATCCATAATCCATGTCTTAACGTTGGTAGGACCATTTGCTCACCACCAACACATGATTCTTACAATATGGAGAAAGCGAATGACTACGGGGCACCGTATTCCTCTGTAGCCTGTCCCCCCCCTCCCCCCGAAACATTTGCAATTAACACTGTACCCTGCAAAGTTCATAATTATTTATAAACTCTAATACTTATAATGAAATGTCTGCCCTTTGATATCTCTCTGTGTTTTCTAAGCCTGGCTGACCTACATTGCAGAGGTATTATGTATACTAGGTGATGTGTG
Source organism: Natrix helvetica (assembly GCF_964273705.1). NCBI lineage: Eukaryota > Metazoa > Chordata > Lepidosauria > Squamata > Natricidae > Natrix > Natrix helvetica. The sequence continues at coordinate 8,459,372 of NC_138561.1, forward strand.
GGTAGGCTAGGGAATTACCCATGTTTAATGAACACTAAAATTAGAATTTGACTGAAATCCACATAAATGACTCGACAGCAAGTCTGAGCTGCCCCTGGGGAGCTGTGGGCAGCTCAAATTTACCCACAGGCAGTTTTTGATAGTTTTTTTTATATTATTATTTTAAATCAGCATAGCTCCCTTTTCCTCTTCTGATTGAGCCTCCGTTTTAGAATATGGGTTTCTACGGCAGGGAGGTTCAAGGTTTGTGTGGGCTTGTGTCTTAAACAATCATCTTGCAAGCCGAAGGGTGTATTTGTATGCGTCTAGTAAATGTGCCAAAGATAATGGGATGCAGTATAATACAATACAATACATAAACTACACTAGCAGAGTTGGAAGGGACCTTGGAGGTCTTCTAGTCCAACCCCTTCCCTAGGCAGGAAACTCTATACCGTTTCAGACAAATGGCTAGTATAATAATAGTTTGGGACGGGGCAGGGTGGCAAATACTGTGCAAATGTGAATCAGACACTGGGTACATATCCTACCTTTCTTCCATCGCATAAAAGGGCATTTTCACTGGCATATCCTCGATGGTGCTGAAAGACAGATCTAATAATATCTCCTAGTACTTATGCATATGTTCAGCCTCTGAAAGTAAAGGCACTTTAACACGAGTCTCTTTCAGTCATTCGTGGAGGGCCAAGCTAATCTCATCTTTAACTTTAAATGATCTAGAATTGTATGCTTCCTATTATATTGCATGCTTCCTATTATATTGTGAAACTACCAGCGAGGCAGGGGTCAAAATGATCTAGAATTCCATGCTTCCTATTATATTGCATGCTTCCTATTATATTGTGAAACTCCCAGCGAGGCAGGGGTCAAAATGATCTAGAATTGCATGCTTCCTATTATATTGCATGCTTCCTATTATATTGTGAAACTCCCAGCGAGGCAGGGGTCAAGTGGGGAACTAGCCTTGAATTTTTACACAGCTACAAGAAGCACAAAAGCCTGACCTGCCCTCCTTTTTTTAAGGAGCTGTTTTTCCAAGGAGCTGTTTCCAGAGGAAGGCAAGCAGTTTGAGGGGGATTCTTGCAATATAGGTAGAACACAATAAAATTACTGACTTTCACATGCGGATCTTGTGCCTGACATAGTCTGCAAAATCTCCAAGAAAATGGCTGAATTCCTTGCAGTACTGATGTTAGTTAGAAGCTATTGAATCAAAGTGTAAACCAGGGGTGGGTTCTGGATTCTTTTACTGCTGCTTCGCTCGGGGATGTGCTTTGGGTGCGTGCGCGCTTGATGTGCACCATGTGTGCAAGCTCAGTAGTGAAAAATTGTTTCTGAGCATGCACAGAAGCAAAAAACAAGATGGCGCGTCTATGATGCCACCGATAGAACTGGTTCAGAGGCGTGGGCGGCCCAGTTACTACCTTCTCGGCTGAACCAGGCTGAACTGGTAGAAACCCACCTCTGGTATAAACTACCTATGCTTAGTTACTGCTTTCAACAGGAGTTTTATGCTTGATGTTTTCTATAATAGCAGTAGAGTTATATACCACTCCACAGTGCTTCATAGTGCTCTCTGGGTGGTTTGCAATGTCAGTGAATTGACCCCATTTTATCGACCTTTGAAAGGCGATTGAGCTGGTCAGGATTGAACTGCTGGCTGTGAGTAAAGTTAACCTGCAATATTGCATTCTAACCACTGCACCACACCGCAGTACATGTGGGATGCTCCTGGATAGTAATTGGGACATTGCCGGCTCGGGTGCTCTTTCAGTTTAATAATTCTGAGGACAGAATTTCCTCAACCTGTTTTGCATATTCATTCAGCTTCATCCCATTCAGGTTCCTTCTGTACTGCAGTTCTTTGGGGGAGACTCATTGTAGTCCATGTGCCATGATGGCAGAGCCAAAGTCAAAACTTTCTTTTCCCCCCCTCTTCCTCCCTGAGATGCTGAGCTGTGATAGATCATCCCTCATAGATATCTGAACCGATTGGTTGTCACAACTCTGAAATAACTCTGAGGTCCTTTTCAGCCCTATGACTCTACAATTCTGAATTATGGAATGCTTATCTAGTCTTCTTAAAGATTGAGGTCTGAAGTTCTAGGCTGCATTAACAGAAGGATAGAATCAAGACCATGTGAAGTGTTAATGCCACTTTATAATGCCTTGGTAAGGCCACATTTGGAATACTGCATCCAGTTTTGGTCGCCACGATGTAAAAAGGATGCGGAGACTCTAGAAAGAGTGCAGAGAAGTGCAACAAAGAGGATTAGGAGAGTGGAGGCTAAAACATAGGAAGAAGGGTTGCAGGAACTGGGCATTTCTAGTTTGATGAAAAGAAGGACTAGGGGAGACATGATAACAATGGTCCAAGATCTCAGGGGCTGCCACAAAGAAGAGGGAGTCAACCTATTCTCCAAAGCACCTGAAGGCAGGACAAGAAGCAATGGGTGGAAACTAATCAAGGAGAGAAGCAACTTAGAACTAAGGATAAATTTCCTGATGGTTAGCACCATGAATCAGTGGAACAACTTGCCTCCAGAAGTTGTGACTGCTCCAACACTGGAAGTTTTTAAGAAGATGTTGGATAACCATTTGTCTGAAGTGGTGTAGGGTTTCCTGCCTTAGCAGGGGGTTGGACCAGAAGACCTCCAAAGTCCCTTCCAACTCTATTATATTATATATTATATTATATATTATATAATATTATATTAAGTGGTTGCTTTGAACTAGCTTTTGAACCAGGCCACAAGTTGTCAACAGTGTTCCAGAACTAATCCAAAAATTCTCAGATGATGAGAATGCAACCTTCTTTTCTCTTTTCCTCTTTCTCTTCCTTTCCACTTCTTCCTTCTTTCTTCTTTCATGTCAGCATGCCTGCCTGCCTAGTTCCGCCCCTAGGTGGAAGCTCTCTCTTCTTTTTCACTCTCTTGTGAACCTTGAAGTAGAATTTACATAATCAATGAAGTAACCCTGTCACCCAAACATGGAATCTTAAAGAGAATGGGATTATGCAAATGGGTTATTGATGTCATAATGATTAATTGGCCTCAGGTCCTGATTAATATGCAATCATTGTGGTGCTACTTGCATTTGTAATTATTTTAGTGGTGGTAAGGGTATGGGGAATTTGCTTAAGCAACTAAGAGGCACTTAATTGCTTACAAGCTAGAGGTAGAGTGTCAGAGATTAAAGAGGGAGGAAGTAAAGGTTTCTTAACCAGTGTCATGTTTATATCTGCCAGAGGTCAGATAGTTGACAACATATGTTCTCCACCCATCAGTTCAAAAGTGGCTTGCCAGGCAAGAAAGAGACAGCAATAAATGATTGGTGATGAAACTTATTTTCACACAGAGCCCGGTCATCTCTCCCAAAACAGGTTCATCGTACACTTTGAACATAGAATGCTTTAGGTCCATGATGGCACACCTATGGTACTCATCAGAGGTGGGTTCTGGCTGTTGCTACTGCTGGTTCACTCAGGGGTGTGCTGCACACTTGATGTGCAGTACTAAAAAAATGCTTCTGCACATGCGTAGATGCAAAAAACCAAGATGGCGGCACCTATAGTGCTGCCGAGAGAATCGGTTCAGGGACGTGGCAGGGTGAGTTGCATGCAGAATCCTCTCTGCAGGCATGCAAGCTATCACCCCAACTCAGCTCCACTGTGCATGGGCACAGGTCTCCTGCCTCCCACCTTCCAGCTGCGTTTTGGGCATCTGCCATGTATGCGCAGAGGGAGGGATGCATGTGGGAGAGACACACATGCATGGGAGTCAGACATGCATGTGTGGAGGGTGCGGGGAGCAGCGCCCCCTCCATGCCCTGTTTTTGGTCCCAGGAGGCTTCAGGGAGGCCTGCTAAGCCTGTAATAGGGCACAGGTGATCACATGGGTATGTACAAGGGGCAGGGGGAGCACAGGAGGACCCTAAACTACATATGTGCATGTAGTTTAGAAGACACCCGAGCTGGGGTGATTGCTATCTCCTCTTTGTCTTTTCTCTTTTGTTCGTGGAAATGGGAGCTTAGGTCCCTGACCTCACCTTTTCAGATGGGCGATTCATCAAACAACTGCATGGGCTCTTAGTAGCATACATGCTGGTTTTATTGCAAAGCGCCATATGGAGTGCAAAATTAAAACTTGGAAAGATCTGAAGCTGTAAACACTGCAGGATAAATAACTGCACTGTATAAGCATGCCCCAAGAATTATCAGCGATATCATTGGAGGGGGAAAAAAGAGGAATATATATTAGTAGACATTCTGTGCCCCCTCCTCTGTACAATTCAAAGTATTGCTCAATAAGATAAAAACGGGGGCTGAGTCTTAACAAATGGACTTAATGAATCTTTCTTTGGTATTAGAGGTAAGGACAATTCCTACAGAAAGCTGTAGTAGAATATCAATACCTGGAGCTATATGTTTCTTATATCCTGTTGGGTGGGTGCCTTGAAATCGTGATGTGACTTGTGGACATATTTAGATGAAGTCACTGTGGTTTATATCCTGGAGGAGAATATAAACAGAACAATTAAGGAGAGGCACTATCGCATGGTTTACTTTCTGAAGTATCTTTGATGAAGGGGAGGTATGGAACTACATAATGACAATGGTCTTGAACGCCTCAGTTTTAACCTTTTGTTTATTTGTTTCTTGTCCATCCTAAAATGTATGCAGTGAAATTCTTAGATGCTAATTTGCAGAGATCCACATTCTTTTGGGTGTGTCAGAGGTGGGTATTCAGCAGGTTCTGACCAGTTCTGGAGAACCGGTAGTGGAAATTTTGAGTAGTCCAGAGGACCACTAAATACCACCTCTGACTGGCCCCACCCCCATTTATTCTCTGTCTCCCGAATCCCAGCTGATGGGGAGGAAATGAGGATTTTGCAGTATTCTTCCCCTGCTATGCCCACCAAGCCATGCCATGCCCACAGTACCGGTAGTAAAAAAAAATTGAATCCCATCACTGTGTGTGTGTGTGTGTTGCTCTGTGCCTTTGTATCAGTGTTGACTTCTGGTCATTGCTGGAATATCTCTCTCTGCAGTTTTCTTGGCCAGGTTTATTAATTGAACAGAATGACAGAATAACAGAGTTGGAAGGGACCTTGGAGATCTTCTAGTCTAACCCACTTATTTTGGAAGGTTTTGGATTTTTTTTGCAATAGTTGGCCCATGTCTTTCTCTTTGAAATTAGAGAGACTGGTCCAGGATCACCCAGCTGTTTTATTTTTCCCATCTCGGGGTGGGAGGAGAAACTTGAAGTGTGACCTTAGCAAGCAAATGAATATTATTTTCATCCAATTGAGGGAATCCAGAGGTCCAGAATTGTAGGAAGGAGGCAAGGCTCTACTTGAGAACATAGAAGGCTGCTATCAAATAGGAGAACATTGAAACAGGTGGACAATCTTGCACATGGCAACTTCCTTTGAAATAATAATTATTTCCCTTTGTCTCAATATTCATTCTTTGGGATGGGGTCATTTAATTTTAAGGAGCACCTCTGCTGGGGTTGACATTCTTCGCGGCCCTGGCAGGGTTTTGAAATGCTTCCCTCCAGTGCTATTTTGGCGAAGAAACGTCTGTAGCTGTGAGTCTGTCTTTTCCTTCCCTTCGTCTTCAGATTCTTTGGAGCCCAAGCTGTCAAGGAAGCTAAAGGAAAATGCTGCAAGCCACAGACTGCAATTAGATTTTCCCCACTTGTCACTTTAGACTCTTAATTTTTTCCCCCTGCTCCTTTCTCTTTTCTCCTCTGGCTCTTTTAATGCTGCCATTAAAAAAAATAAAAAATAAAAAGAATCCCACTTTTTTTCCCCTCCAAATTATGCACTTGAGGATCTATCCAAAGGAGCTGGGGATTTAAACAAAACATTCTTTAAGAGCATTGATTTGCCTTTGGAAATAGGTTTCTTGCTTTTGTTGTTGTTGTTGTTGTTGTTGTTGTTGTTGTTGTTACTCATCCCCTCTCTGCTGAAACATAGATTTTAGTTGCTGACTGGTTAGTTAGAAAGCTTGGTGCACTGAATGAATTAGTTCACGCGGCTAAAGTGGGTTTGAGGACCGATGTCACAAAAATCCAAATGGGTCATCAATTACAGATTAACAACATTGGAAGGTCATCTAGTCCAACCCCCCACCCAAGAAGGAGACCTACACCATTTCTGACAAATAGCAGTCCAATCTCTTCTTGAATGCTTCCAGTGATTAAGCTTCCACAACTTCTAAAGACAACTTCTGTTCCACTGGTTGATTGTTTTCACGATCAGAAAATTTCTCCTTATTTCCAGGTTGCATTTCTCCTTGTTCAGTTTCTATCCATTATTCTTTGTCTGGCCTTTGAGTGCCTTGGAAAGTAGCTTGACTCCATTCCTCTCTATGGCAGCCCCTCAAATATTGGAACACTGCTATCATGTCTCCCCTGGTCCTTCTCTTCAGACTAGCCATGTCCAGTTCCTGCAACTGTTCTTCATAAGTTTTAGCCTCCAGTCCCCTAATCATCCTGGTTGCTCTTCTCTGCACTTTTTCTAGAGTCTCAACATCTTTTTTAGTGTGGTGGCCAAAACTGGATGCAGTACTCTAGCTGTGGTCTTACTATACTAAGGCTTTATAGAGTGGTATTAGTACCTCCCTTGATCTTGATTGTATCCCTCTGTTAATGCATTTTAGGATTGACTCAGCCTCTTCTACCTGCCTTCACTCTCAAGCATGCTAAGTTAACTATCCCTCCTATCTGTAATCTTTAGATCAAATGTGTTCAACCTGTGGCCTATGGCCGCATGCAGCCCTGGACAGCTAATAACGTGGCCCCACAAGAAAATAAAGGAACTTTGTTTTTTATATACATTAACGATATTGCATATATTTTATATGCAGCCTAAGACAATGCCTCTTCACTCAATTTCACCCAGGCATTGAGTGTGACGTAAACACAACACTCAAGTGGCTTTCATGCTGGATGGTAGTGCTCTGTAACATATTTTGAATTTTAAATGGCTCAAGGTTGAAACCTTCTGTTGCAAGTTGAAAACAACTTATTAGAAATGTTCGAAGGTTGTTTTGATTCTTCTGGGAGAGTTTGAAGTTGAAACAGTCCTCTGTTGAGTGAAAAGCATCAAGTAACTCATTCTGAGCTTGAAACACTTTGAATTTGAAATGTTTGGCATGCTTACAGTGAAGACCTTAGCACAAAAAAAATGAGTACAGCTTATCACTACTGGTGAAAAAAAAGCAAAGTTTGTGCATGGAGTCAATAGGAAGGGAATTGAACAGTTTATGGTTCTGATTACTATATTTGTTATCACTAATGTGGGCGATTTCATCCATTAAAGCTTAAAGTGAAAGGAATGAGAGGCAACAGATTAAAGGATTCCTTTATATAACACAAAGGGACACAGTGGCTCAGTGGCTACGATGCTGAGCCTATCGATCAGAACGGTCAGCGCTTCGGCAGTTTGAATCCCGAGTGCCACATAATGGAATGAGCTCCCGTTACTTGTCCCAGCTTCTGCCAACCTAGCAGTTCGAAAGCACATAAAAATGCAAGTAGAAAAATAGGAAACACCTTTGGTGGGAGGGTAACAGCGTTCCGTGTGCCTTCGGCGTTTAGTCATGCCGAACACATGAACATGGAGACGTCTTCGGATAGTGCTGGCTCTTCGGCTTTCAAATGGAGATGAGCACCGCCCCCTAGAGTCGGGAATGACTAGCACATATATGTGAGCGGAACCTTTACCTTTACTATATAACACATGATTTGTACTGAAGATTTACAGAAATTAGAATTATACTGCACTACATGCTCAAGGCTTTATATTACTCAAATGGTGCTCTTTTTTGGGACCCAGTGAATGTGATGCCAGAAGGATATTTGATTGGGGTGACTGGTTAAGTGTAGTAATTATGGGAAATGTTCTGTTATGTTCGTATGAAAAGTTACATGTTTTATTTTATATTTGTTTATTACGAGTGACTATTTCTGTTTATTAATTACTTGGGAATACTTTTCAGGTGTTGTGATATTGAAATGATCTATTCTGGGTTAATGCCAATCTGAAGTGACCCATTGCTGGTGGCACATCGAATGCCATGGAATTATGCACAACCTATACTTCATCGCTATTGACCATCATCAATACTGATCGAACAACTCCAAAGTTTACTCAACCAACTCATGTGTTTATTTTAGTGGAATACTCCTAATCTTCATTTCTTCATTGAACCACCAAATGGAGTTAAATGGAGTGTTCAGTGGAGGTAACATGGTTCAGTAACAGGGCCAAGTCCAAGGGGAAAGTCAAACTCACATGCAGATCAAGGGATTTTTTTTTTTCAGGTACTTTTCGGCATGCACAGAAATTGCCTGCTTAAAACCATTTGATGGAAAAGAGAAAAATATTCCAGCATGGGAGCAAATGGTGGGGGACAAAGTATACCCTGGCAGAAGGGAGAGAAGAACGTATAGAAAGAATGAGGTTAGAATAGAGCAAAGGTGTCAAAGTCGATTTCATTGAGGGCCTCATCAGGGTTGTGTTCCTTTGTGTCGGGGGCGTCTGTAGTACCCCGAGCGCTCTGCCAACATAAATGGACTTCCACACTCAGTTTTTGGCTGCGATAGTCTCCTGCAACCCTCTGCCAGTGAAAACGGAGCTCGGGAGAGCTATCCGTGGTCCTCCTGAGCTCTGTTTTTGCTGGCAGAAGTACCGCGTGCCGGTCCTTTGCTTTTTTCCAAGGCAGCCCTGTGGGCCAGATCTAAGCACCCTGTGGGCCAGATTCGGCCCCCGGGCCTTGAGTTTGACATCCCTGGAATAGAGGGATAGAAGAAGACATACTAACTGGGAATTGGTAATCCTGGTACATTTTTGGGATGTCCACCATGCATATGCTGTTGGATTTGCTCATAGTCTGAACTGGAACAGTTTAAGGAAACTGGTGTCAGTAGACTCTGGTTTTCTCTATCTAGTCTAGCTTCATCTTTCTCCCAGAGTTGTGTTTAGGGATGTAAAGAACTCTGCTTTTAAATTAGATATCAGGTATCTGATTTTTGATCAGTTTTTCCCAGATTTTTTTCTCCTAAAATATATACCGCAAGGTCACAGACTGCTTGTGATGGTGGTGTTTTGGCTATATTTCTTCTTCCTTGGTTGAATTGGAAAAGGTTTTGGGTGATTGATGAAATTAATGGCATGGCAGACGAATGTATTTGGCTTTGGGGTGAATATGGGATTTGTGTCCTGGAAAGTTTATGACCCTGCGAGATTCTCTTTCCTATTACCAGTTATAAAAGTGGGTGGCTTGTGATTTGGAGTCTGAATACCATTCATCCTTCTTGAAACGTTCATGTTAGGTTTTGGTGGATCCCTTCCCCTGTAGGAAATTTGGGGGAATGAATTAACAGACACAATCACTAAATAGGCATTGGAGCAGGGCTGTCAAACTCATGGCCCACGCCCGCCAGATGTGTCACACGCTGGCCATACCCATGCCTGGTTTAGCGAAGGGGAAAAGGTTGTGATACATCACATAATTCCACCATGATGATGCGAGTTTGACACCCTGCATTGGATCATTTGAAGGTGGATTGTGGAGTCAAATTTAGAAATTGAATTACTTACTTACTTACTTATTTATTTACTTATTTATTTATTTGTTAACAAGTACAAGGAAACAAGTATGAAAACACATGAAAAAATGCCGCGAATAAATGGATATAAATAAGCAAAACATAGCCATAAACACATAACAAGAGTACATATAAATGGGGACAGTAGGATAGGGACGGAAGGCATGTCAGTGCGCTTATGCATGCCCCCTTAGGGACCTCTTAAGAAATGCGTAAGGTCCACGGTAGACAGCTTAAGGTAAAAGGTAAGGGGGTTAGATACACAGGAAAAGGGGAATACCTGGCAGAAAAAAAATATAACATTTAAAAATAATTTGACTGACTGACTAAAATGTACCTATTTAGTCAGAACTGTAACCTTTACTTCACCTGAATTAAACCTTTCCACATTGTCACATTATGGCAGAGATGAAGATCATATTCCTTTGAAGACATGCGAAGGAAATCCAACTTAATTCTTTCTTTTGACTCCATTTACAAAGAGACAAACAGCTTCTGTTGGGTTCTCTTGTTCTCCCAATGTCAAATCATATTTAATACAAAATCAGCAATGATTTTTTACTAAGTATTCCCAATACTTACTCTATAGATCAAAATCCACTGCATTTTGATTTTAATGAACCCAGCCTGCTAAATTTTCCGAGCAAGGCTGTTTTAAAGAAATAGATTGTGGCCGTGTTGTAGTTCAGTTGTTTCTTACCAAATTCCCTCACACTTATTGTAGGGTGTTTTCAAATGTGTTTTATTTATCACAGAGAACACAATGTAGGTGAGATAAACAAAACATTTGCATGATAAAGAGGAACGGAAAAGCAGTGTGACTCAAGTGTATGTTTGGCAAATGGGAATTTCAGCAGATATTGCTGTGAATTTTATGTCAACGTACATTCAAAAGTCATGCATTATTTACCCCCAATAATTATGAAAAAATTTCAGCTTCATAAACTGCTTTATTTGATAGTCTTGTAGTTTAAATGGGCTGAAAGAATTGATTGGTATTTGTTAGAAAACAGCCTTCTTGTTCGTGTTTTCATAACTCGAAATAAAATTTTAGAGATAATGTGTTAACATAAACACACACACATATATATATATATACACACACACAAACATACATCTTCCTCTTCTCTTTCCTTTTAATATATAATGGGCACAGCCAAGTTTAAGATTCTCACAGATGTCAGGTTTACCTGAGCTTTAGTAAAATACAATGTATTTTTCTATCCCTCACTATGGTGTAGTACAGGGGTGGGGAACTGTGGCTCTTTTGCGACTTGTGGACTTCAACTCCCAGAATTCCTGAGGCAGCTATGTTGGTTCTGGAATTCTGGGAGTTGAAGTCCACAAGTCGCAAAAGAGCCACAGTTCCCCACCCCTGGTGTAGTATATAATAACTATATTGCCTGCAAGCAAAAAATATCAAAAATCCATAAACCTAATACTCTTTGTAGGCCAAATAAGTTTTTGGAGACTAGAATTCAACTTGGTCAGTTTGAAGAGGTGTGGATTTCAACTCCCAGAATTCCCCAGCCAGCCATGGGACTTCAAATTCTGGGAATTCTGGGAATTCTGGGAGTTGAAGTCCTCACATCTTTAAACTGCCAAGGTTGACAAACACCAATAAATAATCTCTCTGTTAATCAGCATAAGAGCTCTCCCTGTTCACTCTTTGAACAGAATGGGACTGCATGTATTGGGAGGACGAGGATCTGGCAAAAGACAGGGATGGATCTAGTCAGGGCTGGAAAAAAAATTCAGAAAAAAATCCCCGTGCATTTCTTTAGGAAATGTAGTTAAGCAACAACTATGAAAGTTGGCAACTGCTCCACTTAAAGCTTCCATCATCTTGGTCCTGTGACCCACATCAAGAATAAACTTGATATCAGTTCCATCTGTATTCTTCCTTGGAGGTTTTTACCTGTCAATTAGACCTCTTGTTGCAAATGTGTGTGCAACTCTTTCCTATGTTTTAAAAATGAGTTGGCCAGTCAAAGGTATTGGCAATTTTTTTCCCCATCCTGCCCACATTAAGGGCAACTCATGCACTAAGTTATGTATACAGTATGTATGTATGTATGTATGTATGTATGTATGTATGTATGTATGTATGTATGCACACATTTATGTATTTATGTATGTAAGCCTTTGAGTCAGTTTTGACTCCTGGAGAGTGCCTGGACACTCCCTGAAGTTTTCTTGGCAAGATTTTGGAAATGGTTAGAATAGAATAACAGAGTTGGAAGGGACCTTGGAGGTCTTCTAGTCCAACCCCCGGCTTAGGCACGAAATCCTACACCACGTCAGACAAATGGTTATCCAACATCTTCTTTAAAACTTCCAGTGTTGGAGCATTTACAACTTCTGGAGGCAAGTTGTTCCACTAATTAATTGTGCTCACTGTCAGGAAATTTCTCCTTAGTTCTAAGCTGCTTGTCTCCTTGATTTGTTTCGACCCATTGCTTCTTGTCCTACCATTGGGTGCTTTGGAGAATAGCTTGACTCCCTCTTCTTTGTGGCAGCCCCAGAGATATCGGAACACTGCTATCCTGTCTCCCCTGATCCTTCTTTCTATTAAACTAGACATACCCAGTTCCTGCAACCGTTCTTCATATGTTTTAGCCTCCAGTCCCCTAATCATCTTTGTTGCTCTTCTCTGCACTCTTTCTAGAGTCTCATATCTTTTTTACATCATGGTGACCAAAACTGAATGCAGTATTCCAAGTATGGCTTTACCAAAGCATTATAAAGTCCTATTAACACTTCATGTGATCTTGATCCTATCTCTCTGTTTACACAGCCTAGAACTGCATTGGCTTCCTAAGGCTGAGAGAGTCTGACTGGCCCATGGTGACCCAATTGGTTTTGTACCTAAGGTAGAACTAGAACTCACAATCTCCCAGTTCCTAACCTGATGCCCTAACCACTGCACCAAAGCTGAACACATATATGCTTGCAAACTGTGAGGTCAGGGTGGAAATTAAGGCAGATGCTTTTCTTGTAGAGTCCATCATGGCTTAAAAGAAACTTAAGAAAACATTTATCTTGATTCAAATAAAGGGCACCTGTTCATCAATGCAAAATAGCAACAACACATACCAAGACTTTGACTGTCTCGGCAGGAACTGGTTTGTTCCCCCACTCCATCTCTTCACCCAAATGATGTTTCTGAGCAAATATACTTGGATTGTTTGAGACAAAGGATGGCCACTGGGGTATCCGGTCAGCTAAAATTCCAGAGTGAAACGGCGACATCTCAAATTGGTCTTTGACGGTTGTGTGCTGTTGTTTTTAGAATCTGGAACTAAAAAACCATGCAGCAAATGACATACAATGAGGTAGCTGGATCCCTTAATTTCAGCCTCTGGGTAGTCCACCTCTCTCTCTTTCTCTGTATAAGGGGGGAGGAAGGGGAGGCTGGTTTGGGTGAGGAAAAACAATGCCTATTATATTTCACATCCGCATTGCTGTCCTTCGGTAGTTGAAACGATTTCAAACAGATAAGCTCCCCTTTGAGATGAGAAGCTGCCTTGGCAGCCAAATCTAGGCCTTGTTTTGATTGATAAACCCTGGGTGACAAGGGGAGGTAAAAAGCAGCTTTGCACCAGCCCATGTTTTGCTTGTAGAAATAGGAAATTAACTGGCAAAGTTGTCAAAGATAATTAACTCTTGGGCTTGCTGTGTCTATTCAGGCTGACGTCCTGAAACTATGCGCATGTCAATGGTTTGACAGTATTTGGTGTTGATCAGATAAACAGTTTTCCAGATGCCTGATTGTTTTGCGTTTTGCCTTCTTTCGGCTTTTTTTAAGGAAAGGAGAATGAAAAAAGATATAAGCTTGGATGCTTTTAAAAAAAAAAATCATTACATATTCCCTTTAGCTACGGGAGCATGAATCAAACGGCAAGAGTGCACTTTAATGTGAAAGTTTCAGGGATCAAGAGAGAAAGTCGAAGGCTGTGCTTTAGAACAACGCATTTCCCCCTCCTGTTGTTGTTCCCTTCTGCCCCTTAATTTGGAGGGGGTGGGGGGTCAGAATATAAATGATAAAAATGCGAGGTGCGCCTTAAGAAAAGTTATCTTTTCTTAAGAATAATGTCAAGTGAAAAGGAAGCGTGTGATAACAAAGACCTATGAACTTTTTCTGCACTAACGGGATTTGTGGTTTGTAAAAGGCACGTTTTCTTTGCATGTTGGAGTACCTGCCTTATGGCCCTAAAATGAATGTAGAAGAAATGAGATTGAAGTGCCACTTGTCTGCAATGGTATAAGGTTACCTTCCTGAGCAGGGGGTTGGACTAGAAGACCTCCAAGGTCCCTTCCAAGGTCCCCTTCTGTTATTCTGTTAAATTAGGAGAGTTGTCACCAGCAATATCAGGTGGAAAAGTGATTACAGTTCTTGCTGTAATGGAGCTGGCAGCAGATTCGGACAGTGAGGAGGTTGGGGAGGAACCTGGGCCAGTCCTGGAGTCTGGGGAAGGCTCTGATGAGGGCTCTGTGTCGGAGGCAGAGAGGGGAACAGAGCCGTATGCCAGTTATCAGCTGCCTTCAGAGTCAGACATCATTGAGGCAGAAGAACAGCTGGAGCCTGTTCCCGATGTACACATGTGCAGAGTTGCCAGATGAAGGGAACAGCTAAAGAACAGGGGTCAACTTGGGAGTACGGCCACAGGTGGATGATGAATGGCCCCTCCCAGAGGAAATAAAAGAGGAGTGAAAGGGGAGGGGTGTTTGCAAGAGACAATTAGTTTACTCCTGCATTCTTGCCAAGTATTGCAGCATCTGAAAGATATTGGCCTGGCCACTCTCCAAGCCTGATAAAGATTGTGAACTATCTTGAAAGACTTTTGGGCTGGGACTTTGCTAGAGAGGAATTCACTGTAAATTAAATAAAAGGGGTTTATTGGGACGAGGACTCGGCTTTGTGCTGCTGGGGAAGCCTAGGTCAGAACAGTTCTCTCTTGCATTGCCCACCCAGATCTGCCAAAACACTATGGGTCATGTCAGAGGTGGTGGCCTTGAGGTATTTATTGCTATCTCCAATTACAAAGGTTTGCCCAAGGACTTACTAAATATCAGGTTTTTTTTTTAAAAAAAATGCATGTTAAGGATATCTAATCATAGGGGTTAGTAGCTGTTAACTAAAACATTTCCTGGGAAACTGTATAGAAATTATTACAGATTGTGACCTCCCTTAGGTGCAAAACATCAGGACTATATGTTGTTGCAGAACAGAATGTTTATTCTATCCTATACATAAGAATCTTATCAACTAACATTTAATAATAAATTGACACCAGAGGAGGGTCAACAGAATTCAAGAAGAATTAGACTTGGACTAATTTGTGGCAACACAAGGATTCTAAACAGACGACACATTTAATTCTGGGTCCCAGCTCTTGTCGGTTCTTCTCCTACACCTCTTGTTGAAATCACATAATCAAGAGACACTTTAAAAATGTATTAAAATAGTCTAAGTTTATTTCTGCTACTGACTGCTGCCAGCAATTTGCAGTTCGATTCTCACCGGCTCAAGGTTGACTCAGCCTTCCATCCTTCCAAGGCTGGTAAAATGGGGACCCAGATTGTTGTTGGGGGCAATATGTTGATGTTGTAAACCACTTAGAGAGAGCTGTAAAGCATTGTGAAGCGGTATATAAGTCTAAGTGCTATTGCTATTGCTACTGCTATTGCCTGCCTGCCTGCCTGCCTGCCTGCCTGCCTGCCTGCCTTCCCTCCCTTCCCTTCCCATCCTATCCATCCATCCATCCATCCATCCATCCATCCATCCATCCATCCATCCACCTACCCACCCACCCACCCATGATGTGCAGTGATTAGAAGGCAATGTTGCAAACTGACTTTACTCACTGCTAGGAGTTCAATTCCGACTGGCTCAGCCTTCCATGCTTCCAAAGTGAGTAAAAGGAGGACCCAGATTGTTGGGGGCAAGAGGATGACTCTGTAAACTGCTTAGAGAGGGCTGTAAAGCACTGTGAAGTGGCATATAAGTCTATTGTTACTTTGAATACACTGTTAAATACAATCGCAGCTTAGAATTTAACAATGTTTTACAAGTTTGTGTTAGATCTTGAACTGTATACAAGGTTTTCATAAACATTTTACTCCTTGTTTACTGCATATAATTTGAAAATGACTCCTAAAACTAAAGATTTATTTTATTCCTTGCTGTTCCAGATCAGCATGGGAGAAACTATTCCTCTTTGGTTCACTTCAGTTTGGCATGTTTTCACATAATTTTCTGCAATTAACAAGCATGTATGCATAAACACACAAACACACATCCACACAAACAAAACACAAATGTCCTTTCCAAATACAGATTCATGTTGCTTTGCTACAGCGTATTTTTCTTAGACAAAACTTTATTTTAAAAAAGAGGAAAAATATGTTGGATACTTGCAAATAATATTTAAATTTTTGAATACATCTCTCCCTCCTTCTGCCTGTTTTGATATGATTAAGGGAGAAAATTGTGAAATCTCATTTGTGAACATTAGCCCGAGGTGTATGAGTCAAGTTATTTTGTATAGGAATTTGGAAATGCCAATTTCTTCCAGCCTTTCTAACTCAATCAATCAATATCCCCTCCTTCTCGAATTGAGATAATTTCAAATAAATACCTTGCCACGGGGATCCATTTAGCATTCCCAATTTGAAATGCAAACAGCATTGTGCAATATTTTGACACAATGAAATCCTTCATGGTTTGATTTGAAAGAATTGTATAACATTTACCACCCACTTATCTCTATCTCCTCAAATATAGTAAGGTAAAGGTAAAGGTTCTCCTGGCACATATGTGCTAGTCATTCCCGACTCTAGGGAGTGGTGCTTATCTCCGTTTCAAAGTCGAAGAGCCAGCGCTATCTGAAGATGTCTCCATAGTCATGTGGCTGGCAATAATAAAGATCATTTTAGCACACGGAACACTGTTACCTTCCCACAAAAGGTGGTTCCTATTTTTGTACTTGCATTTTTACATACTTTCAAACTGCTAGGTTTGCAGGAGGTGGGCAAGTATTATTATTTATTTATTTTCTTCGAATTTCTAGACCGCCCCCTCTCCTGAAAAGGACTCGGGGTGGTGTACAGTCCACACAACAAACAACAAGTATCAAATACAAATATAAATACAGATATAAATACACATAAGTAACGGGAGCTCACTCCGTTACGCGTTGCTAGGGATTCTAACCACCAAACTGCTGACCTTTCTGATCAACAAGTTCAGCATCTTAGCCACGGAGCCACCGCGTCCCTATTTAAA
The DNA here is from genome assembly GCF_964273705.1 of Natrix helvetica. NCBI lineage: Eukaryota > Metazoa > Chordata > Lepidosauria > Squamata > Natricidae > Natrix > Natrix helvetica. The sequence goes on from NC_138561.1 coordinate 8,476,280, forward strand.
TATATTACCAGGGTCTATAAAATGGCATGTGATTCTCTTTTCATTATTCCAAGGCCAGGAGGCAGAAGACATCCACCAAACATTCTGCAACCAACCCATGAAGTTGAGTCCAGCACATCTTATTATGTAGAGAAGTATGCATTGGTTTTTGGTGGTGTTTTTTTTTGAAGCAGCAGTCTACATAAACAGATGTGGTGAACATCTGCCCGTGAGTTAAAAGGAAATTGCTGCAGCTTTAGGGCAGAATAACCTTCAAATGTTTGTTCTTCCTTTATGGAAACAAAACAAGAAGATTCGTTTTATCGCTACATGTTTCAGTATGCAGGGGGGGCAAAATAGTTCATAGAGAAGACAGACACTTCCCGACTGGTCCAAAATGCTTTCTTGTAAGAGAGAGATTACAACCTGAAAAAAAATATCAGTCTTTCCCTCTTAAAAAGAAAGAAATAAAAGAAAAGTGTAGAGGTTGCTTTGTTCCCGAGGAACTTTAGCAAATTACAAAACAGAATTAACAGTTGCAATCTCTGTTTTTAAGAACATGTTTTGGGGTTCTCTTTTATCTTCCTTGATTTTAGGGTGCTTGCAGATGTCTTTAAAAGGAAAACCTCTTGATGGTGTTTTGAGGTTATTGGGATTTTGGAGAGAATGTTGGTATTGCTTTCATATCTTTCCAATCCCTGGAAATTTCCTGGCTGCTCACATTTCCTACTATGGAAAACAGAAAATGTACTGAACTTGCCCCCAACACTTTCTCTAGGCTTCAGTTGAAGGATTGGAAGCTTCAAAGGGAGGGAGGATTGACCAGCGAGAAGTAGGTCATTCGCAGTCACCCACCCACAAGTGGAAGAACATCATGCTTCATCCATGAGATTTCCATCCAAATTCTCTTCTTGGAAGTTTAAGACCCAAGCTTTATTTATCAAATTGAATGGTAACTGGCAGAGTAAACAAAAGCAGTGATGAAATTCATTTTTTTTTAAACTACCGGTTGTGTGGGCGTGGCTTGGTGGGTATAGTGTGGCTTGGTGGGCGTTGCTTGGTGGGCATGGCAGGGGAAGGATACTGCAAAATCTCCATTCCCACCCCTCTGGGGTCAGCCAGAGGTGGCATTTGCCAGTTCTCTGAACCACTCAAAATTTCCGCTACCGGTTCTCCGAACTACTCAAAATTTCCGCTACCGGTTCTCCGAACTACTCAAAATATCCACTACCGGTTCTTCAAAACCTGTCAGAATCTGCTGGATTTCACCCCTGAAAAAAAAGATAATATTTCAGCATAACACTAATATTTGATGACCATTTAAAAAAAAAGAAATTCCAGTGAAAAAGGTATGGCCATCAGTCACGTCTGAGGTAAGAGAAAACCATTACTGTACCCAATAAACATCTTGTCATGACCATAATTTGTTCCATAACTTTGGTCGCGACCCGATTTGGTCGTGACTCGAACCTAACCAAAATTAATGCAAAATGAATTTGGCGCTTACAAAAAAACCCCAATTTGGTCATGATCAGAAACATTCATGACCAGAGGTTCTACTGTATGTACTTTTGCAGCCTCTCCTCCAAATGTCCAATATTTTTTATAGCTCTTCATTTTATTATTTATTTATTTATTTATTTGGATTTATAAACCGCCCCCTCTCCCAAAAAGGGACTCGGGGCGGTGTACATTCAATGAAACACAGATAAAATACATAAATAACAATATAAATAATATATAAACAATTAAATACTTGAGCATTTGAGTGGAGGAGGTGAGACTGTACAAAGAAATAAATATAGTATAAAAGCCCTAAAACATCCCAATTAAAATACCCAAACCCAATTAAAATATATCCCCGGGAGGTAAGACTAAGAGTGTGCCAGGCCAGCTAATTGAAACAGGTGAGTCTTTAGTTTTTGACGGAAGGAACGGAGGTCAGTGGTGGTTCTGATGTCGGGGGGGAGGTCATTCCAGAGGGTTGGGCCCATCACAGAGAAGGACCTACTCCTAGGTGTCGCCCGCTGGCATTGCCTGGTGGACGGCACCAGGAGGAGTCCCTCCCTGTGAGAGCGGATTGGTCGTAGGGACGTGTGTGGTAGGATGCGATCCTGCAGATAACTAGGTCCTATGCCATGGAGCGCTTTAAAGATGGTAATCAATACCTTGAAACGCACCCGAAAGGCCACAGGCAGCCAGTGCAGCTCGCACAGGAGGGGTGTTACGCGGGAGTATCGTGCACTCCCCATGATGGCCCGCGCGGCTGCGTTCTGGACTAGCTGTAGTCTCCGGATGCGTCCCAAGGGGAGCCCCATGTAGAGGGCATTGCAGTAGTCCAGGCGAGACGTCACCAGCGCGTGAGTGACCGTGCGTAGGGCACTCCGGTCCAGTAGGGGGCGCAATTGGTGCACCAGGCGAACCTGGTGGAACGCCCCCCTTGCCACGGCTGCCACATGGTCATCCATTGACAGCCGGGCATCAAGGAGGACGCCCAAATTGCGCGCCCGTTCCACAGGGGACAGTTGTTCGCCCCCTATGGCCAGCGATGGTATCAGCTGGCTGAACCGAGGTGCCGGTAGCCACAGCCACTCAGTCTTGGAGGGGTTGAGTTTGAGTCTGTTGTCCCCCATCCAGACCCCGTCGGCTTCCAAACACCGGGACATCACTTCGACAGCCTCGTTGGGGTGGTTTGGGGTTGAAATGTACAGCTGAGTATCATCAGCGTACAGATGGTACTCAACCCCAAAGCCACGGATGATCTCACCCAGCGGCTTCACATATGCATTGAACAGGAGAGGCGAGAGGACCGACCCCTGTGGCACCTCACAAGTGAGTGGCCTCAGGGTCGACCTCTGCCCCCCTGTCAACACACATTGCTTCCGGTCGGAGAGGTAGGAGCCGAACCACCGCAAGACGGTACCTCCGACTCCCATCCCCTCCAACCGGCGCAATAGGATACCATGGTCGATGGTATCAAAAGCCGCCGAGAGGTCTAATAGGACCAGGATAGAGGAACAACCTCTATCTCTGGCCCTCCAGAGATCATCGACCAACGCGACCAAGGCTGTCTCTGTGCTGTGCCCGGGTCGGAAGCCGGACTGGCGTGAGTCTAGATAATCGGATTCGTCCAGGTGTCGCGGAAACTGCTGCGCCACCACATTCTCAACAACCTTCGCCAAAAAGGGAAGGTTGGAGACTGGACGATAATTAGCTAGCTCCGTTGGGTCGAGCGAAGGCCTCTTGAGCAAGGGTCTCAGCACCACCTCTTTCAAGGCAGTTGGTAAGTATCCCTCACCCAATGAGGCGTTCACCAGGCCCAGAAGCCAGCCTCGTGTCACCTCCCAGGCTGCCAGTACCAGCCAGGAGGGACACGGGTCCATTGAACATGTAGTGGGTCACAGCCTTCCACGCAACCTGTCCAAATCCTCGGGGGCAACAGAGTCAAACTCCTTCCAGAATGGTCTCTCAAGATTCGCTGCTGACGGCCCATCCGGTCCACTGACGGAGGTCCATCCATTCATGCAATGCATGCCTCTTTAATGCAATTTGCAGCTAATCGTGCATTTTTTGTCTGCATCCTTTTCCCACTGGTAAACTACAGTGGAAAACTCCATCTGAAAAAAAAAATAACCATGCCTCATATCACCACTTGGCTTTGAATGTGCACCATTAAGTGAAATAAATGACTCCCACTCCCATGTCTCCTGATTTCTCCATTTCCAGGAAGGTGACTCAATACATAGACAGAACTTGGAACTTATTCTTGGTGCATTCATATCTCTGTTGTACAATGCACCAAGTCTCTTAGCTTCTCATTACTCCAAATCAGGAATCAAATCTTCAGCAGTTTTGCCCTAAGGTAGAAATATTTGGAGACATTTCATCATATGCATATTGATTTTCATGGCACCTTGAGACTTTTCCCACCTTCCCCCAAAGGTGCTGCCAACTGTAACATTGCCCAATGAGTCATGAGAATAAAGAAGAAGAAAACTGAGGTTTCATAACCAATACCACTTACCCTTTTCCCCAGAGATCAAAGAACACGTGGTTCTCTCTGCTGAGTGGGTTTATTTCGGCAGACATTTAGAACCAAGACATAGGTATTTAGATGACTTGGTTTCCAAATTAACCATTGATCTAAGGGTGAATCTGTGGGGTACACATTGATAAACAGAGTGCTCTATTTCTGGCATTTTTGTTCGGAATTAACTACCAGACAAATGGGGATTTGGAGGCTAAGATATAGGAATTGTCATTTAAGATACTTAGCTTATTATCACTGAAAAGAGAATTTCATTATGCTGCACAAAATCTGGCTTTAGGATAGAGCAGAACACAGTTGTGTGACAAAAAGGAGATTCTATTATATAGTCTTTCTCATTTTTGTTCCCTTTCTGCTGAAGGTGAGACAGTCCTCCTCCTTCTTCTCCTTCTCCTCCTTCTTCTGAAGATGAGACAGCCCTCCTTCTCCTTCCCTGTTTCTGTCTCTTCCTCCCTCTTCCTTCTCCTTCCCCTTCTCCTGAAGATGAGACAGTCCTCCTCCTTCTCCTTCACCTCCTCCTTCTCCTCCCCCTTCCCTTTCTCCTTCTTCTTCTCCTGAAGATGAGACAGTCCTCCTCCTCCTCCTCTTCCTCCTCCTCCTCCTCCTCCTCCTCCTCCTCCTCCTCCTCCTCCTCCTCCTCCTCCTCCTCCTCCTCCTCCTCCTCCACCTCCTTGTTAGGTGATGGTTATTCTTCTATGAGCTAGGCTCTTTATGTCTACATTTCAGTGTTTTAAGAGTGATTCCCTTGTTTTAATTGCTACATAGACTGCCCAGTGTCATCTTATGTGAGATGAGTAGCTATATAAATTGACTAAATACAATTAAATGAAATTTAAATTGTATTAAATTTCAAACGCAACAATTCCTCAGTTATATGTTTAATGCTTTCTTCTCGTTATATTGAATAGCACAATCTGGTAATAACATTTGGGACAGCTATTTTGTGTCAGTGGGCTAACAGGCCCTGTGCCTCTGCTCTTCCCATTCACTTTGGAATAAATCTCACTGAATGGGGCTCACATTGGAGCAGAGGTACCCCCGATTGCTCTGTGAATTTCTCCCGGTGTTCTCCTCAACTCTCTTCAATTTCTTCCTTTCTACTGAAAGATTCCTAGAAGAGCCACCAAAAAGGGGGGCTTCTTTTGTAGCTATAAATACAGCTGTCAACTGGATTGTGCCCAAGGGGTTGGGCATCATGGTTTGCTAAATTTTAATCAGGCTAATGTTTGCATTTGTGTGGAGTTCACGTGTCCTCCAAAGCTCTTAATCCTCCTTTTGCCCTGGCAGGCAAAATGCCCAGTCCACTTGAGGCTTTCCTAGCAAACAGTTCTGATTTTATTGACTTCTCGCCACCGCATTCTTAATGCACTTATAGATCTGATAAGAGCTCTGCTTGAGATCTCATCTCTGCTCCTCAGAGAATTTCTGTTGCTTGTGGTGGAAACAGCTCTCTTTTTCTCCCCTTACACAGCATAAGAGTCCCGACAATTTAAAATGAAAGCCATCTCTCTCTCTCTCTCTCTCTCTCTCTCTCTCTCTCTCTCTCTCTCTCTCTCTCTCTCTCTCTCTCTCTCTCTCTCTCTCTCTCTCTCTCTCTCTCTCCCCCCCTCCCTCCCTCCCTCCCCCCTCCCCCCTCCCTCCCTCCCCCCTCCCCTCTCTCTCTCTCTCTCTCTCTTTGTTGTTGCAGATATACTGGGAAACCTATGGCATAAAATGCTGACAGATGGACAAGTTTTCTTGATGCGTTGGACAGCAATGCAAAATTTTTCATTTTACCCACCTTGGAAGGATGGAAGGCTGAGTCAACCTTGAGCCTGGTGAGATTCAATCTGCCAAATTGCAGGCAGCCAGCAGTCAGCAGAAGCCTGCAGTACTGCACTCTAACCACTGCGCCACCATGGCTCTTATAAAATATTGTTGTATTGGAAAACAATATAAGCTATCAAGATTTATAACAATGCTATTAAAAAGGGGAGAGGAAGCAACTGCTCCTTGACATAGATATTTTAAAGAAACCGTTTATGGAATTTGTTGCAGTGGGTGCCTATCTATGTCCCAGTGCATTTAGGCCATTTTGGACTTGAATTGGGGGGGGGGGAAGGGGAGTTCCTAGGTTTCCATGATACCTGGAGCATATGTTTTATATGCACACTTTTCATCATGGGAAGTTTAGACTAAGTTAGATTTCAATCACTTCCTTTATACATGTCCCAAAATAGTGAAGTAGTCAAAAGATTGGATAACCTTTATCACGGTTATCAAACTCTGGATTTCCTCCAATTTAATTATTAGATGAATGCTTGATCTGGAGTCAAATAAACCTCATAAGGGCTGCTATGCAAAACTTATTTCTTTGTACAGTACATCTTATGGAAATAAACAAAATGTACTTCTGAGCTCTTTCTGTTTTCTTTTTTTCTTTCTTTTTCTCTCTCTCTCTCCCTTTCTTTCTTTCTTTTTTTCTTTCTTTCTCTCTCTTTTCCTTTCTTTCTCCCTCCCTCGTCTTTCTTTCTTTCTTTCTTTCTTTCTTTCTTTCTTTCTTTCTTTCTTTCTTTCTTTCTTTCTTTTCTTCAATTCATATTTCATCTCCCTCCTTTCTGGTTACATACTTTTTAAAGGTCATTTTCCTTTCAAAACCAGAAGGTGTAATGGAAAATCAGACTGGCTTCATGAACTGTTGGTTAGAATGCTTTTGCTGTTAAGCAGGGAGAAAGGAAGGTTTAATGGTAGTGAATGGCAGTAAAATATTTGTGGGTTCTGGCTAAGTTAAGAGTAACACCACAAGGATTAGCTTCTTAACAGACATAACTGATGGCCATGAAAATAGATACGGGACAGAGATCCACCATGATACAAAATAATGTAATTATGTTACCCAAACCACTCTTCTTCTTTGGCCCACAAAAAGGGGAAATTGGTCAGAAAGGCATGGATGAGTGAGCTGACATTATGCAAGAGGTCAAATTCTATTACAAATCTAACCCCCAGTTGGCTTTGCATATGAGAAAAGGGATTTTTGGGGTCATAGGACTTATACTGTTTTAGTCAGTACTAGCAGTCAATATGTTTCCTGTGCTTAGTAAGACAGAATCTTACTCCTTGGACAGTTTATCTTTCTGTGGGAGATTCCTGGAACATTTCTTTTTTTAAAATACTTGCATATATGCACAGGTTTCTGCGTCCCTGTACTAAATCTCTACAGTAGCGCAAAACTCACCTAGTCTTGGAATAGCTTGATGAGAAAAATGAATGTTTTTAATCTTTAATTTTCCCTTTTGGTCATATCAACAGTTCATATTTTTAATCATGGATTAATTGATTGACTAACCAGGACAGAATAGAATCGCAGAGTTGGAAGGGAACTTGGAGATCTGCTAGTCCAACCCCTTTCTTAAAGAGGAAACCCTATATCCGTGATGGAGAACCTATGGCGCATGGGCCAGAAATGGCACACAGAGCCCTCTCTGTGGGCACGCCAGCCACCACCTGTTGCTCTTCCAGGTCCTGGCATGCACAGCTGGTCTTCACACATGTGGGAGCACCAGAAATGGGAAGAGCAGTCCCCCCAGCACGTAGGCGTGCACCGGGAAGCTGAGCTTCCAGTTTCTGATGAGCATGCACATGTGAAGACCAGTGGGTCTGAAACTGGAAACTTTGTTTCCCGGCATACGTGTGCACAACAGGGACCTCCTCTTCGTGTTTCCGGCGCTCTCCCGCACACAAGCGCGTGCTCCCATTTTGGCACTTGGTGCCAAAAAGGTTCACCAACACTTCCCTATATCATTTCAGATGACTTATGCTTTATATCGTACAATACTTCTAGATGATTTGGGCCGTCTTATTTTACTGTATTGCCACATCAACAAAACCTATGAGATGGACTTGGCCCAAGAGAAACATGGAGATTGTCCTAAAGTCAAACCGAGTCCTCCTTTTATCTATTGCATTATATTGAATGTCCCTGGAAGACATTCTGTTGCCCCCAATGATGTATCTGTAATGTTTTGAATGAAAGAATCGGAGTTTAAATTTACACTTTGGTTCAGCAATAAACAACTTATCCCTGTTTGGTCCATTTCATACACCCTTCATTCAGATACATGTGTATACACAAACATACTCTTACTAATAATTATCCCAATGCTAAATGTTGTGTATCCAAAACCACATATCCCATGTGGAGGGAAAGAGTTAGAAGGCTTGGAAGAATACAAATGAAAGAAGAGATTCAGAAATAATGAGACTAGGGAGGGTGAAGCATGCTTAAGACTCATGACCTTCTTCTTTTTTCTTTTACTCTTTTCTTTTTACCATTTAAAACTTTAAAAAAGATGTAATTTTAATCTAGACAGAATAATAATACTAATAAAACACTATATAATTAGTTCAATGTAACCACTAGCCTTCCCCGCAGTTCATTTAGTGTCTGTTCAAAGATACATCACTGAAAAAAAGTGACGTGACCATTTTTCACACTTATGACTGTTGCAGTATCCCCTTGGTCATGTGATCAAAATTCAGACAGTTGGCAACTGACTCATATTTATGACGGTTGCAAAAATTCCTGGAATCATGTGATCACTTTTTGCAAACTTCTGACAAGCAAAGTCAATAGAGAAACCGAATTCATTTAACAACCGTACTGCTAACTTAACCTTTGCGATGTTTCACTTAACAACAGTGGCAAGAATGGTCATAAAATGGGGGTCACTTAGCAACTGTCCTACTTAGCAACATCAATGTTGGGCTCAATTGTGTTCGTAAGTCAAGGACTGCCTGTATAATCCTGGTCTAAAGATGAGCAATGGAACAGTTGGGGCGGGGGGAAGTGGGACAAAATGGAGTATCCTGGAAAGGGCATACCTTCATTCTGAAACATTTTGTGGCAGGTCCTACTTGCATTCTATACAAGCTTGCTGGAACTGATGTAACATTCCCCTAATTATAATTGCTTGATTTAAATCTAATGAGTCATTCCACTTGAAATGATTGGGAATCCCTCGTGCTGTTTCTCAATCAGTCTCGGCATTCACTGAGTAATTCAAAGATGATATCAGGAGAACATGATTTAAGGGAGCAATGCCAATGCCAATGCCATTCCCATAAGAGGCAAACAACAGGAGCCTTCTGTACGAACTGGCCAAGGTTTATCCCAAGTCCACTTTGGTGTTCAACAATTCAATAGGAGGTCGTGGTGGAAATATAAACTCATTCCACTTACAAATATACAGCTCAGGGTTTAGGATGATGTCAGCACTAGAGAACTGTGTTCTGATATAAAAATAGCAGAATTCACTGCACTGCATGGCACAAAATTATATTTAGCAAAGATGTATCACAGATGAAACAAGGGTCATTGACTAAACAGCAACATCATGCTGTGCTCAAAAGCCTACGTCATTAGGAAATGTTCTGAAAGGCAAGGCAAACATCTGTTTTAGGTCAAAAGGGTCAGAATTGAGGTTGGACCAGAACTTGTCCAACCTGCCTTTCATTTGGACATATTTTTATATAGTAGTTGCCCATAATTTTGCCTGGGTGACCTGCCAAAGTTTTCTGAACTACCTCATTTGGCAATCAAGTCTTTATATAATTGTAGGAGTGTCTCAACCTCATCCATCATTTATGAAAGGAAATGGGGACCACCAAAAATTTCGGAAGTTTGAACATTTCATGGAGACATAAATCTACCAAGAGTTGCTGGAATCTTCAGAACTCCTGAAAAATCTGACATTTTAAAGCTATAACACTGAGCTTGTTGATCAGAAAGGTTGGCAGTTCGAATCCCTAGCGCCATGTAACAGAGTGAGCTCCCGTTGCTTGTCCCAGCTTCTGCCAACCTAGCAGTTCGAAAGCACGTAAAAAATGCAAGTAGAAAAATAGGGACCACCTTTCGTGGGAAGGGAGCAGCGTTCCGTGTGCCTTCAGCATTTAGTCATGCCGGCCATATGACCACGGAGATGTCTTCGGACAGCGCTGGCTCTTCGGCTTTGAAACGGAGATGAGCACCACCCCCTAGAGTCAGGAACGACTAGCACATATGTGCAAAGGGAACCTTTACCTTTATAGCCATCACAGTCCAGTTCTAACAAAATGGTTTCTGAAAGAAGAAGTCTAGAAAATGAGCTCATAAAGAAATAGGACCCTGAGCAAAAACTAAATTTGATTTAATTTAAATGTCAGTGTAATTACAATGAAATGGATGGAACACAGCTGTTACAATTGTCCCCATATACATAAGATTTTTAGTCTTCTATTTCTTTAATAATGAGAACTTTTGGAAGCATTCTGAAGCCTAGGCATTCTGAGGGTTACTTGACTGAGACTACCAGTTATACATTTGTAAGTTAGAAATTTAAGCCCAAGTGGAGCTTAGCAGAAATGTGCAATTAGATTTGCAAAATTTGAACTAATTGAGGAAACTGATCCAATTCGATTTGACCACACAGTCAGATTTTCCCTAAATCAATCCAACACTATTCAATCATTTCCATCAATTCAGAAAATTGATCCAACTCAATCTGAATATATGAGTCAATTAGGCAAATCCCCAAATGACAGTCAATCTGATTTTCTCTAATTTAGACAGTTGAAATGCTTATGTGTTGGCAAAAAAATATCCAAATTTGTCTGGATTGATTCATACGTATTTGATTCAAGATGACAAATCAATCAATATGGTTCATTGGATTGATTCAAAGTTTCAGACAAGTTTCAACCAGTCCTTGAGCTCCACAGGAAGGGTGGGATATGAATAGAAAAACTTGACCAGCAAATGGAAAGCTCAGATACAAATAATTGAAGTTTAAGGGATTATAATCTCGGAATTCGTTTTTTTAAGGAATTCAATTCTGGGGTCATGACAATATTGATATTGTGGTGTTGTACATGGTAAGATCTCAAAACATTTACCTAATTACTGTTGGAACTAGACACCAACGGAGTGGCAAAGGTTTCCAAGGTCTGTGTACTCCAGCATCTATTCCATGGTGATTGACAGTCAAACTGACCAACATTGCTTTGAAAAGCAACTCTCCAACAAACTTCTCAGTCAGATGATGGTCTTTCACAACTAGGTATGGCGATATGTTTTTTTTTTAATAGCAGCCAAAGTGACAAACCAAAAAGAGAATGAAATGATATAAACATTGACGCCTTCTAGATATTTGGGATTTCAGCTTTCATCTGCCTTGCCAAAATGGACATTGGCAAGGGATGGTAGGAGCAGTTCTGAAAAATATCTGAAGGGGACTTCATGTCTATCCTCAAAGATATCTTCAATTCCTATGGCAGGAAAGTCTCAGCTTATCTTTGAAAATTTGGGGATGGGATCACAAGTTTTTAGAACATGGGCTCGGTCTGTTGCCAGAGTTGTTCAAATTCATAATGAATGTACTACTTAATGAGTTCCGTGGCCCAGTTTTAGATTTTGTTTTGACAAGTTGCTTAAAAAAAAAATACTTTAGCAAGCCAAAAGATTCCTGGTGCCAGCTCAGTGAAGAAAGATACACCCAATATTTTTTTTTTTACATCCCAAACCATGCACAGTGGTTTTTTTCCATTATTTATGTAATCTGTATTTTCCCTGCATTTCAGATCTTGATCCAAAAAGAGGGGAAAATAAATAAGAAATAATAGATGGACGGGAACTGATTTTGTGAGAAAGAACAAAAGTACAAAAAATATATAGTAAAAGTTGCTTCCCAAAGGGTTACGAACAAAATGCAACTTTATTATACAGTGTAGACACTGTAAGTGTCTGAGCTTTGCTTCTTCTTCCCCATTTAGTCCTAAGAATGGGAATCTCTCCCTCTCTTTACCCCCCCCCTCTCTCCATCCATCCCCATTAAGCTGTTTTTTGTTAGTTAACATAACATGTTTTGGCTACAACCTCAGAGATTTATTGTTTCATTGCATCTCAAAACAAAGCTGAAACATCTGGCTCAGAAAGAAATTGAGTTTAAAGTAGACTTAAACACTCTCCTCTCTAGTATGAAAATCTGTTTTAAAATTTCACCTGCCGTCCCCTGTCTCTTTCCTTGGTCTCCAAGGTCTTTCCATGCCACATTTCACATTGTCAAATAGCTCAGGAACAAGGATATTGTCCTCACCATTACCTATGAACTTATTACATATTTAATTGGATAGGTAGGTAAGTGGATGAATGGAAATTAATACTTATATAAAATTCACAAAGAAAAGATCTGTTGAGCCAGGGACAAATTGCCTCTTACAGTATTTTTCATCAGGGTGCAGTGAAGTATTTAAATTTTACTCCATGAACGGAGTTTCTGTCCAAATCATCCTTTTAATGATTGCTCCTCAAATCTTTCATATATTATCATAGTTTGATGATATCGCCATAGTTTGATGATATCGCTCCTGACGGGTTTTTTAATTTTGTGATTTTATTTAGGGGATTTTAAACTGTGATCTTAATTGTTTCCATCCATCTGTCTACCTCCTCCATGTATATGTCTATTCTGTGTATGTATTGTCCATATTTGTACTTTGTATGTTTTTTATTGTACGCCGCCCCGAGTCCTTCGGGAGAGAGTGCGGCTAACAAATAAAATTTTTATTATTATTATTATTATTATTATTATTATTATTATTATTATTATTATCACCATCATCATCTTGAAAATTTGAAGTAAGCTATATAATGAGGGGTTGCTTGAGCTGGGCTTTGCATATGTGTGTGAGCTAAACCATTGTCGCTCGTAAACCATGGCTTGCATTTGGTGCAATCTCTGCCTAAAGCATAATTAAATGAAGCGTGGCAATTTTGTAAGGGACAAGGTGTCACCTTCTATTTGGAGACCGCAACCACTGGATTAAAACAGAGATACATTTCAACATTTATACCATGTTTTCCCAAAAATAAGATCTCCCCAGATAATAAGCCCAATTTGGTTTTTGAGCGCATGCGCTAAAATAAGCCCTCCCCCGAAAATATTGCAACCCAGCAGCAGCCATGAGGTGACCACGCTTGTTGCCTCCTGCACCTCAAAAATAATAAGCCCTCCCTGAAAATAAGGCCAAGCACTTATTTTGGGGGTCAAAAGAAAATAAGACCCTGTCTTATTTTGGGGAAAACACTATATGCATGACTAAAATGATAATAATAATTGCCATCACATTAATAATAATTATTCCAGGCCTTCAAGATGGAGAAGCATTAACAAAATATATGAATAAGAGTATCAGATAGAGTAAAGGATTATGGAGAGAGTTTGCATATGCAGTACGTGCTAGCAAATTAATATTGGCAAAGAATGGCAGCATTTAACCTTCTGCGTACAAAAAACGAAGTGTGTCTCTTTCTCACAATACATGCCACACACCAGGCGCCATAGATATTTAACAGTACATATTCCCAGGAATCTTAGACTAAGGCCTGCCCACACAACTTCAGGTTGTTGTTTGTTTGTTTTTTCAAAAAATCAAAGCAAAACTAGTTGGACCACTTTTCATTTCCAGGCAATTGGGATTGCCTTGATGTCTTGTTCCAATGATTTGTCAAAAGCAGCATTAAGGGGCTGCCAAAAGGGAAAAAATATATATAGTTTCATTCATGACCCAGAGAATGAAAACCTGCTAATTCCACATCGTTTAAAATCGTAGTTTATCAGCACAGACTGGTAAATTAGTTTTTTGGAATTGCAATAGAATTAGAATTCGGACAATATCCCTGTTGCAGAGAGCAAGGAATGTTGGTTACATATTATTCTGCACTTTGGTTCTTTCTCTCAATCATGCTAATCCGGTAATAATTTCTGATTTTTTTTTGTTTGTTCTAGCAAACAAGTGATGAAAAATACTTCTTTGGCACCATCCCTAGATTAGAATGTTCTATGCAAACCAGAGATTAGAAGAACATTTGAATAAGTCAATTACATTTACAAGCAATCAACTTAAAAGTCCTATTACAAAAATCTTTAAATTCCTCACCCAGAAATTTAGCTTCTATGAAGATGAACCCAGTGTAATCTGGAATCAGTGTTGTCTTTGCAGAAATAAAATATACGTAAAAATAAATATAAATTAAAAAATAATAATACAGAGGTTCAATCAGCAAGGGGTTAATTAAAGCAATGCAGAGGGCTTTTTTCCTTCTAAAAAGTTCCTCTGATGGTAAAAAATCTTTTAGTGTTATTGTTAGATTGGGTGATGGATGGATAGGCACACACAGGCTAACGGTAACAACAGCTCTTTATTAAATGCAACAAGTGAGAACAATTCAGCGAAGGTTGAGTCTGACAGCAGCCCTTTTATAGGGAGCGGTCAGACCCTTCGACCAATGAGATTAAACCTCTGTTCCCGCCGGAATAGAGGACCTTGGTGGAAACCACTATAGCTGAAGCTAGTATGTAACAGTTACATTACAGGGGGAAGGAAACTGCAAAATCTCCATTCCCTCCCCATCCCACTAATCTGCTTTCCAGCTCCGTTCTCCTATGCAGGCCAACAAAAGAAGACCCAGCCAATTATCTGGGACTCGGGAGGCAGCGAATAGATGGGGACGGAGCCAGCAAGAGGTGGTATTTTCTGGTTCTCCAAACTATTCAAAACATCCGCTACCCGTTCGCCAGAACCGGTCATAACCGGCTGAATACCACTTCTGTTTCTATCATTCTGGCTTTAATTCCCAGGGAACAGGTAAAGAGGATTAGATTGTTCATTTAATTTTCTAGTGCCAAAATAAGTGGCCAGTTCAGCTCTAAGGACTAAGACACAATCACAGTTAAATCACTATCAATCAAAAATACCTCAGGATAGTCTACCTGCGAACAATGTCAAAGCTCCTGTACTTACAAAAAGGTGTGTGAGGTAAAGAGAGATCCATGTACAGTAGAATTCACATTAACTCTCAGGGGAATTATTTTAGAAGCTCCTGAAAATTGTAGTTTGACAAAGTGTTAAAAGTTCCCTGTCAAAATTGATTAAAACAATCATATGTTAGTCTCTGACATTGGGTGGTGGCTGAGAGCGGTTCCAAAGGAGGATTAGATGGAGAGGATTATCAGAGTATGTTTCTTGAATAATCAATTGTTTATTAGTATTTGGAAAGAACTTTGCTTTTAACCATGTTTAAAACTATAACAAAAGTACATGGGTGCTGCTTATTGTTATTAGTTACAAAGTTGTGTCCGACCCATCGTGACTCCATGGACAACGTTCTTCCAGACATTTCTGTCCTCTACCATCCTCTGGGGTCCATTTAAGCTCATGCTGACTGCTTTGGTGACTCCATCCAGCCACCTCATTCTCTGTCGTCCCTTTCTTCTTTTGTCCTCAATCTTTCCCAGCATGAGGCTCTTCTCCAGGGAGTCCTTTCTTCTCATTAGGTGGCCAAAGTATTTGAGTTTCATCTTCAGGATCTGGCTTTCTAAAGAGCAGTCAAAGAGCAGTTAGAGACTATTTTTAAAAATATAGATATCATTTTAAAGAATACTTAATACTATTTTAATACTGTCACTCCCTCTGTTCTTGATCTCCTCTAGAACTGACAGGTTTGGTCGCCTTGCAGTCCAAGGGACTCGCAGGAGTCTTCTCCAGCACCACAGTTCAAAGGCCTCAATTCTTTGGCCCTCAACCTTTCTTATGGTCCAACTTTCACAGCCATACGTGCTGCTAAGGAACCATATATGCTAGACTAAAATGATGTTTAGTTAATTTTCCGTTTTTAAAAGTTTTAAAAAGAAATCCTTTTTTCAAACTGTTTCTGAAATATTGGACAGGGAATATTTATCTCCAGTTTTGCCACCTACATTAAGCAATCTCCCAAGTACAAACAGGTAATTAAAATTATTGAGGTAACATTAGAGACTATTTTTAAAAATATAGATATAATTTTAAAGAATACTTAATACTACTTTAATACTGTCACTCCCTCTGTTCTTAGGCCATTGCTTTTTCCCATTGTATCAGCATGAAGTCGTATTATAATTTCATGCAATATTAACTGGACTAAAATTCCTTAGGAGATAATTTTCATTCCCTCCCCTCTGCTTTTGGATAATTTTATATTGCTCCATCTGATTAGCAGAGTGCTCTCTGTTGCTTTCTTGCACAGTAAATGTCTTATGGAGGAAATGGTTATCAAATTGCATTAGTTACAATCCAGATTGTTAACAGCTTTCTAGGTCTAAATATAAGAGGGGGAAATGCTCTACTAGTGGAATTCCATGGTTGGGAAGCCAACACTGAGAAGGCCATGTCCCTGGTATCTCTTATTCCGTAATGAGCAGTAGGAATAACATTGAGGAACAGAGGAAGACCCACAATCAAGACAAAAGTCAGATAAAATCTGAGTACAGGATAGAACTTTAACCTGAGATAATGCCTCAGGATCTCATGATGGCGGAGGGAGGGAGGGAGGGTAGAGACATATCCAGACTTGAAAGTTTCTGTTACTGTAACCTTATATTTAAAAATAGCATTAGCATCCATAATTCTGCTTTCCTAATCTGGTATACCTGGACGGTGATGTGGCCCACCAGCAGCCGCCAGAGCTGGCAGCAGATTTGGACAGTGGGGAGGTTGGGGAGGAACATGGGCCAGTCCTGGAGTCTGGGGAAGGCTCTGATGAGGGCTCTGTGTCGGAGGCAGAGAGGGGGCCAGGGCCGTATGCCAGTTGTCAGCTGCCTTCAGAGTCAGACATCAGTGAGGCAGACAAACAGCTGGAGCCTGTTCCCAGTGTGCGCATGCACTGATTTGTCACACGAAGGGAACAGCTAAAGAAGGGATGAAGGGAACAGCTAAGTCCAGAGGTGGATGGTGAATGGCCTTTAACAACCAAGATATTTTGTGGAAAGTGTAATGACTGAGTCTATACATTTTTATACAGTGCTAACAATAATAATACAATTATATATACGTAGTTTTTGTCTTCCTAATAAAGAGCCTAAATAAACTTATTAGAATTATAAAAAATTCTTTTATACATCAATAGGTATAATACTCTTTTTCCAATTTATACTCCCCCCCCCCCAATTATTGGGGTTCTTTCATATTCCTCTCTTTATCTTTAAACACTACTATTTTCTTTTAATGATTCTTTATCACTTTCTCCAAAGATATATTTAAACATAAATTACATGTCTTACAATGTGTTTATTGAAACCTATTAGATCACCAGTATTTTAATATTTTAAATATTACACAAATTTCACCAAATTCCTGATATTTCAGTTTTCTGTAGACACAAATAAAACGACCAACTTGTATTTGGTGTTCTGATTTTATTTTATTTTTGCTGATGTGTAAGACAGAGCATTCAATAGTATGTGCATATTTTTTCAAATGCTGGGGATGACAATTCAATCACTTCCCTCCAATGATCAGTAACAGTTCTATTATGGAGACCTTCAAGGAAGCCTGAATTTAATATAGACTAGTTATTTGATTATTCATCTCCCAAAGTTATATTTATTTAATAGAATCAGTTATAGTTTATAAGCCTCCTAAAATGAGAGTATTATAATCTAGTAAAGATGTAACCAATCCAACCAAGCATTTTGTATGTATTGGATTTTCTAGGTCTAAAGACACCTTCTCCAGTCCACTGGATGGTCCCTGTTAATCCTATATATCAAGAAGGCATCAGGACGGAGAAAGAAGACAGACAACATGGTAAGTTTATCTTCTTAATTTCTTCTTCTTCCTTATCTTTTCAGCAAGATTTTGCCTCGGAAATAATCTCCTTTTTCTAATTATCATCCTGAAGCACCAGGAACAAAATATGGAAAATAGAAGTAGCAAGGAAATGATCATACATTGCATTTATCTATGATAAATTTTACTTTAGGGAATTGGAAGGAACTCACATTTAAACCAAATAGCTTGCCTGAAATGAGCTACTCAGCCCCCCCTTTGCCCCCCCTCCCCAGTTTCACAATTTAAGTAGATTTTTCTCTGCTGGAATATGACTTTAATTGCTTAGAATGCTTCCCTCTATTATGTATATAATAGAAATTGTATTCAATTAATTGCATGAATTTCAGTTGGTTAATCCCTTCATTTATTGCTTAATGTTCCTGTGGTTGGAACCAGACCAGACTCAAATTAGCTGCACTTTTGTTCTCCTTAAAATCAATAGGATTCAAGTGTTATTCAGCTAAACCACCATTCAGGCATTAACGGAATCCAGGAATAGGGGCACAAGGCTAGAGACCCATGGGAAAATTGCATATATCCTTGCTTGTTTTCCATTTGTTGAACTTGAGTTGACCAAAATAGACACTTATTTCATTTGTTTGAGTCAGTACCCCCGTGTCGTTTTGGATCTTCTCCATCAAACTCTGCAGCAAGACGAGAATGTTGGAGACAGAAGATGGCCTGTGCATGCAAGACCTCCTGTTTCTTGCTTCCATTTTTTTAAAAAAATTCACCTACAGCGTATAAATCTGGATGATCATTAAAATGATTGGAGGAAACCCTGCTGTTTGTGCTGCAGTCTGTGGATTGCATCAGATAGTAACTCCCAGGCAACACTTGTGTAGCTGGGAGTATTGTTATTGTTGTTTTGCCATAGAGAGTCACAACGGGGAATCCTCTTGTAGGCTTTTAACTCCCCTTCTTCATTTCCTGGTGATTATCAGTGGAAAATTCTGCCACTGTCTCTTGGTAGCTTGCTGTTCAGTGTTGACACTTCAATCTTGAGAAGTTCTGGAAGGTATAAAAAAAAACAGCCTGCAGGATGGCCTTTGAATTAGTGTTACTATTATTGAATAAGATGGATTCCTGGTTAGGGAAGATGGTTTGCAGGCAGATATTAAAATCAGTCTTGGTTACATTGATATAGCAAAACTGGACAATTTTCCTACGGTTAAGGGCCACAACTCACTTCCCCAATCAGCTGGAAAAAAACATGTGGGATCAGAAGGACAGTAACTGATAATTTTTAGGTAGTTTTAAAGGGTAAAGGTTCCTCTCGCACGTATGTGCTAGTCGTTCCAGACTCTAGGGGGCGGTGCTCATCTCCATTTGAAAGCCAAAGAGCTTCTGCCAACCTAGCAGTTCGAGAGCGCGTAGAAAATGCGAATAGAAAACTAGGGACCACCTTTGGTGGGAAGGTAACAGCGTTCCAGGCGCCTTCGGCATTTAGTTATGCTGGCCACATGACCACGGAGACATCTTCGGACAGCACTGGCTCTTCGGCTTTGAAACGGAGATGAGTACTGCCCCCTAGAGTCTGGAACAATTGTCACATATGTGCAAGGGGAACCTTTACCTTTACCTAGTTTTCTCCTACAGCATTTTCTATGAGCCCTTATTTCTTGTGCCCATAAGAAGGGATTGCTGCTAATTTCTTCCCCCCAAAAAAGAATTTCAAGACAGTTTTCGTAAACACAACGCAGTGTCCTCGCCCTTCATCCTGGAGGCTGTTTGTGTGGGGACCGAGGGGTGGGTGGGTCAAGGCACAGACTTTTTTTCAAAGGGTCTGCAGCTTCCCTGCTTCTCATGTTTGCATTAAAGATCAACGAAGGCATTGGGAGGAAACTCCTTTCCTCCAGAGAGTTTTCATTAGCGGTTGTCTTATCAGCAATAAGAAGTTTTTACAATGGAGAAAATATTGCAGAATTTCTTGCTCCTTCGGGGGTGAAAAATAATATTTTATTCATTTTCCATGACCAGAAGTTTGGCAGTATGCTGGAAATAGGCACTTGCAGGTTTGAGGAAGAGCTGTGCTAATTATAACAGGGATCACCATACACTTTGAATGCTTCATTGAGGTTATCTGAATTAATCTAAATATTTTTAATGGTTAAGCTATTACAAAGACACACTCTGTCTCTGTCTGTCTGTCTCTCTCTCTCTCTCTGTTCTCTCTCTGTCTCTCTGTCTCACTTTCTCTCTCTTTGTCACTCTCTGTCTCTGTCTCTCTCTTTCTCTCCCTCCCTCTCTCTCCCTCTCTGTCTCTCTCTCTCACAGAGAGCGTGAGAGAGAAAGAGAGACAGAGAGAGACACACACAGAGAGAAGAGAGTCAGACAGACAGACATATCAGTCTTTGTATCCATCCATCTAACTCTCCGCCTCTGTTAAAAATTAGGAATCTTTGCTTAATAGTATAACTTCTCACTTGGGAGCATCTCTGAGGAATTGCCTGACAATTGATTAGACAGGATGTTGAAAGTTAAGAGAGAGAGGGGAGAGAGAGAGAGAGAGAGAGAGAGAGAGAGAGAGAGAGAGAGAGAGAGAGAGAGAGAGAGAGAGAGAGAGAGAGAGAGAGAGCAAGAGCAAAAAGGTAGGTTGTGTTAAGCTACACGGATTGTCATAAGAAGAGTAATAGTCTGGGGACTTTGGGCAATACGAGCTGACAATGCCAGAGGCAGCTCTACCCAGGCAAAGGAAAGTGGCCACCTCAGGCAGTGTATTTTGGGCACCATTAAAGACAGGTAGGCAAGTGATAGGCAGTTCTGACCTATATGAAGGCAGATATTGTGCTCTCACAGCTCCTATTAATTTACTACAGCTTTTGCAGGACATGCCTCTGTGTGTGTGTGAGTGTGCGCTTGTGTGGGTAGTCATTTTCTACATAGTCATCAGTTAATTAGATGGAAATGCCACCTCCATTTTGGCACTGGGGCTGCCACTGAAGTTTCTACATCTGTTCTAAATTTTCAAAGTGTTTTGGTCTCACGTCTGGGGAAACAGGGATCTTAGGATACAGGATTAAAACAGAGCAGGGGCAAATTATATTCCAAGATCAGCAATACTATTCCAAAAGATGAAGTATATGATCTGGGGTTAATACAGGTCGCTCTTGGCTTACAACCATTTGTTTAGTGACTGTTCCAAGTTACAATGGACTTACTTACCACACAACAAATGGACTTATGACCATTTTTTTACACTTACAATAGAATAGAATAGAATTCTTTGTTGGCCAAGTGTGATTGGAAACACAAGGAGTTTGTCTTTGGTGCAGATGCTCTCAGTGTACATAAAAAGACAATATACATTCATCAAGAACCATAAGATACAACACTTAATGATAGTCATAGGGTACAAATAACCAATCAAGAAACAATCAATATTAATATAAATCGTAAGCAACAAAGCTACAGTCCTGCAGTATTAAGTGGGAGGAGATGGGTGATAGGAAAGATGAAAAGACTAATAGTAATAGTAATGCAGCCTTAGTGAATAGTTTGACAGTGGTGAGGGAATTATTTGTTTAGCAGAGTGATGGCGTTTGGAGAAAAACTGTTCTTGTGTTTAGTTGTCTTGGTGTGCAGCGCTCTATAGCTTTGTTTTGAGGGTTGGAGTTGAAACAATTTATGTCCAGAGTAAACTGTTGAAGCATTCCCACAGTCATGTGATCAAAATTTGGACACTTGGCAACTGGTTCATATTTATGACGGTTGCAGTGTCCCGGGGTCATGTGATCCCTTTTGCGACCATCAAGAGCCCATTGACAAGCAAAGTCAATGGAGAAGCTGGATTTGCTTTACAACCATGTTACTAACTTGACAACTGTGGCGAGGAAAGTTGTAAAATGAGGCAAAACTCACGCAATAGCTGTTTCGCTAGGGTATTTCTTCTTAATACCTGGTCAGCTTCTTTCAGGAATTGTGGGAGATTCTCTCTCATTCTCTTGTAAATTTTACATCTTTCATTTTTCCGAACACCATCCCTCTGCTAAACAAATAATTCCCTCCCAGCTCTCAAACTATTCACTAAGGCTGCATTGCTATTACTATTAAGTCTTCTCATCATTCCTATCACCCATCTCCTCCCACATATGACTACAGGACTGTAACTTGGTTGCTTGTATCCTTACGATTTATATTGATTGTTTCCCGATTGTTTATTTGTACCCTATGACTATCATTAAGGATTGTACCTTATGATTCTTGATGAATGTATCTTGTCTTTTTATGTACACCATAAAATCTGCACCAAAGACAAATTCCTTTTGTGTCCAATCACAGTTGGCCAATAAAGAATTCTATTCTATTTTATTCTATTTTATTCTATTCTATTGTATTCTATCCTATCCTATCCTATCTAATCCATTCATGTTGGCTTCGGCCACCAATATAGTGGTGCACGTATACATATACAATGGAAAAAGACATCATAGTGTGTTTGTGTCAAGGAGCCCTGCTCCCAAAGAAACCCTTTACAACGGATTCCTTTCCCCATGACTCTACGTTTAGCCAGAACATGTCCTTCCTGCAATATCACCTTGCAATATGTTGTAGTTTCATGTGCAGTTCTGTGAAAAAAGCATGACCAGACAGGGAATGTTAGGGTAACTGTAATTATAATAATACCTTTGAATTTGTAGAAGATACAATTGCAGGGCAGTTTAGACTGAAATAGAGACTTGAAAACAATTCTTACTGCCTACGAAAGAAAGACATTCACCTTGATGAACGTCAAGAAGAAGAAGAAGTGCTGGATTCCTTCCATAATGGAAATAGCACACAGAGAACCATAGATGGTTATTTCATATGACACCTCCAGGAAAAAGAACCAAATCGCAAGGTTTCTGGGTGAGAATCCATCCATTTATAGGCATACACACAGAGTAATGGAAGTGACCTTGGCAGAAATATGCAAGAACCGTCACCTAGAAACAAGTCCTAGGAAACAAGATAATATTTGGAAGCGGCTCAGGCAAACACTTCCCTGATTCATTGACATATAAGAATGAAGAGGAGGTGTAACCCAATCCAACTTGCAAGATTCTGTTACTGTGACTAATTTCAATAAAGTGTTGGTCTTTTGTGGTCTTTCTAGGGAATTGATAGTCTGGTCTGGTTTACCTGGGGGAGCTGACATCAATCTTGCAAGTCCTGAGTCACTTCCAAATATTATCTCATTTCCCAGGACTTAAAGAATACATCAACCCTCTTTGCCTAGATAATGGTTCTTGCATATTTCTGTCAAGGTTGCCTCCCTTACTCTCTACAGTGTGTGATCAATGAATTCTCACGCTGCAGGAAACAGGATAAGTTGGGTGGGTTGCAAAGGATGAGAGAAGGAGAGTTCATTTTACAAAAAGGGATGTTTGGTTTTTCTCTTGTGTTTAATTAAAAAACATGTATTTGGTTTTTTTTAAAAAAAATTATTACAGTGAATGAGCTAGGACATACCAAACAGTAACATTAGTGTACTAGTGTTAGAACCTACTTTATAAAATATATAAGAAATAACACAAACAGAAGGTTTGAGAATCATGAAAAATCTAAAATATATCAACTGGTTTGCAATTCTGGTTAATTTTTACAAAACTTTCCATGTGCATGTAAGTTTTGACTTTCCTGTAGGCATTCCTCTGTAGATCTATAGTTTTATTCTCTTAAGATGTGATGTATAGATGTTCTGGTCACCCTATGGGTCATATTACAGATTTCAAGAGATCATCTGCTGCTGTACTCACACAATCCATGAATAATTCCAGTTTTTGTTCTCATGGCATTCCTGTTATTTCTTCTTTTTGGTCTCCCCTGTTTTGTGATATGGTATCTGATAAGGGTTATTCCTTTTTTGATATGCAGTAAACGAAAGGGTCTCAAAAGGAAGAAATTTGGTTCTGGCCTTTCTCTCTTTCTCTCTCTCTCTTTCTCTACTTATCCAAAGCTGCGTGCACCGGATGGTCATAAGATAGGACTAATATCTGTAGCAGCACAAAAGCTAAACGGGAATGGATTGAAATCATTTTGGTGAAGTCTCTACCTCTTGAAGGTGACACATAGGTATCTCAGTTGTCCCATCCAGGTCCATGAAATGCCCATGGAAATTACTGTAGATTCAGTGAAAGCCAGAATCCAGAAAGCACTTCCAATGTGCATTTTATACATTGTGTTTTGCCTCCAAGTAACAATTTCTGAGGTTGGGTGAACCTTTGGTTTCTATAGATAGTCCTCTATTTAAAAATGTATGGATTTTTTTCCGATACGAACAAATGTTTCTGCATCTCCAATCTGGAAAATCCCAGGAGGTGGGAGAAGACATGAAAGGGCTGATTTATGGTGCTCCACATATGTATGCTTGGAATCATCATTGTCATACATTGGGAGAGTGAGTGTGCACCAATTTGGATGCTATCATGTCCCGTCTGCTTGTTGGTTTTGTGGTATTTAGTTTCCAGTATTCTTCCTTTGTATAGTGACTGTGAATTACGACATTTCTGGAATTAAGCGTAAGCACCACTTATGTAAGGTAAACATTGTTAGCTGGGGAGAACTGGGAGTTGAAATTCACAGGTTTTAAATTTGCCAAGGTTGGACTACAAAAAAACCTGGTGATGATAGCTCTGTAGCATTTCCTGTGGAGCTTTAGGGTGTCCTGGCTTCTAGTTACCTAGATCTTGCCTTGTCCTTCCTTCCTTCCTCTCTTCTCTTTTCTTTAGAGCCCAACAATATTTGGCTTTTCCTATGATTTCTCTGACACTTCTTTCTGAATGGAGGAATGGGTTGGTTGCTCCTGACAATATACAATACAATACAGTGGTAGAGTTGGAAGGGACCTTGGAGGTCTTCTAGTCCAACCCCCTGCCTAGGCAGGAAACCCTATACTGTTTCAGACAGATGGCTATCCAACATCTTCTTAAAGACTTCCAGTGTTGGGACATTCACAACATCTGGAGGCAACCTGTTCCACTGATTAATTGTTCTAACTGTCAGGAAATTTCTCCTCAGTTCTAAGTTGCTTCTCTCCTTGATTAGTTTCCACCCATTGCTTCTTGTTCTACCCTCAGATGCCTTGGAGAATAGTTTGACTCCCTCTTCTTTGTGGCAACCCCTGAGATATTGGAACAATGCTATCATGTCTCCCCTAGTCCTTCTTTCTCTTAAGCTAGACATACCCAGTTCCTGCAACCGTTCTTCATATGTTTTAGTCTCCAGTCCCCTAATCATCTTTGTTGCCCTTCTCTGCACTCTTTCTAGTCTCCACATCTTTTTTACATCATGGCGACCAGAACTGAATGCAGTATTCCAAGTGTGGCCTTACCAAGGCATTATCAAGTGGCATTAACACTTCACGTGATCTTGATTCTATCCCTCTGTTGATGCAGCCTAGAACTGTGTTGGCTTTTTTGGCAGCTGCTGCACACGGCTGGCTCATATTTAAATGGTTGTCCACTAGGACTCCAAGATCCCTTTCACAGTTACTGCTACTGAGCAAGGTATCACCTATACTGTACCTGTGCATTCCGTTTTTGTTGCCTAAATGTAGAACCTTACTCTTTTCACCATTGAATTTCATTTTATTAGATAGATAGCTGGCTTGGTTTCTCCTCCTTGAAGGCAAAAGTGACATAATGAATGAGAATAAGGTAACAGCAATGTTTCTCAACCTGGGCAACTTTAAGATGAATTCTGGGAGTTGAAGAACACATGTCCTAAAATTGTGGTGGTTGAGAAACATTGGTTGTCTCCTAAAATGCCTGGAAGGAAGGTGAAAGGGACTTGACCAGCACACGGAGAAGAAGTTGGTCAATAGTTGCTGTACAGTAGTATGGACAATCAGTACGTAAGAGACACAGCAACTCAGGAGACCACATGAAAAGAGTCTTTGTTTCAGCATATTTAATAAAAAACAAGGCAAAGAAGCTACCGTAACTTTATTAAGAAAAAAGACCATGTGTGACAGCAGGTCTTATAACAAAACTAGGAAAAGGATTATTAGCCCATCCTTACATCACTCAAAGACAAACCTGTAGGAAGCCTTGGCACCATGTATGTGCACAGTTACCATGATGTCCTGAAATCAGCTTTAAAAAAGGGATGTGCTTCTTTTATTTATGCCAGAAGGAAAAATAGTATCCAATAGAGTCCATGAAGAAAGCGAGGGTGTCAGACTTCCAAATAGCATCCTCCATGAAATAAGACTCCGAGGCTAGAGATTCCTCAAAGCTCCAATTTATTAGAAAAGCCATGTTGGCACATCTGGGAAAACCCAAAACTGAAAGCTTCCAGGTTTTCCCCACCCAGTTGAAAGTTCAAGACCCTGCCCCAGCACCCACATGTCCATCACATGGTCCAATCAGTCACTGTCCAAAAGAAGCTTCCTCTCATTGACATTCCTTAAGGTGCTGGGGTAAGATGCCCTTGACTCTCTGAGAAAGAATGTTATTTTGACTACGAAGCTCCCATGCTCCATACAATCCCCCAGTTTCCCACAGTAGAATATGTGGCTTGCTTGAGGCCCACTGTAAAAGATGGCTTCCAAGCCTGACAGGCCGCCCTCCTTCAGCAGAAAAGCGTGTCCTGTAACAAGAATAACTCGGGGGTTTAACTTCATACACCTAATCACTTCTCTTTGCCCCCCTCCCCCAGGGGGACCCTTTGGCTTATCAGGGTACTTGTCATGGAACTGTTCAATTAGTCTATCTGCCTTTACATTTCGGCTTTTTACCCATGTAGCTTCTGAAAAAGGGCACTCTTTCCAAAGAAACTAAATATTGCAATGTAATGTAATTGTAATGACACTAACCCGAATCTGAAAATATTTTGTGAGCCCAAGAAAAAAAGGTCTGTGGCAAACTTTGAGTTTAGTTCTATGTGCAAACAAAGTCAAATTAGATCTCGAGAGTTAACAACTTGCAGGCAGCGTGTATCTGCTCTGGCTAAGAAGTGAACGTACAGTGTGAAAGATGACCTTGTTGATTTATTCACCGAAGCTAGATGGGATTTTGGGAGCTTGACAGAAACCACTAAGAACCACCGTGGTGAGTCTGGATTGTGCAGTTCTTTGCTTCAGTGATTTGCTCCAAAGTTTAGCCAATAACAACTCCAAATTGACTTTGATTTTATGAATTGAATTAGAAGCAGGAATCACATTTGCCAAATGGGTTCTGATCACTTTTACTCCCCCCTTTGAGTTTGTTTGACGAAGGGCAAACCAGCACTGAATAAAGAGAATTATTATTTTTTGCCTTTTACCACTAGGAAAGTCCCCCAGGCCTTTGAGGTCTCAAACAGCAGATTCCCCCCCTCCCCATAATTCTTGAGAATAAACAACAGGTAGGAGGTTTTTTTTTTTTTTTTAAAAAAGGCACATCAGTTGTATGAAGCATTGATTGAAATATCCCCTCAGAGCAATGCCCAGATCAAGTAAGCACTTCTCATTGATGTGTGGATCAGAGTAGTTGAACCACATAGATCCAGATGCTAAAAGGGGTTTCTGTGCATGTGAAGAGGCCCCTTGCTCTTGAGAGTGAAATGTTCAATTGAAAACAAAACAAAACTGGAACTCTTCCATGAAGGAATTGAGTCAGATCCAACTAATTTTCAGAGAAAAGTTGTCACCTCCAATCACACATTAAAGGGGAATCTTTACCTTACCACCCTTCAGTATTTCTCTTAGACTATTTCTAATTTTTTAGCATTTCTCATGGAAATCTTTTACACCATGAGAGCAAGATTTGGGACAGGGTGTGTGTGGGGAAAATACTCCTCCAACTTTTGCAGAGATTAAAACTTTTCTGCAAATCCCTGGCCATTGAGCTGGCCAGGCCTAAATAGGAAACTGCTATGGTTAAAGGGAAAAAATGTGAACGTTTGCCAGTAATTTTCACCATATCCAAAATAATAATATGCAATGAGGATGAGATATTTGGTAAGGTGAAGGTAAAGGTTCCCCTCACACATAAGAGGTGCTAGTTGTTCCCGACTCTAGGGGGCGGTGCTCATCTTCATTTCAAAGCCAAAGATCCAGTGCTGTTCGAAGACGTCTCCGTGGTCATGTGGCTGGCATGACTAAACACCGAAGGTGCACGGAACACTGTTACCTTCCCACCAAAGATGGTCCCTATTTTTCTACTTGCATTTTTACATGCTTTCAAACTGCTAGGTTGGCAGAAGCTGGGACAAGTAACGGGAGCTCACTCCATTATGTGGTACTAGGGATTCAAACTGCTGAACTGCTGACCTTTCTGATCGACAAGCTCAGCAT
The DNA here is from genome assembly GCF_964273705.1 of Natrix helvetica. Lineage (NCBI taxonomy): Eukaryota > Metazoa > Chordata > Lepidosauria > Squamata > Natricidae > Natrix > Natrix helvetica. The sequence goes on from NC_138561.1 coordinate 8,504,227, forward strand.
CTTAGCCACCCGCGTCCTGAGCAACTTGGTAGGAATTCCGTAATTTCCTTCCCTTGTTAAAGGAGGGGATATAATTTACTCCTTAGCAATTCTGTTAATCGTTTGGTGTTTTATTCCCCAAAACCTTAGATTTAATTTCTGGTGGAACAAGATAACTGCACAAATCATGTACTAATTGCAGGGTAGGAATGAAGTTCAAGGCAGTTTCTCCTCTCCGCTCCCCCTCCCATCTGCCAGGAACAAATAACATTTTCAATCTACAGAGTTCGCCAGATTTTTTTTTTTTTTAAGTTCTGGAATATCTCTGTACTTTCACTCACAGAGGGAAAACCTTGGACTCTCAGTACTAGCTCAAACAGGTTACTGGCCTTTAGCTGTTATAATATTTTTCCATGGCTCATTTGTCATTCAGAACAGCTGCCAAGCTTGCAAAATAGAAGAGCTGATCCCCATTGTAATGGCAAATGGAGCTTCAGGGGACTTTCCCAGGTCCAACCCTTTGCCAGATCAAAATGAAAAATGCATTTCTAGAGCTCTGTACTCTTATGGATGCAGGCAGTAGGCTCTGAAAAATTCTGGGGGGAAAACGGCATCAGCCAGCATCTGATATCAACCTGCCTTCCTTGAATTACATAGTTTTTTTTTTAAAACTGGCTTTAATTGGTTTCAATGGTTGAGTTATGTTGGCTGTTTAGTTTGGATTTTAATTGTGGACGCCATACAGAATTACATGCAGGTGAGATGGTCACTATATAAGATTTGTTTGTTTGTTCATTTGAGGTATGTTGTGGCCTAGTGGTTAAGACACTCGCATCCCACTCGGAAAATTGAGAATTCAATCCTAGATAGCAACGTATGTTTCTTTCTTAGGACACAAAGAAAAAACAAATCTCCTGTGAACTCTGCATAGGCATTAGGAAGGGCATCCAGCCAGTAAATGCTCAGCTTCACCCAGTTGCTCCAACGGTACCCCTAATTAAGAAACTACAGGGTTATTAAAAATCATTCATTCATTCATATCAATTACTCTTTCCCACCCCTTGTTTATTTATCTTTTAAAAAAAGAAATTATTTATTGATTTATTTTACACATACATAACGAACAAGACAACTTTTCAATTTCAAGAATATATTTTTTTAAAAAAATAGCCAAGTATAAAACAAACAAAGGAAAGGAAAAATTTAAAAAAAAGTCTAGCTTACATGTTATCCTTAGGAACATTTCTAAAATCCATACTGCCTTCTTTTTAAAAAAAAACTGCATTTGGGGACAACTCCACTGCAAATTCCCTAAACTGAAAGGAACAAACTCCTAAGGACTTCTCCAGAATTTTCTTTTTGTGACTTCTTAAGGGCCAAGTTTCTTTCAGGTAATTTATTAGGCGTCTGAATGTTTTTTTTGCCAGATAATTGGTTCCTATGAGATGCGATTTTAAAACAGATTTTGGTGGTGGTGGTGGTGGGGATGTTGTGATGATCTTTTAAATTTAACGTATAGTTCTGTTTTGTACATGACAGACATGAGACGGTAATCAGGATTTGGCAGTAATTTTGGCAGCTGAAGGTTTACTTGGAGTTTGACACATAGAAAATAACCAAATGTCTTCAACATGACACTCACACTTCCCCTATAAAAATCTTGTTCCTCAGTATAAGTGTAGCTCTTAATTAAAAACTTGAAGTTCAAAAGCTGAGGGAGGGAATTAGTAATGTGTGTAGAATCTGAAGATACTGCTTCCAAATGGGAGGGCTGGAAGATTTTCCATCTCCTCCAGACTCTCCCATTCTTCAAAGAGAGAATTTGAAGCTGCATTTGTATCCTTATCGCTTGTTGTTGTACTTCCAGCATAGTAAATTGCTATATTCCAGGGTTTATCCTTTCCCCCTTATTCAAAATCCCAATTAAAAATAAAACTCAAGATTAAAAAGTCAGCCATGTGAGTTATTGAATCCTGGGCCTTCAACGATAGGCTTGTTGATGGGCAAAAACATTTCTCCCTAATAGCTATGCAACTCCAGAAGACTTGATTAGGACTGCGACTCACTGGCAGCTGTTCCTTCAAGAGGCTATAAAGCACTGGATTTTATGTGGTTGCCAGAGCAAAATGAGGTACAATTGATGCGTTTGCTTTCTGCAGTCATCTGGCTCAATTTTATAAGTACCATTTAGAAATAACAATACATAATATATTGCTCAATGTATTCCCTTTGAGAAAGAAATCTAGGACTCTCTCTCTCCTTCCTCTTCTTGTTGTTGTGCCATATCCATCATCGGAGGTTGGTGATCATGTTGGCAATTCTATTTTTATCAACATATGTCTCTCTACCATCTTTAGTTATAGAAGTATCCTTCCTTCCTTCCTTCCTTCCTTCCTTCCTTCCTTCCTTCCTTCCTTCCTTCCTTCCTTCCTTCCCACAGAGAAAGACAGACAGAGAGGAAGAGAAAGACAGAGACAGAGAAAGCTAGAGAGAGACACAGAGCAAGTGAGAGAAAAAGATAGAGATAGATAGATAGATAGATAAATAGATAGATAGATAGATAGAGAGAGAGAGAGAGAGACAAACACACACACACAGATGCTTTTTAAATAGCACTTATAAGGTATATTGGTTTCACTTTGGGTGAAATGATTGCTACACCGGATGCTTCGTGAACAAATTGCTTCGTGTCTGTCATTAAATACATAGTTTGTTCTTCTGAAATGAAGCATCCCTTTTGCTTGTTTTAGTTCTTCTATTAAGATTAAACCTCTTGAGTGTGAAACACTTGGACTTCAAGGCTATGTCCATGCTTGTGAGTGCATTTTGCTCTCCACGGACATCCCTGGTTGGTAAATGTTAATGAATTCATTGGATTTGAAATGGCTCTACTAAAAATAAGGACAGAGCCATTACATAATTATGTGATTCCATTTCCAGAGCTTTTTTCTTCTTCTCCGAGAGTAAACATCCAGGTGACCGCTAGAGGGTAGCAGAGGTATACCGAAAAGGCTAGCATTTTGCTGAGCTGTATCTATGTGGATTTCTGCAGTCCAGATTTGGTCGTCCTATTAAATTCCTACTGTGGTGTTTAGGAATAAGACTGAAGAAGAGAGTGCAGTGCAGTCCAATATTCCTTGTTATTCAGACAGATATATTGAGGCTAATGGAACTAAATTAACAGGGATTTTTTTCCCTCAGCTATTTTTACTTTCTTTGTTTTGCACTCAGTCCTAGAACTTGAACACAGTTTTAGCCCATATATAAGAGAATAAACACACACACACACACACACACACACACGCTGGTCTCGTTGTATTAAAGACCCGAATACAACAATACTGTTGAAAATAAGGTATTTTTATATCTGCTGATTGTGTACCAGAAAAGTGGAACGATTTTGACTTGGCTCTAAAGTTGCTTTTCCTTGTTTGATAAGAAGATAACATTTATCTCTCTGTTGTCAGTCAAAAGGGCATAACCAGTCTTAATTTTACTGCTCAAACAGAAAGCAGGGGTTGAGAGTCACAGGATGTGTTCAACATATGGAACGTCCAAAAAGTGTCACTCAAGCCATTGTCTTCTTCTGTTTTGTCATAAGAACTAACAACGTCTTTTGTTCTGAAGGCCCATCTTTGCCAAAGTCATGTCCGACCCACATGGACAATGTTCCTCCAGGCCTTCCTGTCCTCTACCATCCTCTGGAGTCCATTTAAGCTCCCACTGACTGCTTCAGTGACTCCACCCAGCCACCTCATTCTCTGTCATCCTTCTTTTGCCCTCCATCTTTCCCAGCATTAAGGCTTATTTATTTATTTATTTATTATTCATATTTATAGACCGCCCCCTCTCCCGGAAGGGACTCGGGGCGGTGTACAGTCACTAAAATACGTTATAAAATACATACAAAACAGTTAAATAATTAAATACGCAGGTGGAGGAGGTTGCAAGACTGTACATAGAATAATAAATATTAAATATAGTATATAGTATATTAAAAACTTTTTAAAACCCCAAACCCAATTAAAATGAATAAATCCCCGGGAGGTAAAACTAAGAAAGTGCCAGGCCAGCTGATTGAAATAGGTGAGTCTTTAACTTTTGCCGGAAGGAACGGAGGTCGGTGGTAGTTCGAATGTCAGGGGGGAGGTCATTCCAGAGGGTTGGGCCCATCACAGAGAAGGATCTACTCCTAGGTGTCGCCCGCTGGCATTGACTAGCAGACGGCACCAGGAGGAGCCCCTCTCTGTGTGAGCGGATAGGTCGCAGGGACGTGTGTGGTAGGATGCGATCCTGCAGGTAACTAGGTCCACTGCCATGGAGCGCTTTAAAGATGGTGATCAATACCTTGAAACGCACCCGAAAGGCCACAGGTAGCCAGTGCAGCTCGCGCAGGAGAGGTGTTACGTGGGAGTAACGTGTACTTCCCATAATAACCCGCGCGGCTGCGTTCTGAACTAGCTGCAGTCTCCGGATGCGTCCCAAGGGAAGCCCCATGTAGAGAGCATTGCAGTAGTCCAGGCGAGACGTCACCAGCGCATGAGTGACCGTGCGCAGGGCACTCCGGTCCAGTAGGGGGCGCAATTGGCTCTTCTCCAGGGAGTCCTTCCTTCTCATGAGGTGGCCAAAGGATTTGAGTTTCCTCTTCAGGATCTGGCCTTCTAAAGAGCAGTCAGGGTTGCTCTCCTCTGGGACTGACCGGTTTGATCGCCTTGCAGTCCAAGGGACTCGCAGGAGTCTTCTCCAGCACTAGAGTTCAAAGGCCTCAATTCTTTGGCCCTCAGCCTTTCTTATGGTCCAACTTTCACAGCCATCCATTGCAACTGGGAACTGTTTACTTGATAGTTGCCTTGAATAAAACCCCCAGCAGTGATATCTAAAGGTATTCTTTTGATCTCTCCTCTTCAGGAGGTGAATGACGTACTTTTGCTTGTTCAAACCCAGCTTCTCTGCTTACCATCCTCAAAGCAGTCTTCCCGCAAGCATTTCACCCTAAAGGCTAGGAAGGAATCTCCAGTTCATGAACTAAACCGCACCCCAAAACCAATGAGTATGACTTCTTTTCCAATTTTGTTCACATTAGAAGAGATTTGGGGCATGGTTAACTAAATAAATACCTAATCTTTTCCTAATAGTAAGGTTATGGAGATGAAATCAACTCTTATTTTTCCAGAATAAATTGGACATTGGGAATAGAATACAGAGTTGGAAGGGACCTTGGAGGTCTTCTAGTCCAACCCCCTGCTTAGGCAGGAAATCGTACTCCACTTCAGACAAATGGCTATCCAACATCTTCTTAAAGACTTCCAGTGTTGGGGCATTCACAACTTCTGGAGGCAACTTCTGTTCCACTGATTAATTGTTCTAACTGTCAGGAAATTTCTCCTCAGTTCTAAGTTGCTTCTCTCCTTGATTGGTTTCCACCCATTGCTTCTTGTTCTACACTCAGGTGCTTTGGAGAATAGCTTGACTCCCTCTTCTTTGTGGCCACCCCTGAGATATTGGAGCACTGCTATCATGTCACCCCTAGTCCTTCTTTTCATCAGACTAGACATACCCAGTTTCTGCAACAGTTCTTCATATGTTTTAGCCTCCAGTCCCATAATCATCTTTGTTGCTCTTCTCTGCACTTTTTCTAGAGTCTCAACAAATTTTTTACATCATGGCTACCAAAACTGAATGCAGTATTCCAGGGGAATATTCCAGGGGAAAAAACACTGAGAGTCTAATTGATTTGTCAGGGTAAAAATACAATCAATTGATCAATCAGTTTGGAGAATGATATGATATATGAGAAAATGGTTGAAAAAATATATAACAATTTATTAAATTTGTATGCTGCCTTATCTGCTTGGGTGGCTCACAACAATCAAATGAAGAAATTACAATAGGAAGGAAGGAAGGAAGGAAGGAAGGAAGGAAGGAAGGAAGGAAGGAAGGAAGGAAGGAAGATATATAGATCTCTTGCCAAGTTGATATCATAAAACCTGTTAGAGGGAATGCTGCTTTTCATTTAATGATAGAGAATGGGTTATTTATTTGGGACTGGAAGTGAAATATTCTGCATTGGACTACATTGTTTATTTATTGATAAGGATATTTCTTCCATGTTGGGCTAAGGGAGATAAAAATCACTTCCTTAGCTTCAAAATTGAAGATGTACTCATTTTGATCTTCCCAGTCTTAGCTCAGTAGGGTATTGGCTACATTACCCTGGCACTCACTGGAATTATTTTATATTTTCTGGATCTCTTCTGGATAATCTGAAGTGATGATTCCCATTTATGACAAAGCTACACATGTTTACATTGTTATCTATTCTGGCTGACGGTGTCTTTAAAAAGCCCAACTGCCTAACGAGTTATATTTTAGTAGCTATTGAAGTTATTAGTTTTACAAGTGTTTTTCCTCTTAATAAAGCTTCTCATATTTGTAAACTTTTATTTAAATATTTGTACGCTTGTATTTAAATATAAAGTTCTGTGAGATCTCATTTTTAAGCAAAGACCAAGAAGCAAACGCTGGTGGATAATTAAGTTCTGATCAAGGGTTTTGCTATTTTGCTATCCAGGTTCATATAATTTCATAGTAGAATGTTAAAAATATCTAGTTCTTTAAGCTTCTTTGCACTGGACTTTCAAATAATTTAATCAAACCATGTTTGCAGGCCTCCTGCAGACAAAATGAGCTCAGAATATAAATTTGAAAGATAAGCTCAATATGAGCATATTTTATCCCTGTGGGCGAAGGAGGAAGGACTATGAGATGATTAACTTGGCCATTATGGTTTGGAGAAGTTAACCCTGTCTATGCTTATAGGCTCCTTTTAAAGGCAAAATGCATTTTTACTATTCCCAAAGATGCTTCCAAAACAGGTTTGAAGGGCTACTGACAACCAAACAACTACCCCTATCTTCCTGCTGAATTTGAAGTTCTCACTGTCTGTTCTATTGCCTTCCTGTAACAACATTCTACATTATTTGCAATCTTTTTCACATGTACATATTTTTGTACAAATATCCTAAAATACCTCTGCAAAGAGATATTGTCATGTGGCATTTCAAAGGAAAAACTGCCTTGCAAAAATCAGTCTGTTCCAATCTTCAAACCAGAAATCTTTAGACAAAGATCAAATTGGTATCTTTAAAGACATGAATTAAAACTTTTATTCGTATAAAATCTGGATGGATAAATAGGAAAAGGTACTAATCAGGAGAGGGACTACTGTGACACCACTCGCAGTTGTTAGTTTATTCAGTTCAATTTCAAAATTAAGACTGTATGTCATTAGAAGATACGAACATGAATTACAGATTACAGTTTACAGAGTTGATTACAGAATTACAGATTAACAGAGTTGAAAGGGACCTTGTAGGTCATCTCGTCCAACCCCCAATCAAGCAGGAGACCCTACACAATTTCTGACAGGTGGCAGTCCAGTCTCTTCTTGAAAGCTTCCGGTGATGAAGCTCCCACAACTTCCAAAGGCAACTTCTGTTCCATTGGATGATTCTTCTCACTGTCAGAAAATTTCTCCTTATCTCTAGGTTGAAAATTACAACTGTAGCATTTGTTTATGGCTAAAAAGATTCAATTGCTAGTCCCTAGTATTTACAGTTGTGATTTTTGATGATCCATATGCTCAAATATTGAGCATATTTGAGCTATTTTATAGCTAATCTAGCTATTTTCCTAGATTGCTTTGAACACCGCTGCTCATTGCTTAAACTCAAGGAAGACATGTACTGGATATGACTTGTGAACATAGAAAGCAATCTAGAATTCTCAAAGTAGACAAGTAGTAGGTCTCCAGATTTTTATAAGAACCTGAACCTTGGACTTCCTGAATGCAAAGCAGATGTTTGGCCACTGAGCTACACAAAAGCTGGACAAGGTAAGTCAGGGACCATTGGCAATATCGCTGATCTATATTCTTAATATGAGACCCACAGCCTCTGCCTTTGTTCATATTGATAATATAAGTAAGCCTCACTTGGGCAGTAGAGTGATACTGGGACCACATTTATAAGCTGCTGTTGTGCAGTCCTGCCTGACTCTTCACAATCCCACGGACTATAGCAGTGATGGTGAACCTTTTTGGCTCTGAGTGTCCAAAGCGGAACACACGTGCAAGTATGTCCATGTGCTGGAAACCTGAAGATCAGTTGTCCGGTGTGTTTTGGGGGCCATTTTCAGGCTGTTTTGGGGGCCAAAAACAGCCCCCAAAATGGCCTGAAAATGGCCCCAAAATGGCCTAAAAACAGCTTGAAAATCACTTCTAAAATGGCCTCCACAAGGCCCAAAAACGGCCTGTTTTGGGCCATTTTTGGCTGTTTTCCAGCACTCGGGTGTCCACGAAGTCCAATTGACTAGTATGTTGGAAACCAGAAGAACAGTTGGCGATGGTGCACGTGCCCACAGAGAGGGCTCTGCATGCCACCTCTGGCACGTGTGCCATAGGTTCGCCATCACAGGATTATAGCATGCAGGCCCCCTGTTCTCCATTGTCTCCTGGAGTTTGCCCAAATACATGTTCATTGAGTTGATGACACTATCTAAACTTCTCATCCTCTGCTGTCCTCCTCTCCTTTTGCCTTCCATCTTTCCCAACATCAGGGTATTTTCCTAGGAATCCTCTCTCCTCATTAGGTGGCCAAATATTTGAGCTTCAGCTTCAAGATTGTCCTTCCAAAGAACAGTCAGGGTTGACTTCTTTTTCCAATTGGAATGACTTCCAAATCAAATTTGGTGATTAATCAAGCCCATCTCCCTCTGAGTACTGGGATAAGTGTTGATAATAAATATCCATTGAATGCCATGGCATAATTTGTTAAATGCCTTCAAAGGTGCAAAAGTCCACCCAGATGCTCCAGTCATACCAGAGGAGCATTTCTTCTACGAATGCCAAATAATATTGGAATAAAGGGAAAACCTGATAAAAGTCATTGGGACTTTTTTGGGTTTTGCCATATTTCTCTATTTAATCTACTTCTCTGAGCTATTCTGAGAATCACAAAATGGGAAAAATTGCATCTCCTCTTTTTTAAAGCAGCACACATCCCAGATGTGAGCGATAACTATGCCTCTTCTTTGATTTGCAGATAGAAAAGGGAAAGAGCTTTGATACCAATAAGTCTTTCTTGGCTCTGTTAACAGGTACTCGCCAAGACAGAAGCTTCATTTGCAACTTGTAAATGTAAAGTCTTGCGTGATGTTTGCTAGTTGCAGTTCTCTTTCAAGGCCACTTTGATCACCCAGCATAACAAGCAAGGGCAAGTCATGAATTGCTGTTAGTAACTGTTTTGCTCCACATTTCTTCACTCATCTTTGTTACTCAGCCTCCGGCGTTACTGAAGGATCATTCCTTTCCTTTGGAAACTTTTACCTTGGACCCACCATGCCAAGGAGGATCAGACAGCAGTCTCATGGCAGTAAATCTTATGGCCAATGTCTGGGTCCCTTTCTTTTTTCAAATTCTCTTCACTCTGGAATGAAGCAGCATATTTAAAATACACTTTGCTAGAGAGTTCTCTCTCTCTCTCTCTCTCTCTCTCTCTGTCTCTCTCTCTCTCTCTCTCTCTCATCTTCTCTCTTTTCTCTTGGCTCAGGGTAGTAATTGGAAGGTAGACAGTGATAAATACACGCCATAGTGCCAATTCCCATTTTATGAGCATCCAACTGCTAATTTATATTTTGCACTTTGTTGAGTCAGCATCAATCTCAATCAGTCATGCTCCCAAATTACGTTTGCAATATACAAGATGGCCTGACCATTCTGTATTTACAGGTTCAACTTTTTCAGTGGTAAAGGTGTAGTGGAAAGCGAAAGAACTCCTGTCGATTCTTGAATAACAGGAATAACGGAGTTGAAAAGGGCCTTGGAGGTCTCCTAGAGACCTTATACCAGGGGTGTCAAATTCATGTCGTCATGGCGGCATCCCGTGACGTATCGGGACTTTTCCCCCCTTCGCTAAAGCGGGTGTGGGCGTGTCCAGTGTGTGACGCATGCCGGTTACCAATTGGCCAAATTTGGTCACATGACTGTGAAGATGCTGAAATCATCAGAAGTCTGAGGACCAGTTATCATTTCATTTTTCAGTGCTGCTGTTGTAACTTGGAACAGTCACTAAACAAATGGTTGCAACTTGGGGACCACTTGCTTATATATTCCTTCCCCCAATACTGCCTGCATTTGCTCATCTGTCTCAGTTCCTATTTAAATCAAAACTGCAGAGGACTTCTATCATCCAAAGTTAGCTGTACTCTGAATTTCTAAGGGCTGCTGAAACAATCCTTTTTGTTAAGGAAGAATACTTTCCACGCTTACTGTACGCTTAAACGACAATGCTGCAAAAATAGACAGGAGAGGTTTTAAATAAAAATGTTAAGAGAGCCAAGGTGTAAAAAGGGGTTTTGCTAAAAAGAAAAGAAAATCAATCCCTGAGGATCGGTTCTCTCGCAGAAAAGGTTACAGTGAAAGTAATTGAGAATATTAACTAATAATTGGTAACTGTAGCATTAATCAGCCACCTTTAATTGCTTTTTATCTCAAGCTGTCTTATCAAAGTCCATAAAGGGAAAGCTATTGAAAAAAAAATGAACCTGACAAGGGAAGAACGGGGGAAAAAATGGTTTTGTGAAACTGAGCCAAAGGTAATATTTATCCATTTATTAAAAGCTCTGAGTTGGATCGGGAGCAGGAATGCAAGGGTTTAATCTCTCAGTGACCCAGGAATGTTGTTAGTGGCTTTCATCGCTAAACAAGTGGGGAATAGCTTTACATGGAGCCTGGTTTCATGCAGGATACTAAACCATGGTCCCTTTAATTATGGTTTATTGAATAAACAATTTTTGCGGAATTCATAGAGCATGCCAAACTACTTCCATATACACCATATAAATCACATAGGTTCACTGACGTTCAACCCCAAATAATGGTAATAAGAATGCCATCATTATGCAATGCAGCAAATTCTTCCTGAGAACTGCAGTCCAAGAATACACCACAACAATACATCACAACGCACGCAATAGATACAAACTTAAGGTAAACTGCTCCAAACTTGATTGCAGAAAATATGACTACAGCAACAGAGTGGTCAATGCCTGGAATGCTCTACCTGACTCTGTGGTTTCTTCCCCAAACCCCCAAAACTTTAACCTTAGGCTGTCCACTGTCAACCTCACCCCATTCCTAAGAGGTCCGAAAGGCGGCGTGAATAAGGGCACCAACATGCCTACTGTCCCTGTCCTAATATTCCCTTTTATTCGTATCCATTTCATGTATTCGAATCATGTTTATACTTATATCTGTTATCTAATACATGCTTGACAAAATAAAATAAAATGAATAAAATAGGAAGGTTAAAGATCAGGAAAACCTGAGCTATTTGGAGATTCGGCCCAAGGTCGAATAGCTAACTTCATGTTTAAAGAAGGGCTAGAAATTGTGTCCTCCCAGTTTCCACTCTTGCTCTTTTAACTACTACACTAAACTAGCTCTCATATAACATTTACAAGCGATAGTTAATGCTAATTACATGAAACAGTAATGATACTTTTTAAAAAAAATCTTAGCTCCACCTGATTTTTTGGGGAAGCGTCGTCCCGGAAATACCACTTAACCTGCTTTCAAAAGACGTGGCATGTCTTTGCTAAACAGGACCTACAAGATCTTGCCCAGGATTTGATGCTACAGATTTCAAGGCCAGCATTAGCTCAGCTATAACAAGATTGCCTTTCTGTAGATCCCTTTGCTTTAGGGCAACATTAAGATTATTTCTCCAGTGCAGTGTTTAAATGTCCATGCCAACTACTCAGACGGAATATTCCACAGAGCTTTCACTTTCAGCAGTTTACTATAAAGTCTCTCTCTCTGTGTGTGTGTGGGGTGTGTGTGTGTGCCCATGCTTATGCAGGGGTGAGCTTCAAAAATTTTAGCAAGGGGTTCTCTGCCCGGTTGCTGGGTGGGTGTGGCCATGGTGGGCATGACCTAGTTGACTTCCTGCGCCACGGCGGGTGGAGGGGGGCATTTTTGTCCTCCCTGGTCTCCGGAGGCTTTCTTTGAGCCTCAGGGAGGGCGAAAACAGGCTCCCCAGGCTTCGGAGGCCCTCTGGAGGCCAAAAATGGGCCCATTTCCAGTCTTCCTGAACTTCCAGTAGGGCCGTTTAGTGCCCTCCCCGAGCGCCCTGCACTTACCTGCATCCAAAACGGGCCGCGTGGGGACTCCTGGGAGGGGTGGGGTGGGTGGGGCCAACCAGGAGTGGGATTTGAGGGTTCTCCGAACTGCACCGAATCTTATCTAGAGGTTCTCCCGAACCCCTGCGAACCCCCAACAGCCACTCCCTGTTTTATGGAACTGTTTAATAGCCCTGTGGCTTTTGCTGCTGTTTGACAAGCCTTAAAGGTGGAACAGAGTCTGGGTCAAGGAGAATTACAGGTAGCCTTCTCCGTCATGATTATTGGGTTGCAGTATAGAGATTGCCTTGAATTATAGCCACATCCACAGCAGACTTTCTTGTGCAGCATGATCACAAGACAGGCTGCCCAGATTTCTGAATTAACAGATATAGAAAATCCTCTGCCTCCTTTTGACTGTTGTAAACCTAAGCAAAGATAGCTTGAGTTTTTGTGTTCTTCAAATTATAAACAAATCAACGAAGCTTAACCTTCCGGAATAATGGGTTGGTAGAAGCATAATCCTTCCATTTTTTTGCAAGTATGGGGCAAGATGCATAACTAGGCGGCTCAGTGGCTATGACACTGAGCTTGTCAATCAGAAAGGTTGGCAGTTTGGCGGTTCGAATCCCTAGTACAGGTCACCTGCGACAGCAAGGGGTTGGACTAGATGACCTCCAAGGTCCCTTCCAAATCTGTTAATCTGTTAAATGTGGTATTTGGCCTTCCTGAGATCAAGTCCAGCAAATAATTTTCTGATATTAATACTTTGATGCTTCTGGAGTTCATTACAACATGACCTGGAGTTGGATACTACTAATTTTTTTAAAACATGGAGAACAATCCTTTTACCGATAATCCCCCGGAATGGCGGCAATATACCTAGGATTGCCAGATGATGGAGACAAACAACAGGAAATAGTTCTGCTAAGGAACGGACAATGAAATCCAAATGGAGATTTGTAGGACACCAAGTGGCAAACTCCATAAGTATAATCCAGCAAGAAAATGAATCTTTTTCTAATTCTTTGCTCATGGGATTTGTCTGCAAGGACTTTGTTGGGAGAGGAGAAATTGTCATATATAGTCCACCCATATGGACTACTGTAATGTATTCTACATAGGGCTGCCCTTGAAGAGCACCCAGAAGCTTCAGTTGGCTCAAAATGCAACGGCCCACGGGGTTTTATGCAAGTCCAAGGTTGCATATGTGTCACTTCTGTTGTGGGAGCTGCACTGGTGCCCAAACTAGCTGCACTGGTGCCCACTACCTAGCGCACCAGATCAGAAGGCAGGGCATGTTGCATGTCCCAACTATCAAGCAAGTACATCTGGATGTTTGATGTTGTACATCTACATTACCTGGAGTGTGTGAGTTGGACAACTATATAAATATGTTTAATAAATAATAAATAAGTAAATATTTTTTAAAAATTAACCCATCATCTAAGCAGTCATTTTGTTCTCATTTTCCAACAAGAGAATTTCACCCAATAATTTCTTGTTCTTTGCTACTATCATCTCAACGAACATTGAGTAGGTCTCTTTAATCCAGGACTATATAGTTGTGCTGGGATCACAACTATATAGATCTTTAAATTTGCTAACTTGAGTCACCAATTCTGATCTGTCTAACCCCAGAACATCCAAAGGTCATGAAGCTGAATTTTTTTTTAAAGGATTCATATTCCTTTAAAAAAAAGGAGAGATTGTTGGATGGATTTTTAAAGTATACAAAGCAGATTCAACCACATGAGCATGCATCTGGAGATGGAATTCTGAAACTATGAAGCACAGTAAAGAGGCTTAATTTATCGCTCACTAGTTGATAACCCGGTATTTATTTATAGGGGGAAAATGACCAAAATGACCAAACATAATTTCTAATGTTGGATTTTTTCCCTTACCAGAGGAAGCTCCCTTATGGATACTGTGAAGCCATTACCATGGCAACTCCACTGCTCTGTACAGTAGAATTCATTTTACGGCAGTACAATAGAAGCCATTTTAAGGCAAAACAGACTGTATCTTAACAGAACACATACCCTGAGGAGTGTTAAGGGGTGTCTTACCCTCACAGAATTTTTTTTCCAGAGTGTAAGTCATCTGTGTTCCAAGTTTGCTGTGTGTATGTATGTGTGTAGATTTTCACGGGTGTAGGTATGCTGGTCTTGTTGTATTCAGGTCTTTTCCCGTGTAAGATTGAGATTGTCTTGGCAATGTTTCGGCGAGGTCTCACTCGCCATCTTCAGGCTAGGTTTTGGGCTTAAAGCGTGGTCGGAGCTGCCATTTTTCTACAAATCTTGGTGGGTGGGTGTGGAGTGCCAGCTTTGTTTCAGTAAGTGGAATGATTAGTTGTGTGGTTGTATCATGATTGGTAGATTGGTGCTGATTGGTGCTATATATATGTATGTTTTCATATATATGTATGTGTGTGTGTATATATATATATATATATATATATATATATATATATATATATGTATGTATGTATGTATGTATGTATGTATGTATGTATGTATGTATGTATGTATGTATTATATATATCTGCTTAATTTGCCAATCTGCTTAATTGGCAAAACTATTTTCAAAAGACCCTGTGCCATAAACAAATAAAAAATATTCTAATTCTTCTTCTTCTTCTTTTTTTACTCACTGCAACTAAGAAAGGAAAGCAGGATTTCTCTTGGGCTGAACCTCTTAAGTCACTTAGGTGCTTCGTAATTAGAATCTCCAAAGCTTTTCGACTGCTTTCGCTTTATCAGAGGACAAGGGAGGAGAAAGGGGGGAAAATATCATTCAAGGCTGGGAATAAATCTTAACTTTCCTGTGGCAAGGAAATGCTCTTGGAATTGAACAAAGCACCATTAGCCATGCGGAGGATCACAACACTTCAGGTCATTGGCATGAAATGGTGGGTATGTATAAATATATAGTTATTTACGGCGAGCATACAATTGATTGCATAAGTACAGTATTGTGCTCAGGAGTGGTGCTGACTTGTCACACAGTAAAGGAGTAGCAAGCACCATAATTCATTACCAGTTGGAAATAGAACATCATTGGAGAGATAAGGATAACAATGACTTTCTATCCCATGATGAATTACCAGCAGCTGCATTATTTCCCCTCACTTATATATGGCTCTCTTTATTGAATTTAGCTTGAGATAAATAAATGAACTGTCAAAAGCCTGGCTAATAATATTTCCTGGGGACCCGTTTGGGGGGTGGCTGAAGTGTTGGCTGATAAGATCTTTACCTTTTCAGCAAGGAGGGGGGCTAACATTTGCTTCTGACAAGAGACCGATGTCACCTTATCTGTTTCATTTGAGAGGTCATCAACCCCAAGCCTTTTTTTTTTAAAAAAAAGGAACACGAGAGGTTGGCTCTTAAGGAGAACCTGTGAAGAAGTCTTGATTCTCTTCTTGAATTGAGATTGAGATTATGATGCACAGAGTCAGCTTCGCTCTCTCTTCCCAGATTCCATCTTGCTCCAATAGCAAGAGAACAAGAGTTGAGACAGTTGGAGATGGGCTGGGCACAGTGGTTGACCAGGGTGTCTTTTGTGTCTTGCCGTGCTCTTAGTGTACCACATTGCTTACAGAGATCACTTTCATGATTGTTATTCTATTCTAGTAGGTTTCACCTGTTCAATCTGCCAGAATCTGTCTTCACATGCTCGGGATAGACAGGTCCCTACCTCCCCGAAAGTCAATGACCCAACGGTTACCCTCAACCTGGTTTGGCCAGCCTGTTGAATCTGTTGCCTGGGGTGTGGCCGCTGGGCATGATATAGCTACTAGGAGCCACAGGTGAGAACTGAGTGATAGGTAGGAACCAAAGATGGATGAGCTGCCCCAAAAGCTGCCCTAAAATGAGCTGCCCTAAAAGGACACAACATGCCCCTACACCAGAGGTGCTACCCCTCCCTGTACACCCCATACACCCCTATTGAGGTTATACATCTTGACTGTAAATCCAAAGTGGGCCGTGATCTACAGTTATTCTTAGCAGTTTCTATTATCTTCACCAGCTATTGATTGTCTGGCTTTTGAGTCTCTGGGCCAGAGAACCTTAAAGTGTAGAATGATTGCTACAGTCTTATATAATAGATTAACAAAAAGGTGAATCTATTTCCTCAAGGTATAGTCCAGCTAACCCCCAATTTCATAAAGAACCTTGACATTATCATGTTTTGTGTGAAGTTAGTCAATACTTTACATTCCTAACGTGTGAATTTTGCAATTATCCCATTTTTCTAATATTTTAGCTTCAGAACTGAATTTTGACACAATCTTATTAAAAAAATTCCTTTATTTAAACAAGGAGAATACGTTCCATCTGTATCTTTGGGGACATGCTGATCCAGAGGGAGTTGCAACAGAGTACAGCAAGTTAGAGCTTTTGCTGTGAGGTATTCAGATAATATTAATGTCAAAACTTAAAGTAATTGATCATTTTTCCATTTCTTCTCCCCTCCCCTCTCCCCTGCAAAGTCAAGCAAGAATTCTAAGTATCTTAAGGCCATATGAAAATATATGACGCAATGTAGATTTATTTAATGTATTTTTAGCAAGAGCTATCTTTTGGTGTTGCAACCATAACATCTTTTTTTCTTATCTGCTTTTGATGTTTCAGTATGAAGACAGGTGTAGCAGATAGATGGAGTCAAGAGGGGAATCAGTCTGAAATCATTACATTCCCAAAAATGTCTAAGTCCAATCCTCTTGAATTCTGTTAACTCTTAGAATGGCTTACAATGGTTTAGAATAACAGAGTTGGAAGGGAACTTGGAGGTCTTCTTGTCCAACCCCCTGCTTAAGCAGGAAACCCTACACCACTTCAGACAAATGGATATCCAACATCTTCTTAAAAACTTCCAGTGTTGGAGCATTCACAACTTCTGGAAGGCATGTTCTTCCACTGCTAAATTGTTCTAACTGTCATGAAATTTCTTCTTAGTTCTAAGGCTCCTCTCCTTGATTAGTTTCCACCCATTGCTTCTTGATTTATCCTCAGATTTTTTGGAGAATAGTTTGACTCCCTCTTCTTTGTGGCAGCCCCTCAAATATTGGAACACTGCTATCATGTAACCCCAATCCTTCTTTTCATTAAACTAGACATAGCCACTTCCTGCAACCGTTCTTCATGTGTTTTATCCTCCAGTCCCCTAATCATCTTTGTTGCTCTTCTCTGCACTCTTTCTAGAGTCTCAGCATCTTTTTAACATCACGGCAAACAAAACTGGATGCAATATTATTATAATTACAATAGTTGTCAATATTCCAAGTGTGGCCTTACCAAGGCATTATAAAGAGGTATTAACACTTCACATGATCTTGATTCTGTCCCTCTGTTTATGCAGCCTAGAACTGTGTTGGTTTTTTCTTACCTAACATCAATTTAGAGCTGACCATTAGTTGACTAGATTCTGGTATATAGGCATGAGCAATAAATGATCTTAACTGGAACTTAATTGTGGTTCAGACTCCTTGTGCTTCACAAGAGGCATTTCAAGTAACAAGAGTAAAACAACTCAGGTGAATGTTGAACCCAAACTAAGCCATTATTTTCTCAGCTTCTGTTTTATGGAGACTTCTCTTTCTTGCTCTTTCCTGGTGTATATCTCACAAATAGGACCCAAAAAGTAGAGATGATAGACATAACAGTGTGATAGAAACAGTCCTTTTTTAAAAAAATGTGCAGACTATGGATGAAACTTCAATCACACCATGAATATTTTTTTTTTACTAATACTTTCAAGACACCACTTTTTCTAGCAAAAAGAAAGTTTCTCAGATCTGGTGGAAAAATTCTCTGAAAGGAGAACACAACTTTTTAAAAAACGCAACACATAATTTGGCTTCAGATTATGTTGCTGTCTTCATAGAAACTAGAAAAAAAAAGCCATACGACTATTTGGATTAGCAGAGTTTGTTAACTAGGCTAAAACGTGACTTGATGGTTTCAAAGCCAGCAACGATGGAGGATTGAATCTGTCGTCTTCATATACTGGGTGAATTAGACAACAACACAATGGTTTTTTTCCTAGTTTGAGGCACAGTTCTGTGAAGACAGCAACTGTGTTTTCTTATCCAGGGTTGTTGTATACCAAGCATCTGCATATGTGAAAGTTCCACCAAACCCCTTGTTTCTTTGACAGAAGATTTGAAGATATTTCATCCAGTTGAATGAGATTCAGTAGGAAAAATGCCAGAGAATTTTCCTGCCTGTACTAGTTCGTGATATTTCAGTTGTATAAATAATGCAGTCTTGCATAATTTGCTCCCATATCATATTAGCCTGATGTACAAGGAAGACGCGGTGACTCAATGGCTAAGACACTGAGTTTGTTGATCAGAAAGGTCGGCAGTTCAGTGATTTGAATCCCTAGTGCCACATAACGGAGCGAGCTCCTGTTACTTGTCCAAGCAGTTTGAAAGCAAGTAAAAATGCAAGTAGGAAAAATAGGAACCACCTTTAATAGGAAGGTAACAGCGTTCTGTGTGCCTTCAGAATTTAGTCATGCCAGCCACATGACCACGGAGACGTCTTCGGACAGTGCTGGCTCTTCGGCTTTGAAACGGAGATGAGCACTGCCCCCTAGAGTTGGGAACGACTAGCACATATGTGCGAGGGGAACCTTTACCTTTACAAGGATGAGACAGAACAATCTCTTTGACATGACTGTAGTTAGAAATCTGAGATTTTTCCATCTTTCTTAGCCATTGCTGTCCCTCCAATCATTGGAATGATTTACTGAGTGAACCCTAAGTATCCTCATAAATGTAAAAAAAAATCCCCATTTTCTTTTACAGAGCAGATGGGAATCTTAGATAGTGCGATTAAAAAAAAAGTACGCAATTTGCAGGGAGACTTCAATTAATCATAATCCCATTTGTGCATGTTAGATGCTTTGCAGGAGAACAACAATGAAATGCATGTGGGGAGGGGTGAGAGTGAAGAGCTGAGATTTTCCTGAGGGTGTTTGGGCAACACTAAAGCAATAAAATAGGTTTCTTTGTAATAATGCAAAGATGTATGACGAGTACTGAATGTAAGAGTTTCTTTAGTATGCCTTACAATAAAAGAGGGTGTTTGTGAAAAGGAATGTTGGGCAATATTTATGAATAATATTGTAAACCTGACATTTGGGACATGGTAGCTCAGTGGCTAAGATGCTGAGCTTGTCAATCAGAAAGGTTGGCAGTTTGGCGGTTCGAATCCCTAGCATTGCATAACGGAGTGAGCTCCCGTTACTTCTCCCAGCTTCTGCCAACCTAGCAGTTCGAAAGCACGTAAAAATGCAAGTAGAAAAATAGGGACCACCTTGTTGAGAAGGTAACAGCGTTCTGTGTGAGTTTGGCATTGAGTCATGCCGGCCACATGACCACGGAGACACCTTTGGACAATGCTGGCTTTTCAGCTTTGAAATGGAGATGAGCACTGCCCCCTAGTGTCAGGAATGACTAGCACATATGTGTGAGGGGAACCTTTACCTTTTAAACCTGACATTGAATGGTATCTTGAAAAGATTGTAAGTTATGAAGGCATGTTGCTAAGGGTTAGGATTCAGAATCATAAGGCTGAAAGGGATCTCTGAGGTCATCTACTCCACCCCCCTGATCAAGGCTGGAGACTTTATACCATCCTGGTCAAATGTTTGTCCAATCTATTTTTGAAAACCTCCAATGGTGAAGCACCCAGAACTCCAGGAGGCAAGCTATTCCATTGATTAATTGTTCTTACTGTGAGAAAATTACTATTTATTTCTAGGTTGGATGCCTTTCTGATGAGCTTCCATCCATTGCTTCTTATTCTGCTTCTTATTTCCTTCAGCTATTAATATTTAGTGTTCCCTTCTAGTAATAATGTATGATTTTTACTAATGTGTGATCTATTCTTATTTTAACAATTGCTTATCAGGTATTTTAGGAGGGATAAAACAGGAATGTACCATGTTTTTAAAAAAATGATTTGATTTCATTTAGGTTTTAATTTAATAAGCCTTAATTAAATATTGTAATTGGCACCCTTTTTGTTGTGACTTATCTCCTCATTCATATTAAAAGTGGTAACATCTGGAGTGATATGGGGCCACAATTTAAGTTTGGAAGGCAACAGTTTGACTTGCACAATTAGGTGGTACTTTTCTGCTTTAAAAGATTGAATAGAAGTGTGTTCAATCATTTACATGATGGACGACTGGGAAAGTTCTATTTGCATGTCAAAGGCAATCTTTTTTATAAAAAATGCTAGACAACCTGTTATTCGTGAGTCATCATTTCAGAGATAATTTCTTACCTAAATATGAGTGGGCAAAAAAAGCAGTAGGAACAACCTCTGACTTCCTACCAGCTTCCCCACTGACTTTCCTCATAGGAAGCTGGCAGAGAACATAGGGCATGGCAATCACAGGGCTTGCCTGGCCAGGGGCATGTGGCTGTGCAGCAGCACTGAAGTAGTCACAACTTTGCAAAACTTCAATCTCACAAGGATTTTGGATGCATTCTCCAAATTAAACCATTTGAGGTATGTTGAGTTTGCCTTATGACACACCTTTTCACCCAACTAAAGGCTACAACCAAACAGACAAACAGACAGTTTTGGCAGTAAATAGATTCTAAGATAGAGTGAAGTGAACATTTATAGCAGTTCATAGTGAATCTTTTCCCCCCCAAACAGCTAATTTTTAAAACAGTTCAAGCCTTCAGAAATGTATCATGCTTCTGTCATTTTTCTTTCCTTATATCCTTGAACAATACATGCAAAGTGGACTGGAGGTGGGAGCAGGAAGAAAAACTGTATACATTACTTCCACCTATTATATTTTGCTTCCAAGGGCAAAAGCCAACATTCTGCAGTAGTGCCCCTCTTTTGTCATGACTGACTTCCTTGGAAAATTGAGCCTCTTAAGGCTACATGTTGTGGCATTTGTGGATGGAGGTGGTCAATAAAGAACTTGCATCCTGATATCAAGTCAGCCTTCTTGGAGATTCTGATGCCTCCCAAGCAAGCTTTGGTCACCAGGATATGAACAAGATATTGAGACTCTGGAGAAAGTGCAGAGAATAGCAACAAAGATGATTAGGGGGCTAGAGACTAAAGCATGTGAAGAATGGTTACAGGAATTGAGTATGTCTAGTGTGGGAAAGAAAGACTTGGAGTGATATGATAGCAGTGTTCCAATATTTCAAGTGCCACCACAAAGAGGAGGGGGCTAACGTTTTTCCAAAACACCAGAAGGCAAGACATGGATGGAAACTAAACAAGGAAAAAACCCACCTAGAACTGGAGAAATTACCTGATAGTGAGAACAGCTTGCATTCAGAAATTTTGGGTGCTCCATCACCGGAGGATTTTAAGAAGAGACTGGATAGTCCCTTGTCTGAAATGGTACAGGGTCTCCTGCTTGAGCAGAGGGTTGGACTAGAAGACCTCCAAGGTCCCTTTCAACTCTGTTGTTCGGTTGTGAGGTCGCTTCCAACTCTGATGTTTTATCTTCTAATCAGATGTGGCAAACCCAAATGGCTTCTCTAGGTGGAGGGCCTTTTCCACTGTGGGCTGGTGTCCTCTACCACAGAAAGTTAAATAAATAAATAAACAAAAATCCGAAGCAGAAAAAAAATCCCGGTCCCTTCCTACAATCTTTCCCCCACCAATTTTATTTTCAAGTTGCAGAAAGGAAAAAAAAAGTTTTGATAAGGGAATGATAAAGAAATTATTAGCGCCAGATGGTATAATTAATGACCAGGTGGCCAATAGATAGATATTTAGCCTCTCATTCTCGCCATACTTTCATTAATTCACGATGGAAGACACTGGCAGGGACCATCTCCTCTGTATCTTTTCCATATTTGGCTTCAGAAAGTTAACAGGAGAATGAAAAAGTGACCAACGGAAGTGATGTCCAACAGAATAGGATCCTCTGCTATCTCCAACAGTCATGCAGACTCAGAAGAGGAACTTTACAGAAATTGTCTAGCACTCTGAGATGTACTACTTTTGCAGGGGAAGAAAGCTTTCAAGAACTCATGCGATAGATTTTGGCGGCAGAATTATGCTGAGTCAGGGTACTCAACCTTGGCCCAGTGTCATCTGTGTAAAGCCTGCATCCTTAAAGCGGACACTTCAGGATTGAAAAATATGTTGTGTTGAGAAGAAGAAAGGAAACAGATAACATTGTTCTCAGAAGGACCATTACACGACAAGATGTTTTGTATGCCTCTTAAAGAATTCTTTGACCAACAACCCATTGATTTATTTAAATGAACATAATGATCTTCCTTCCCTTCTTACTCTCAGTTCTGTTCTGCCACTCCAACGTGATCAGCATATTGATATTTTGATCTCCCTTTGCCCAGGCTCTGAAACTCTGAACCTTTTATAATATGAATGATACGTGTAAACAGAAATCTTTTGATGCTCTCTACCCTTGGAGGTACAAATCCTACCTAATTCTTGTTTAATCAATTGATTTTATTTAAGTAAAACTATTTGTAAACTTCATGGTGACCTCTATAACTCATTCTCAGCATCTACTCAAGAGTACACAATGGTTGTCATGTGAACAATGGATTTATTTTCTATGCAAAAATATGTCTATACTTTCAAACTATAGGTAGAGTTCCCTTGAATGAGTTTGATATCTGGTGATTAAACATAATATAGTTTTCTTCCATTGTAGAACTTCAGCCACTCTGACTTCAGCTTAATCCCAACATTTACATCCCTTAGCCTTTAAAATTCTCGTAATTTCATTTAAACCCAATGGCCGGAATTAGTTTTAGTACATAGAGGACATAGAAATATTTGCTGCATGTGGAGTGATATAGAATATTTTAATATAATAAGTAATATCTGGGTTAATTTTGAATTAAGTAGATGGACTACATTATATAGAAATAGAAACCCTCCTATACTATCACCTCTTACAATACTAGACAACACAGTATCAACAGTCGAGCCCTTCAAGTTTCTAGGTTCTATCATATCTCAAGACCCAAAATGGACACCTAACATCAAAAATGTCATCAAAAAAGCACAACAAAGCATATTCTTTCTGCGCCAACTAAGAAAGTTCAAACTGCCCAAAGAACTTCTGATTCTATTCTACAGAGGAATTATTGAGTCTGTCATCTGCACCTCTATAACTGTCTGGTTTGGCCCTGCAACCCAGCAAGACAAACACAAACTTCAGTGGATAATTAGAACTGCAGAAAAAACAATTGCTACCAACCTGCCTTCCACTGAGGACCTGTATACTGCATGAGTCAAAAATCCCTATCCCTATCCCTATCCTATCCTATCCTATCCTATCCTATCCTATCCTATCCTATTCGGCATTGAATGCATCATTGAAATATCTCAATGACCAGGTTAGAGACAATTCATGGAGAAAATCTATGTGGCTATAAAGAATTGACAATGACTTCATAGCATGTAATCTATCAATCAAAAAAAGTAATCAGATTTAATGATAAAGGGTTTTGCATAGACACATTCTTTTGCGTGATCATTTTGAAGGGCTTTTAAGTCTATTTTTATGCATGTGAGTGAAATATCCATTTTAAGAGGAGTGGTGGTGTTTTGGAGACTTGCAAAAACATTGCAAATCACACAATGTGAGATATTAATAGGCAATTTCTTGGTCACTGTGAACCATTAATATTCTTTCTAATCAATCAAGGATGTTGAAATAAAAATTAATTCTTCCTGTTAATCGTGGTAAAGGTATAGTTGCCAATAATATATAGGCATGACCTGATATTTGTGTTCTTGTGTAAAACATTGTGAGTTTTCTCCACTTAGCTAGGTTTTTCATATTTATTTAACCTAACGGACAAAATACCTGATAGACAAAAACAACTCAGCAGTTTAAAAGACCGAGCCCAACCTTAGAAGTCATATTATAGATAATTAATATGATCAGGCAAATCCTTTGAAGACATAATTTCTTATGTTCATGTTTCTGCAATAAATTTATTTCTTAATTTTATTTGGCGAACATGGGATGACTAACTATCATCACTAATTTAAATTTGCAAGCTAGGAAAATATGGTGATCTCAGATTTTGCTTCCCTTTGGAGTTTATGAAAAAGAGTAGAAGTGTATACTAATTTCTTCATACAGTCACATGAACATTGCACATACACATGGGTCTTAGATCCATATTTATCCTTATAAAATATGAGAAGGAAAATTTTAAGAACCCACTTTGGTCAATTGGAACAAGACACAATTTCTCAGTGGGGAGGACCATAATTGAGCATAAAAATGGGCAGAATCAGGATGAAGAAGTGAATGACAACAAA
Organism: Natrix helvetica; assembly: GCF_964273705.1. Taxonomy (NCBI): domain Eukaryota; kingdom Metazoa; phylum Chordata; class Lepidosauria; order Squamata; family Natricidae; genus Natrix; species Natrix helvetica. The sequence goes on from NC_138561.1 coordinate 8,528,700, forward strand.
CTGACGACAATTTTATTTATTTATTAGAAAAAAAACCTTTATTGAAAATTTGAAACATTAAAATATAAATACCTTTAAAAATAATGTTGTATAAGTTACAATCCTTTTTGGCAGTACTAACCCAATCCTTGGTTGTTCAAATACATTTTTATACCTTCCTAATTATTCCTATGTCTATACATCTATGTTTCTAAGCTGTACATTTCATATTCCTATTGTTTAACATTTGATACCTGTTTTCCCAAACTGTATAATATTCTGAGTCTTCCTTGTCCCTTAACTCCAATGTAAGTTTATCCATCTCTGCGCAATCAAGAATCTTTTGGATTATCAAACAGTCCGTCGGCATGGTATCACTTTTCCAACATTGTGCGAGTGCTATTCTCGCTGATATAATTATGTGCAAAATTAAATATTTTATCTCTTTCGTATATTTCCCTTAATAATCCTCAGAAGAAACAATTCTGCTTTGAGCTCTCTTTGGGTATTTGTAATTTCCTTTAACCATTTTTGTATTTTGGTCCAATATTTTTTAGCTTTCAGGTATAACCACCATGCATGGACTAATGACAATTTTAAATGGATCTAAATACACTCAGTAAGGTTAGTCCTTATGCATTTAATAATTTCCTTCTTCCACCATACTAAGAATCAAAATTCTCAGAGGCTCTGGAAGCTGCACTACCTCATCCCACCCTCAAACAAAACCCCCAATTGGGTGCTTGGGATTGTATATTGTATGACTTCACTCTGAAGCCATCCCATAAATAAAATGAAGCAAGGAACCAAGGAAGCATTTAATGTTTAAACTATTTTAATTTTTTTACATTAATGGTTACTTATGAAGAGGCAGCTAAAAACATAGGTAGGCTCCAAAAATTCAGAATGTTTTCCATATCTCTTTCCTACCATCTAGTCTTTGTCTAGATTTTTTGACCCAGTTATTATGTCTGGAGTTAAAGCTGCCTTATAAAAACAAATACAAATTTCCTATACTTTCCATTAAAAATGGTTTTATCAGCAAACCAGGCATTGTTTCTTATTAACAGCAGGCTTTAACTAAAAAAAAGGTAAGAAAAAATATACATTGACACAATATAAAACAATACTCCCAAACACAGGAATCAAAACTACCAGTCCTTATGTTTGTGATAGAACTTTGGGGCATCCTGGAAGTTTTTATTTTATTTTTCCAATTAGGCAATCTGTTGGAAAGAGATGGTGCAATGAGAGTATTTGTTTGTCGGTTACAGATTAACTCTCTCACAATTAAAGAGAAGAGCCCCAAATTTAGTATAAAAAGACAGGTCAAGGAAAGAAAGATAAAAGCTGAAGATGGGCTAGATCTACCTGGAGCTAGGGAGAAAAGAAACAAGAACCAACTCCCCATTTACAGAATAACAGAGTTGGAAGGGACTTGGGAAGTCTTCTAGTCCAACCCCCTGCTTAAGCAGAAAACACTATATTTCAGACAAACGATTCTCCAACATCTTCTTAAAAACTTCCATTGTTGGAACAATCACAACTTCTGGAGGAAAGTTGTTCCACTGATTGTTTTAACTGCCAGGAAATTTCTTAGTTCTAGGTTGGTTCACTCCTTGATTAGTTTCCACCCATTGTTTCCTGTCCTGCCTTCAGGTGCTTTGGAGAATAGCTTGACTCCCTCTTCTTTGTGGCAGCCCCTGAGATATTGGAACACTTCTATCATGTCACCCCTAGTTCTCTTTTTCATTAAATTGGCGTACCCAATTCCAGCAATCTGCTTATTTCTGATTATTTAATTTTTAATATATATATGTATACATTTCAACAGTCCAACTTAGTAAAGAATTCATTGTGAAAGTAATTATTTTTTGGACAGTTGCCAAGAATATTGGCAAGCCAGTTATGAAATCAACTGGAAAGAAATGCATTGATTTGTTTTCTTATGGCACCGAGATCCAACTCTGATTGTTTACAAACTTATTAAGATCCCACCAAATCTATCTATTGAGTAGGTATCAATCTTTAATGCACATAGATAAAATGAAGAGTTTAATTTTGCACAAATGTTTGCCAAGGGTTGATACACCTTATGCAATATGCTAAGCAAATAGCTATGAAGAAAAATATGATTAACACATTTTATTACAATGTCAGTTGGAATGACCAACAAGTGTTTAGGAAAAATTACTCATGTTTGCAATAACTAAGCAGCTAAATACCTGCTTAAAATGTACACATAATTTTCTCTATGGCAACTATCCAATTCCATAGCCTTACTGTGGAGTGTGGTATTTATAGAAATTTAATCACTCTAAGAAGTTTCAGAAGCCAGCTAAAACAATGAGAAGTGGTTTGAAATAGTAAATATAGGATCCATTAAATGAAGTGCTTAAAAAAACCCCGACTATATTTTAACTCATGCTCAAGTTTGGGAACACTGAAACTAAGAATACTCTTAGGGTTCCAGGCAATCCTCAGCCTAATTTTAAGGTTATGTTACACCAGAGAAAAGAAAGCTTCAGGCAGCCGACCAAATGCTAATTGCAAAGTTGTTAATTGCATAAAATGGTATAAAATGGTCTCCTCTCTCTCTCTCTCTCTCTCTCTCTCTCTCTCTCTCTCTCTCTCTCTCTCTCTCTCTCTCTCTCTCTCTCTCTTTCTCTCTCTCTCTCTCTCTTCTGTTAGAGATAGAGAAAAGCACTACCTCAATTTCTTCCCCATCTATTTGCCAGGAATTGAGAGGGCCAGATGCCATGATCTTAGTTTTCTTAATGTTGAGTTTCAAGTCAACTTTTGCACTCTCCTCCTTCACCCACATCAAGAGGCTCTTTAGTTCCTCTTCACTTTCTGCCATTAGAGTGGTATCATCAACATATCTGAGGTTGTTGATATTTCTCCTGGAAATCTTAATTCCGACCTTTGATTCATTACCCCCGCTTTTCTCATGATGTGCCCTGCATATAAGTTAAATAAGCAGGGTGACAGTATACAGCCTTGCTGGACTCCTTTCCCAATTTTGAACCAATCAGTGGTTTCGTGTCCAGTTCTCACTGTTGCTTCTTGACCTGCATTTAGGTTTCTCAAGAGACAAATAAGATGGTCTAGTATTTCTAGTACCCAATGACTTGCATAACACATGCAGATTCTGTAATAGCTAATCATAGGTAATGTGATGCCATGGGTACCTAGAAAGTCAACGGACAAGAGTTTTGGCTACAGTGAGCTTTCCCAGGGATGAGCACAAAATCTCATTAGAAAGAGGCCTGGATTAAGAGACTGTGTTAGTCCTGAGCTGGTTGGGAGACAAGGGATCGAGTTCAGATTAGCCAACTCCAGGATATATATCTAGTAGGTAAGAAGGCTTTACCGGCTTTAGCTTGGTAAGATTCTGTTGATCAGGAGTAAGCAAATAAAGGATTGGACACTGGATAATGGATCTCACATGGTCGCCTTATGTCTGGGCCTGAAGGTTGTGTTAGATGTAAGCCATTTCCATCCACTTAATCTCTGAATCAGCTACTTTCCCCTCACAATAATGGTATTTAGACTGATCTTTTGATGAGAATTTAATCCTAAATGGCAACCCTTGGACATTTTTTGTCAGCAACAATCAGCAACCAGAACAAACGTGCCACTGCCTACAAAAGGTTGACCAATTCAACAGTTATACTGGTTCATTTACTTGATTTTAATTGCCTAGGCAATTAATTTCAGAAAATGTCCAAGTGAGGCCACGTGAAATTAGAATTGCAGAACATGGTGAAAAACAGAACTCCATACCCTTATTCCATCCATCCATCCATCCATCCAGTTAGTTATTGCCAGTGTTGGGAAAGGATAGAAGAACAGTGGAGGAATGCCATTATCTGTAAGCAAAATGTCTCATTCCTCATTGAACGTTGATTGCATTCTGTTTGCTGATTTACAAGACAGTGGTTACCCAGATGTTGTGGGAGGGGACAATTTGATAAATGAAGTATCTACACCCATTTGTCATGAGAAAACAACCTGCATTTTTGTTTCATTAGGAATAAAAAGGGAAGAAAGGGAAAGCAGGGAAGGGAAAGCCATATTGTGTTTTTTGTTGCAGCACTCTGTGGCTAAAGCACTTTAATGTTGGTGTATTATTAATTGCACGCAACCCTCTATTTTAGTGCGAGTAGCAAGGAATCGCTTCCTCTGATTGTTACTCAAGAGCACAACTGGGAAAATACAAAAATTCAACCTTTGATTTCCTTTTTTGCTTGTTATTAAGTGGGCTTTCATAGCAATACAAATAATATATATTCTCTCTCTCACACTCTCTCTAAGGAAAAAAAACACCACATGATGATTTTATGAGTTTATGTAGGTACAAATGCTAACATGAATGTAGCATCCCATCTAGAGTCTGATTAGGCACAATGTTGCCTAATCCCCTTCCCTTCCCTTCCTCTCATCACAGTCTAAATGCGAAATCAAAAACAGTAGCCTGACTTTAATTTCTCAGCTTTGCACCTGCTGCATATCAAAGCAATCTGGCTGTGCATTTTGTCGAAGAAACAGAGCAAAATTACCATTCATTTCGGTATTTTGTTCTTGTCCCCACACAAGTGCACGCATGCATATTTGATGCTCAACATATTGTTTTCTAAATGATTACCTCCAAACATAGATACACAGAACTCGCAGAATTTTTCGGCAGATGCCAGCGTACTTGGGGGAGGAGGCGGAGTTCCTTAATCTTTGATCTAGAACTGTGATGATGTAGTGGAATATATATATCAATCTGGAACTACAGGAGGAGGTGGGTGCCTTTTTCCAGAGGGCAAAGAGTTAGCAGAGCTTGGAATATCTGGTGGGCAGGAAGGGGGCAAGGATGGACCCTAACTAGCAGCCACCAATGGCTACCAAAGCACCCAAACTAGTTGTCTCCACTCTGATACCAATAGCACTTTAGACTTATATACCACTTCATCATGCTTTACAGCCCTCTCTAAGTTTACAGGGTCAGCCTATTGAACAGAATAGAATAACAGAGTTGGAAAGGACCTTGGAGGTCTTCTAACCTCCTGCTTAGGCAGGAAACCCTACACCACTTCAGACAAATAGTTATCCAACATCTTCTTAAAAACGTCCAGTGTTGGAGCATTCGCAACTTCTGGAGGCAAGTTGTTCCACTGATTAATTGTTCTAACTGTCAGGAAATTTCTCCTCAGTTCTAAGTTGCTTCTCTCCTTGATTGGTTTCCACCCATTGCTTCTTGTTCTACACTCAGGTGCTTTGGAGAATAGCTTGACTCCCTCTTCTTTGTGGCAACCCCTGAGATATTGGAGCACTGCTATCATGTCACCCCTAGTCCTTCTTTTCATCAGACTAGACATACCCAGTTCCTGCCACCGTTCTTCATATGTTTTAGCCTCCAATCCCCTAATCCTCTTTGTTGCTCTTCTCTGCACTCTTTCTAGAGTCTCCACATCTTTTCTACATCGTTGCCCCCAACAATCTGGGTCCTCATTTTACCCACCTCGGAAGGATGGAAGGCTGAGTCAACCTTGAGCTGGCCTGATGATAGAATAATGGTTTGCTGTTGAGCAAATGGCAAAGTGCATTCCTAATAAAATTGTAAAAAATTAGACTATGTCACCAGATGAACTGGAGAGCACTATATGAAATGAATTGGGTGCTTTAACTGAATCTTCTCCCAGGACAATAAGTCTAATGTAAAGGCAAGGTCTGGGGAGGTCACCAGTTGGAAATCCTCACGAGGTCATTCAGAAGAGAAAAGAAGCATTCTGTTGTCAGATTCTCTTCACTTCTTAATATGTCTGAAGATCAGCATCGAAAATAGAATATAGTGGTCTTATTATGGGTCAAAATTTAGATAACAAGAACCATTAGGAAATCTCCAAAAATGACAAACGTAACCCTTTATGGAGTTAAGAGAGAATATGTTGCTATTAATAAGCCTGGTTTATTTTAATCATAACCAAGTTAAAAGTATGGCTTGCTATTGCTCTTAAATAAAATGTTTCACATTGTTTTATAGTCTGCAATCCCTTAATTTTAAGTTGACCTGGTGACTACTGACATCTATTGAACATTAAGCTAGAATGAATTTTGAAAATTAAATAAATATTAAACATAATTAGGAATCTGCTTCAATCAGCTATCTGCATACATCTATTTATGCTTTTTTTAATGCATTCATTTTGTGGGGAAGCATGATTTAAACTGTCACACCAAATTCTATCAGCTCCATATCAACCTGAGTGGTACTTGGGAAACAAAACAGCACTTATATTTTTGAAAGAATTTATTTTTAAAAATAGAATATTTCCTATGAGTATATTTCAGTAGCCTACATATATCTCCTAGTTGGTATATAAATAACAATATGTTGGATTAAAACGTAAATCACTAGATTAGCGATCCTAGATTGCATAGCACAACATGAATATGCTTTTGTTAAACTTGATTTTGATTGTACTGGTGGCATAGGGCCAAATGTGTGCATATTCTTTGTTCTAATCCAACAAGTCAATTTAGTCATTTCAGAAAGTTTTGTCACCTTCCCCAACCATTGTGCCATTGTAGGTATTGCCAAATATTTCCATCTTTGTGCATACAATAATCTTGTGGCAGTTATCATACATTGCCTCCAGAAGTTGTGAATGCCCCAACACTGGAAGTCTTTAAGAAGATGTTGGATAGCTATTTGTCTGAAATGGTATAGGGTTTCCTGCCTAGGCAGGGGGTTGGACTAGAAGACCTCCAAGGTCCCTTCCAACTCTACTATTGTATTACTATTGAAGCAGTGCTTGTGGCTATTTTTTAAACTCTTTATCAGTCATTCATGTAAACTAATTTTGACTTTTCTGAACTTTTCCTAATGTTGATTATTCTAAAGCTGTGATTTCTATATAAATTATGTATCATTAGAAAGGTGAGATTGTCAGATAATCAGCAGCAGGATTTTCAAAGGGACAAACACAAAGAAATTACCCTAAGAGAAAACATAGCTTTTAAAAAGGAGTCCCCAAACTTAGAAACAATGAAATATTTGTTTTCTTTTGCCCATATGTTGAAGCTCATACAATATTTGTAACATTGGTGTAGGGCAGTGGTTCCCACGCCCCACAGGAGGGCAATTTGATTTTTAATGGGGGCAATTTGAACCTTGTTTAAACGCGGTTAATGGCCCCTTAGGCTTCCTCCTCGTGAGTAGAGTTTACTTTTTGAGTAAAGTAAGAATTATATATCACAGGAGTAGGATCAGGATTTTAGAGATGCTTAGGTAGGGCATGGCTAAAAAAAAGGTTGGGAACTACTGGTATAGGGTCTGCTTGGGCTGGGGGTTGGACTAGATGACCTGCAGGATCCCTTCCAACTCTGTTAATCTGTATTGGGCTACAAAGTGCATCAAACACTGTCCATCTCTGTTGTTACAAAAAAAGGGGAGAATGCACACCCCAATATCGCTGCAAGATTTATCCAAGTGAGTGAAACATTTTGAGTGTCCTATTTCTTATTTGGTTTGAGAGATTCTTTATTTTGCCTGCTGTCCTCAGAAGACAATTGCTTCCAGAAATGGAATTGGGTTGATTACAATAACTCAGCTTGGAAGCTTCCATCAAATATGATGGCAGGTTATTTGTTTTCTGTCCTGTTTCCTTCACTCACCCACCCCACCCCAAAAGCCTGTAAAAATATCCTGTGATAGCAAAGACAGAAGGAATGAATTCTTCTCAATGTATTTACAAATGTGAGAAGCTTTTCAAGTTGTATTTGCATTTCCCTTTCTAGCAATGACCTCTATTTTCATAATCCTTCATGGAGGATCATGGGTTTTACAGCTCTTTTCTTTTCCCTGCTGTTTTTGTTAAATGGTTTTTGTGGAGGACTTGTTTGGTAAGGCATTTGAAAAGTCAGACGCTGCATTTAAATATTGTCTTTTCACAGTGATAATATTTATTTACACACCATCTCTTCCTTCCCCACCCTTTGCCCTAACGCTCTACTCCAAGCAATTTTGCTCTTCCTTGGTCATTGTTAACAAAACCATGAAAGCATATTGGCATTAGCTTGAATGGTAAAGCGGGGAGGATTACATTCGCTTCCTTGCCTGTGCCCCCAAAGGGAAGTGATGGTCAGCTGCCTTGGGTGGGTGTTTATGGCAAGGAAATTGCCTGGCAGCTTGACAGCTGGGAAAATAGCTTTGAGTCACTTAAAAGCTGCCATGTCATGGACACTTGCAAAAATCCCGAAACTGCTTAGGTTTTTTTTTTTATTATTTTGCTTGCATGCTTTCTAAATCAATTGCATTTGAAGAGAAGGGCAATTTATATTAGATGTGATGGATTTGCATCTAAATAATCCTCGAGTCAAGAGTGGCAAAGAACAAAGCATGTAGGTGTGATCAAAGAGAGGGAAGAAGAAGAAGGAGGAGGAGGGAGAAGGGGCGAGAATTTGAAGCTGTTGTAGCAGGGCAGGCAGCCTTGTTATGACTAGAGACTAGATGGTTTGTTTAGTGTTTAATGTCACTGTCAGCTGGCAGAGCCTAGAGATTGGGCAAGTTGTGACAGTGGGTGCCTTCATCCAATAGGTTCCACTTGTCATCTACTAATCTAGTTATACGTCTTCTCTGCTGGATTACATGCAGCACGATAGCCGCTCTTTTGGAGAAGGCAGAGTCCCCACTTATTTCCTCCAGTCTTACTTTGGATCCCACAAACCTTCAAACTGGGAAATTACTATATCATTGGCAGCCATGAGTGGGTTTTTTTTTTTTTTTTAGCACTGCAGTCCATCATTTTCTGGGAGGCGGCAGGCTTTGCAATGGAAACATGTTGTTTTTTTTCAACTGCTTTACGGCTGAAAGTGTTATTTCATCACTTTCCTTGGAGGACGGAATGGGCAGAGTTTGGAAATGGTTGGCTGGATTTGGACCTCCCACAATGGGGCTGATCCGGGAAAGGCAAATGACCAAGTGCCATTGTGGCTTAAAATTGCATTGTCCTCTCTAGTATTGGTTGAAGGACTGCCTTCATTCAACACAACATCTCCACATTAATCCTGTTAAATGTATTGTGAGAACCAAACCACAATATCCTATTGTTTTATGTTATTTTTTAAATGCGTATGTTTTGTGGGTATAGATGTCTCTTATAAGTTTAGCTCACCTTGTGTTGTGGACAGTGAGGAGGTTGGGGAGGAACAGGGGCCAGTCCTGGGGGCTGAGGAAAGCTCAGACGAGGGCTCTGTGTTGGAGGCAGAGAGAGAGAGCTAGACAGCAGCGAGGCAGAGGAACAGCTGGAGCCTGTTCCCAGTGTGTGCATACGAAGAGCTGCTAGAAGACAAGAACATCTAAGAAAGCAGGGTCGACTTAAGAGTAAAGCCACACCTTGGAGGTGATTGGCCTCTCCCATAGGAAACAAAAGAGGAGTGAATGGGGACTGGGCTTTTGCAGGAAACAATTCATTCATTTGGTCCAGAAAGTTCTGTTTGTGATTATAAGAGACTCTGTGCCAAGGGTTGCCTTGCCCTATGTTTGGAAACTAGTTATGTGGCAGCTCTTTGAGCGAGACAAGGGTTGCATTGTATTCCTCTGAAAGACTGTTTGCCAAGCCTTGCTGACTGTGAATGAAAGGAATTCACAGTCACGTAAAGCAAAGAGGTTTTGCCAGGACTCTGCTTCATGCTTTTTAAGGAAGCCTAGGTCAGAACACCTTATCCCTCTAATTTCTTTCTGGAAATCAGTGAGAAGTGACATGATTGACATGTCATTGCATTTCTGCAATGGAAGGGGAGTTTCTAGGGGCTGCAGATAAGGCACTTGGGAATCTGCTTTAGGAAAAGAGGAGGCAGAACTGGAGGTGGAGTTATGGGTACCATGAACTTAAAATCATTACGTTGCCACAAGCATTCCAAGTTCAGCTCCCCTTGAATTCTGTTGACCCTTATGTGGTGCCAGTTCAGTACTGAACTTTAGTGGACTAGATTCTTGAGCATAGACTTGAATCAGTCTTCTGAACTGCAGTTTAACGTATGGTCTCAATCCTTCATTCCTGACAACTACATGTAATCCATGACAGTGTATGGCCTAACCCTCTTCTATGATATGAAGTTATTTCTTTTTTGAAAGATAATTATATTGCAGAAACGACATTAAAAAGCCTTACAGCAGCTTGATTTTCATCAACATATTCAGGCACAAACTCAGTTCTCCTTCAGGTAGCCAAAGGATGAAGAGTACAGGAGATAAATCTACAGTACCTTCAGTCAAGTTTGAGGCTAAATAATTTATTAGCTTTCTGTGAGTATAATGTTCCAAGTAAGCTGCTGCTCTTCCTAACAGATGCAAACTCTCTTTGGAAAATATAATACGCAGAAATGCAGATTGAATACATGATAAAATGGATTAATCCCTTTATCAATTCTACCTAAAAGTTTAGAATGTAGTTTTAGGATCATGCTCATTTTTGATTATCATGTCTTTGCCCACAAGTCACTCTGGTGTTTCTGCCGAGGTTGGTACCCTGTATAAATCTAAGGGTTCCTATTCCAATTTCTCCAATTTGGCCTTCTAATTACACTAGACTGAATTTTCATTAAAAGGAGACACTTTAAAAAAAGGTGGATAAACCTGAACAATAGTAATCAGCATAGAGTTTGACAAGTTTTGGGAGTCATTAGGAACATAATTAAGAATGTGTAGCTTTTCTGTGTCTTGTTCAAATCTTGTTCCAAGCTGGGTTCTATTTCTATTTAACTTCATGGTTTTTTTTTTTAAATAAGCAACTACCGTTTGCCTGTGTATTTATTTTTCCTAATCCTGCATTAGACAGGAAAAGGAATGAATGATACCTATAGTGTCACATGACACCCCCCAACACACTCTCCCTGCCACTCCACATGTGCCTAAATAGGCCTCCCTGCAGCTTCCTGGAAGCCAAAACGAGCTGCAGGGGGTTCACACCTCACCCCCTGCACTCCCCCCTGCCCCACGCATGCATGGCAGAGACCTGAAAATCAGCTGGCTGTCAAGAAGCATGCAGGCACACATGCGCAATGGACCTGATCCTGGGCTCTGCGTCTCTCTCTCCCTCCCCCTCTCCCTCCCTCCCTCCCTCCCTCCCTCTCTCTCTCTCTCTTTCTCTCTCACGCACGCACCCCCCCCCAAGGGGTGCTACCCACACAGTATTTTTCTCCAGAGGGTAAATCATCTGTGTGCCAAGTTTGGTTGAAATTGCTCAAGGCGTTCCAGAGTTATGCTGGAACAAACAGAGAGAACCATTTTTATATACATAAATAATGGATCGGTCAGCATTCCCATTCCATCTTTTTAGTCAAATCATGAAGAGGCCTAGAAAGTCTTGCACCTGACTTTTGATCTTGGTATCTCAGACATTAAAAAAAGAGAATTGCTCTTGCACTTTTCATAGGAAGAGAAATATTTAGTAGCGTATGTTCCAAAACCAATTGTTTAGAGTGCAGCTCTTTATTGGCTAATGTCCTTCTTCTAGGAACTGCATTTTGTTATTTCTTCTCATATTAGTGATTAGCATAACTTTCTATTGGTTTCAACTATTTCTTCAAACACGTGTCTAATTGTCCCAAAGGTGCTTTTTATAGGAGGCAATTGGACCTGCCTTGCTTTTTCTTTTGAAGACGTTTTGCTTCTCATCCAAGAAGCTTCTTCAGTTCTGGCAGGGTAGTGGGGAATGCAATGCCCAATTGCTTTTTTCCTTTCTTCTCCAAAATTCTGCTGAATTCATTGGGGTTTACTCTCTAGTAAATATAGGAATGAAATCAAATAAAGTTTAACTCAATTTTAATGATCATGTGCTATGTTTGTTAGATTTTACGCCATAAAGTGCTTTATTAAACAAACTTCCAACTGAATAGAGATATTAGCTTTAGTACTAGCTTCACTAAGATTTAAGAGAACACTAATCCTTAATTGATTTACTTTTTGATTAGTATACTGGAGAGGTCATTTATTCATTTCTGTTCATGGAATTTGGAAAAAAAACCTTGAACTGAGTGAGATTTGAAGGCAGAGTTTAGGATGGGAGAAAAGCTTCCCACAATAAGCTAAACATAGGACAAAATGCAAAATGCTTCCACGGAGATATATAATATTTGAAAGTTTAATTCATTTTTCCAGTATATAAGACACAAGGCTATTAAATTTTTAAAGCAGTGTTTTTCTGAAGCCTTTCCTTTATGAGGATCTTCTTTATAAAGGTAAACGGTTCCTTTTTTGCCGAATCAAATGCATATTTGAAAGAAATTAAGTTAATGTTTGACAATACAAGGTAGAATGGATAGGGAAACGGTTTTTTATTTTGCATTGCAATAACCATATACCCCTAAATCAATAGCTGTGGAGGTGGAAATAAAAAGAATTTGGCAATAATATAACGTAATTGCAGAAAATGAAATATAGCAAGATTGGGTGATGGGAGCATAGAGGAAGTAAACTACAAAAAGATATGGATTGTAATAATGGCATTTCATTAAAAAAGGGGGAGGAATGCAATTGAATATAAACCATAACTAGTAAATTCTGTTTCTTATAATAACATAAGATGAGTTAAAGTTGACCACTTCTTAAGATAAAATATTTTTTGGGTCGTTGTCTTATATTACCCAGTGGTTTTATGTTTAAAATTTCCCAAGCAGTGCTGCAGAAGGAGTGAACACATTTAGTGGGGGGGGGGGGGGAGGGGGAGGGGATGTGTTCTAGAAGTAGATACAGTTGTGCAATTTATTTAACTCTTTTTCTAATATTTCCCATTTTAAAGTTTGGTCCAATTAATTTTTGCAACGCTTTGCCATTTTTTTTAAAGGTCTATGTGAAAATATGCTTTTCCCAGCAATGCAAGTCAAAGGTCCTTTTAACTGAAGATAAACCTGGCTGCCACAGGCATATGCAGAGCCCAGTTATTTTACAAAGTTAAATTACACTGATTCGGAGGACCATTACCTGAAGAAATGTGATTGTTTTTAAATGTGTGTGTGTGTGTGTGTGTGTGTGTATGTGTGTTCCAACATAACTCTGGAACCCCTCGAGCAATTTCAACCAAACTTACTTACTCTCTGGAAACAAATACTGTGTGGTAAGACACCCCTAACACCTGTCAGGGTGTGTGTTCTGTTAAGATGCAATCTGTTGTGCCTTAAGATGGCTTCTACTGTACAGCGCTGTGAAGTTACCATGGTAATAGCTTCACAATACTGCACAAGGGGGCTCCCTCTGGTAAGGGGGAAAATGCAATATTAGAAATTGAGGCGACATTCATGGAAGGAGAGTTGGGATAAATAAATACCCAGGCAGTGCAGAGTTATCAGCTAGTAAGTCATAAAACAATATCAGTCTCCTATCCTTCTCAGGTAACAATTCATCTACAGAAGAATAACTGTGATCTATTCCTAGCTTAATCAGAATAAGGATGAACAATATGTAGCTTTCTTGCTCATCTGTATTTTTCATCAGCCTTGGTCATGCTGGTTAAGAGTAAAATATAACATCTGGAGGATATACGTTATACATCCCTTTAAGAGAAATATCTTTATCTGATTACTGAATCAGATCAATCATTAATCTATTCCAGGATTCTTGATGGATAGATTTCCTCCCAGAAGACCATGCTGGATCAGACCTCTGGCCCATCTAGTCCCACAGTCTGTTCTCTCAATGGCCAACCAATTGCACAAGGAAGTCCAATAGTCTCAAAATACAACAGATGTCAAGCTGTTGATCCTTTCTTTGGCTTCCAAGTGCTGCTTAATAATTGCTTCAAAGTTTAGAATATTGTCATGTTGGATTCTGAATTGTAAATTGTGCTAAGCTCAAGGAAATCCATGAGGATAACCCTAACTACACCCCTCAAAACTGATTTCCTTCTAAAGCCGCCCTGATCACACAAATCAGCTTTGTCTTTGTCTTTACATATTTGGGCCCAGCAATCCCCAATACTCACATCAATATAATCATCATAATGATTAAGAAGATGTGGGATAGCCATTTGTCTGAAGTGGTGTAGGGTTTCCTGCCTAAGCAGGGGGTTGGACTAGAAGACCTTCAAGGTGCCTTCCAACTCTGTTATTCTATGATCTTCTATGATCTATGATCACCTTAAACAACCTGCACTTAGGAGTGACTTTCAGTTGACATCTTCAGTAGTCAAAAATTCAATCATGGCACATGGCTTAAAGCACACCGATGAGTACAATTGCAACACAACCTTTTCTCACAGCAGCGCCCTGCCAACTGAAGTGAAGAAACAGATGCTAAAGAACATGACAGTCTCTGGAGCATCACCACTGCCATCTGTTGACAACCTATAACACTAGGAACAATACTTTTCATACAACGGTCTTACTTTCGTTGAGGCTGCTAAAGACCGAACTTGAGGTCTAAACGTGAAACAGAGTTTGTTAGTTTTCACTACAAATAAAATTTAGAAAGTAGCTGGAATATTTCTAATATTATTGTCAAACACATCAAGGGGAAATCAATCTATTTCCCAAAGCACCGGAAGGCAAGACAAGAAGCAAGGTGATGGAAACCAATCAAGGAGAGACGCAACCTAGAACTAAGAAGAAATTTCCTGACAGTGAGAACAATTAATCAGTGGAACGACTTGCTTTTAGAAGTTGTAGCCGTTCCAACAAGAGGAGAATGTCCAAGCCATTTGTCCAAAATGATATAAGGTCTCCTGCTTGTGCAGGGGGTCAGACTAAAAGACCTCCAAGGTTCCTTCCAACTCTTCTACTCTGTTATTCTGTTATCTACTTGTCAAATATAATCACTGCCATATCTCCCTTTAATGATAACAAATCACTTTCCTTATAACATCCTCTTGAAATATGCAGAGTTAATAATGGAGCCTCTGCAAACAGGCGTAGACTTTTTAATATTTTACTTATTATGATCTGATTTCTCCTAGTTATTGGTGTTCATGATTTCTTTCCAGTTCATTTGCTTTAATAGGAGGCAGATCAAACTCTGTCGAACAAATTGAAGCAATTCTTGCACTTTCTTTTTTCTTTTTTTAAAGAAAGGGAATAATGCTAAGACTTTCCATCTGATTTCTTTCTCTTGCCACATCAAAACCAACATGTGAGTTCAGTGAAGCAAAACTTATTTTCAAAAATACTTATTAAATCAATACCTCCTACTATCGACTCATAGTGATACCATTACCTATGAGCAATCTAGCAAGAATTGTATGCCATTATTATGATGATTGTTGTAATTGCTATAGTATTTTACTACCATGACCTGTAGCTTGCTTGCAAAATATGTTTGGCCAAATTATTATTATACTTCATTTATTTCCATTCAGACAGGAGATCTGTTATTCGGTCAAAGGGAATCATTTTCCTCTGTAAATTTAAAGGTGTATGGTGAAAATGGTAATACTGATACCCATCCTGGTCTGTGATGTGAGATGTTCATCTAAAATGACTGGTGCATGGACAAAAGACCGACAGATTGTGGGTGTGGATGTTTATGGATCCAACATCTGAAGACCCATGTGTAAGGGTTCATTCTCTCTCTTTTTATTGCATATTGTTAGTTCAGCATTTAGCTTTGAGGTTTACATACTGCCCCATAGCTCTTTACAATGTACAGCATTATTTGCATATTGCCCTCAACAATCTGGGTCCTCATTTTACCAACCTCAGAAGGTTAAGTCAACCTAGATAGAACTCCAGGCTTGTGGGAAGAATTTCCCTGCAATACTGCACTTGAACAACTGCACCACCAGGGTTCAGTATTACTAGTTGTTATTACGTTCATATTTTTTAGGGGTGTGTTAGTAAAAAGTTTTTCCAATTTATAAATTGCATTTTTTAATGTTTAGTTCACGGTCTTTATTTTTTATTTTTTAGCCTTCCTTATTTACTTTTAGGGATGCGGTGGCTCAGTGGCTAAGGCGCTGAGCTTGTCGATCAGAAGGGTCGGCAGTTTGGCAGTTCGAATCCCTAGCGCCATGTAACAGGGTGGAGCTCCTGTTATTTGTCCTAGCTTCTGCCAACCTAGCAGTTCGCAAGCACGTAAAAAATGCAAGTAGAAAAATAGGAACCACCTTTGATGGGAAGGTAGCAGCATTCTGTGCACCTTTGGCATTTAGTCATGCTAGCTACATGACCACAGAGACGTCTTTGGACAGCGCTGGCTCTTCGGCTTTGAAATAGAGATGAGCATTGATTCCCAAGAGTCGGGAATGACTAGCAAGGGGAACCTTTACCTTTATTTATTTTTGGGTGGAGCCCTAATCCCTAATCAAAGGTTCTATTGGACCTTTTGCATGGATCAACAACAAGAAAACAGAGGCTGTGATGATGCAAACAAAGCTTCACCCATTTTTAATGTGCCCTGCACATTCAACACATATAAAAGAAGGAGACAGGGCTTCGATAGTATGGTCATGGTTACCCATGCTTTTTACCCTCCTTCAGATGTCCCTGCCTGAAGAACAAATCTAGCATCTCATGTGACTGAGGAATTCTGGGAGTTGAGGTTCACACATCTTAAAGGTTCCAAGGCTGAGGAACACTATGCTAGTGTTTGCCAGTTCTGAATATCCAAATTACTTCCAAGGGAATCAGAATCATCTATCTATTTATATCAGAACAGTGCTATCCTCAAGCCCCAAGTCTACATGAAAATTCTGCTTAAGCCTCTCAAACAGTTGTAGCCAGATTATAATTTTTAATGAGATGGAAGAAGGTAATAGGACATTTCACTGAATGTATTTTATTAGCTTAATGGAACATTCATTGGTTCAACTTAAACTAATGTAGGTTTGATCTTGGCCCCATCCATTTCTTTTATGTTTTCCCTTCCTCCTTTTTTTTATGGGAGGCCCTACTCAAATATCCAGATACTTAGGAAGCCTCTTGTTTTAAAAATTCTGTGTGAATTATTATAAAGCTGATGTGAAAGATTGGGGATAGGTTTTAAGGCTTTTCAAAAGTCCTTGATGTGCACAAAGATAGAAAGATTTGATTTTACCCACAATGGAGGGATGCATAGTGAAGAGAGGTGGGTTGCTGCCTGGATCGGCTGAACTGGTAGTAGCAGAAGTGGGAGGCTCCTCCCACCTGCCCGGATGTTTCTGTGCATGTGCAGAAGCATCGTGCATGCCTGAGCATGCCCGAACCACTAGTAAAGAATTTGGCAACCCACCTCTGATAGTGAATATGATGGAACTTGCTGAGATGGCCAAGTGGACTGCTTTAATGAGAGATAGAACATTCTCTACATTTAAGGATGATTGGAAACCCATTGCTGAGTTTTTGGGCGAAATCCCTTCAGTAATCCAGACCTTCTCAGCCTTCTAGAAGTCCATGTAAACCACATTCTTTACCAGGCACTGGGGTAGAGTAGTGGAACCTATGGAGCATGGTTTGGGCATCCGGAGATGGAGTGAGACTCCAGGTTTTTCGTTTTAGTTTGTGTGTTTTTATAGTTTGATTGTTGTGAGGTCTTCCTGAGTTGTCCTAAGTTTGTCCTAATCTAAGAACAAGTAATCAATAGAACAACTCACCTCCAGAAGTGGTGGATGTTCCATCTGTGGAAGTTTTCAAAAATAGACAGTCATTTGCCTGGAATGATATAGGGCCGTGATGGGGAACCTATGACATACATGCCACAGGTGGCATGCAGAGCCCTCTCTGCAGGCACACAAGCCATCATGCTAACTCAGATCCACCATGCATGCACATGCCGGTGTGCCTCCCACAGGCCAGATGGTTTTGGGGTCTCTGCCATGCATGCACAGGGGCAGCGCGTGCATTGTGGTTGTGCATGCATGCATGGGGGATGGAGCACATGGGGGGTCATGTACACATTGCATTATGGGTGTGCGTGCGCATGTGTGTGCTTTCAGCACTCGATGCCGAAAAGTTTAGCCATCAGTGATATAGGATCTTCTGCTTGAACAGCTGGTTAGATTAGAAGACCTCCAAAGTCTCTTCCAGCTCTGTTATTCTATGATCCAATGTTCTAAGATGAGCGGCCACACCGTTTTTCGAAAATAAGTTAAATAAATAAATACCGCACAGTCCCCCCCCCCCCCGTCTACTGGGGAAGCCCAAAGTAATGTTCTTTCTATAGAAATCCAACCATTGCAAAAAAAAAAGTAATAATATTCCCATTGTCAACAAGACAAAAACAGTGGCCTTTTCTTTTTGGAGCCACTTGGAAATCAAAGTCTTTCAGGGTGAAAGCAAACAATCAGCTTATTTCTCCCCTGCTTTGTTCCACCAAGCTGGGCTTTAAAAGATATTGCTTTAATGAGACGGGAAAGCACTTTTTTTTTAATTAAAAAGAGGGAACAAACTCCCTCTATCAAACCTGCACCCCTCGGAGCTTAAGTATCTCTTCTTACTCAAGCTTGGCTGATACTCTTAAGGTGTGAGGACAACCCCGTTTGATCCTTCAGCGTCTGCAGTATCTTTTTCGTGCAAGCTCATTCCTTCGACTTAATTAAAACCTAGTTCACTCTTTTATTCAATTTATGAGTCCTAGCCAGTAGGATTAAGCGATTACAGGCAAAAAGCCTCATTTGTGAAACACTCATAAGCTGAGGCTATTTGGCTGTTCAGCTGTACTCCATTAAATTAATAAGGAATGAACCTGATCCATTATGAATATAGCAATAGGGAGTTGGGTCACTCCTTCGTTCTCCTGGCACGCTCTCCTTAGAGAACGTTTGTGTGTGTGTGTGGGGGGGGGGAGATTGTGCTTCTATTCCTTCCATTGGAATTCTGCAAGAGGGGAATTACATAAATTACCCTAAAGATTGATGGGGAGGGGGAAGTTATGCCTTAAAAACTTAACTATTTGTGCAAAAGAATAAGGCTATTATAACGCCATTAGCATTCAGTTGTATTTACCTTTGTGCAGTGCACATGAAAACCAAATTCAACAATCTCTGCTTAATTGGTATTCTCCTTGCGCGATCAAGCTGTGGTTCATTTTTCCTGGTAGTCATAATATTTATGGACTGCAATTATTCTATTAGAAATCCAAGTCTGCCTTTTTGTTAAAAAATGGAATGAATA
This sequence comes from Natrix helvetica, assembly GCF_964273705.1. NCBI lineage: Eukaryota > Metazoa > Chordata > Lepidosauria > Squamata > Natricidae > Natrix > Natrix helvetica. Next base: position 8,547,750 of record NC_138561.1, read on the forward strand.
AGATAGTGTGTTTCAAAAGAGTTGGAAACGAGAGAGAGAGGGAAGAATGAGACAAAGAGAGAGATCCTTGTAGATACATTAATAGGGGTGAAAATGGTCTATCAACATCTTTTTTAAAAAAAAGAACTAATCACATTTTCCAGCTCAGTTTAATTTAATAAGAAATACTTTCAATTATGCATCTACTGAACAATTGATCTTCCAAGAATTCTGTCATAGTGCCATAAAATTAACAGCCTAGAGTAGTTTTTGAACATTACATTTCTAAGTACATTTTAGCAACCCACTAAAATAAAACGCAAGTTTCGTGTGAGTAAATTTGCTCCAATTTGGTCTGTCAGTATCAAATAGTGCAATCCCAAAATAGATTTACTTCAAACTTTCAAGGCATCCCTGATAAGTAGAATCTGAATCTTTTAAATCTTTTTTCCCCCACTGGTTGATTTCTCCAATGGCAGAGACTGTGGTGAGGAAGAAAAATAATTGCTTTCACCCTTTGTCAACGGGAAGGATGCAAAAATACAAGACACTAGAACTGCATTGGGTTTTTAGCAGTGGTTGCCTAACTTAACTGGCACAGGCGGATCTAATGATGATTAGATTTACTGTGGTTGTTGCATGGTCAGCCAGGTGTTTAGACTGGATTTAGTATTTTTATCCACCTATCGAGTCCTTCCCAAGGTCCTGGGATAGACAGATGTTGCTTGATGGTTTTAAAGGTATCGCCAGAGGATGTGAGCTGTTCCAAGTGAACACTTCTGGGTTGAAGGGTTTGCACAATGACATCCCCATTGCCCAGGAGACACCCAGTTGGGACCTCCTTTCATTTCCATTGAGTTGCCCACTATCTATCTACTCATGGTTGCCCGCTTTTGAACTGCTGAGTGGGCAGGAGCTGGAGCATGTGATGGGGTATGACTCCCTTAACAACTGCATTGCTTATTCTGGCCCTAACGGTTGTTAGTGTTATGGCCCGCCAGCTGCCAACGGAGATGGTGGCAGACTCGGGAAATGAGGAGGTTGGGGAAGAACCTGGGCCAGTTCTGGAGCCTGGGGAAGACTCTGATGGATGCTTAATGTCGGACACTCAGATAGAGCCAGGGCTGTCGGGCATTTCCCAGCCTGAGAGGCAGCTGCCTTTGGAGTCAAAGATGAGCGAGGAGGAGTAACAGCTGGGGCCTGTTCCAGATGCATGTATGTGCAGAGCAGATTGGAGAGGTGAACAATGAAGGACAATGAGCTGGCTCAGGAAGCAAAACAAATGTGGACAGGGAATAGCGCCTCCTGGTTGGGGAATAAATAGGAGGAAAAGGGAGTGGTTTGGTTGTCACAGACAATAGTTTGCATTTCTGGAAAGTTTGCTTCCTATGCGTTTCGTGTGATAAAGACTGACAGAACTGAGGTTTGTCTATTTCTCTGTTTGAACTGACTTAATTTCCAGCTTCCTTGCATTTATCATGACGAACTGATAAGGACTATTGTTTCAATTAACTTCTTTCAGGTTCTCTTGCCTTGACTTTCTTTTGGTGAATGTAGTTAATTCCCATTGTGTAAAGAAAGAGATTTTCTTTCTTTCTTTATGGGGAGTCTGTTTCTTGTTTCTGGGAAGGCCGGGTCAAAACAGTTATAAGTCAATGACTACCTGTACTAAAAGCAGTTAGTAAACAACAAGCAGATCCAAGAAACAGAACTACCATTGGCTGAGCCCAGATTCAGCTTTACTCAATCTCTGTCAGATGCGAAAGGTGAAGGTTCATAGGTGAAGGTTCAAATAAACTGATATAGTCCCATCGCTTAGGCACAAGAATCTTCACATCTAATAGTCAGCAACTGCTTAGAATTAAATAAGGGTCAATGGCACTCAAGGAAGGTTGGACTCAGTTTGCTTTTGTGACTATGTAGGGATGCTAGGATAAGCTCTGTTTTCACTCCACCCCCAGGTTCTGCCATTATATAATTTCACTCCAACCCATTCTCCGTATTTCATATTCTTTTTTTTTTAAACAAAATTTTATTGATTTTTAAGAAGAATAGACAAGGAAAGGGGTAGTGGAATAAGTTACAAATTTTGGCAGTTACAATATGCAGGAGGTGGTCCCTCCCCCCGTACTCATACATTTCATTTATTAATACATTAGATTATTACAAGTCAATGGTATTTTATTTCTTGTTTATTTATTTCTTAGATTTTTAAACCGCCCCCTCTCCCAAAAAGGGACTCGGGGCATTTATTATGTCAGCATAATAAACTTTTATCTTCAAATAATTTCAATCATTTTACATCAAACATATTTCATATTCTTGTTGTGCATTCCCTGATCCAGCAGAGCAGATGATGGATTGAGTTGGGATAAAGAGGGAAAAAAAGGATCTCCTTTTTCATGAAACGGAGTTTTCCATGAGACACATTTTCATAAAAAAGAGAGTGAACCATTGGATATATGGACACATATGTTGCTTGATTTAATACAAGGGAGGTTTCTTTTTTGGGGGGGGGGGGGTGTTTAACTGAAGGGAACAACAATAAAAAAGAAGTGCCAAGTTGCTTGCTGTCACTCAGGCAAGACCCAACATTATTTAATCCAGGCTCAGTTGGAAGGATTAATAAATGAATTCTTGATTGAAGCTGCATGCAAAAATTATATTGGAAGAAGAATTATCTTTTGGCTCTGCTCCAAAAGAAACTAGTCGTGATGAATGTCAAAAAAATTTATAATGGTCCTTTCTCTGGAAAGACTTAAGAGCAATAAAGTTCCACATGCATGCACTCACCCCTCTGCATATGGGGGAGGGGGAGAGAGAGGGAGAGAGAATAAAAAAACAGAAATTGGAGAAAGTATATAAATTTGTTGCCTTTAAATATTACTTTTGACCAAGTGTCCAAAGGTGCCCAGATTTATTTATTGCATTTCTACCCTCTCCCACTCAAAAATAACAACTACTGATGCAATTGTGCACATCACATGACTTCCCTGCTTGCACCAGAAATCCTTGTTCAACTACATAATCACAACTTTGGTGTGATACCTCTGCATGCCGGTTGTCATTCTGGCATAAACACAGCCTGCTGCAGATGTTGCTGTTCATATGTTAAAAACAGTGTATACTAAGCTGAAAACCTTCCCCAGTTTTCCTGTGTGTGTGTGTGTGTATGTATATATGTGTGTGTGTGTATGTATATGTATGTGTATCTATATCTATCTATATCTATATATCTAACTAACTAGCTATCTTTTTTCTATCTATCTATCATCTATCTATCTATCTATCTATCTATCTATCTATCTATCTATCTATCTATCTATCATCTATCTATCTATCTATCTATCTATCTATCTATCTATCTATCTATCTATCTATCTATCTATCTATCATCTATCTATCTATCATCCATCATCCATCTACTGTATATATATGAATGAAACTTGGAAGATTAAAACTCTGGTTGCAGTGACTGATTGATATTGGGTCCTATTATTTATTCTTTTCAAAAAAAAACAGCCTAAGTATTATTTTGGAATACCTCTTTGCATGCGTGTGTACACACCCACACCCACCCACACCCACACACATCCTTTAAAGACACTGTCCAGCATCCTTAAACCTAAGGCCAGATTCTGAAGATGAAACTCGAATATTTTGGCCACCTAATGAGAAGGAAGGACTCCCTGGAGAAGAACCTCATGCTGGGAACAAGGGAGGGCAGGAGAAGAAAGCACGACTTTGCAACTAACAACAATGAAGATAATTCAAGTTGGGGGGGAGGAGTTGTTGAAAAACTAAGGTGCATACAGGTAGTCCTTGAATTACAATCAAATGTTTAGCAACCATTCAAGGTCACAACCAACTCAAACAAGACACTTCAGCGCATTTCGAACTTATGACAGTTGAATCCTGGTCCATGGCCACATTGGGCAAGCTCCATTAGAGTTATATATTGAGGACACCTGTTTCAAATTAGCATCACCATGTTTAATTTGTAGAAGTATTACAGCATCTAGCATCACTTTTGAAGTTTTTGCTGGATTTGAATGGTGTCTATGGCTGCTTATTTGACTTTTACATATGGGATATTTTTTTTACCAGTGTCCTTCTGACTAGGCTTCTCAGTTAGTGCAATGGATGACGATGGTAGGGCTTACCCAAATGCAAAATCCCAGGGCTTCTGTATATTTTAATATCCATTTTCACTTAAAGCAGGCTTGTCCACATTCCAAATCACCTAATTCCAAAATTTCTGTTTACTATAGGAGTTTTCACTAATATGCTGAAGGAGAAAAACTGAAGTTCATGTTACCCATTCTTGCATTTCTAGGTTTCACGGACTGAGGGGAGGATGGAGGGATAGAGTCAAGATCCTGTGAAGTGTTAATACCACTTTAAAGTGCTTTGGTGGGGCCACACTTGGAATGCTGCATTCAGTTTTATAAAAAAGATGTTAAGACTCTAGAAAGAGAAGAGCAACAAAGATAATTAGGGGACTGGAGGCTAAAACATATGAAGAACGGTTGCAGGAACTGGGTATGTCTAGTTTAAGGAAAAGAAGGACTAGAGGAGACATGATAGCAGTGTTCCAATATCTCAGGGGTTGCAAGAAAGAAGAGGGAGTCAAGCTATTCTCCAAAGCATCTGAGGGTAGGACAAAAAGCAATGGGTGGAAACTAATAAGGCTGTGAATGTTCCAACACGGGAGTTTTTTAAATAAGATGTTGGATAACCATTTGTCTGAAGTGGTGTCTCCAAGGTCCCTTCCAACTCTGTTATTCTGTTCTATTCTATTCTATTCTATTCTATTCTATTCTATTCTATTCTATTCTATTCTATTCTATTCTATTCTATTCTATTCTATTCTACTCTACTCTACTCTACTCTACTCTACTCTACTCTACTCTACTCTACTTTATTCGTATTCGTATTCATATTCATATTCTATTCTATTCTATTCTATTCTATTCTACTCTACTCTACTCTACTCTACTCTACTCTACTCTACTTTATTCGTATTCGTATTCATATTCATATTCTATTCTATTCTATTCTACTCTACTCTACTCTACTCTACTCTACTCTACTCTACTTTATTCGTATTCGTATTCATATTCATATTCATATTCTATTCTATTCTATTCTATTCTATTCTATTCTATTCTATTCTATTCTACTCTACTCTACTCTACTCTACTTTATTCGTATTTGTATTTCTATTCTATTCTATTCTATTCTACTCTACTCTACTCTACTCTACTCTACTTTATTCGTATTCGTATTCTATTCTATTCTATTCTATTCTATTCTATTCTACTCTACTCTACTCTACTCTACTTTATTCGTATTTGTATTTCTATTCTATTCTATTCTATTCTATTCTATTCTATTCTATTCTACTCTACTCTACTCTACTCTACTTTATTTGTATTTGTATTTGTATTCTATTCTATTCTATTCTATTCCATTCCATTCCATTCCATTCCATTCCATTCCATTCCATTCTATTCTATTCTATTCTATTCTATTCTATTCTATAGTTTATCCTGTCTTCTGCTGAGAATTATATGGCAGTCTAGGTTTCATGCAATTCTCCAAAACAATTTCAAGAATTGTTTGGAGTCAATAAGTTGCGAGTGTTGGAAATGGCAAGTAGTCAGAAGTTTCTTTTCAACAGTCTGGCTGTTTAGCGTGTATTTCCCTTTGCTGAACGCTAACACGGCCCCATGTTAAACGAACCATACACAAACACTACTTCAATTTAATTTAAACATAGTAATTTTGAAATTTGGGGGATTCTCCGGGGTCTTTTCGGAATGAGCAAATTTATAGCATGTTGAAATCTAAGATGCTGAACAAATAGCCATGTAATTTTATTATATCAAATAAATTTGAACAGATGCAAA